>NC_133287.1:3509832-3823082 GCF_005239225.2 Populus alba
ATATCTGCCATTTTTTGTCCTAATTACAAGAATGAACTGGTGCTTTTAACCGAATTTTGACCACTGCTGCTAGTGCTAAGTATTCCAATAATGATGTTGATACTTTTGGTTTTCTGTTCTTTCTGCTTTTGACGTACCTCCACTTGACATATTAAAACAGCCCCAAGACCATCACTAACGTGCTTTCTGTTTTTCTTTCAGCTAGATGGCCGAATTTCCTCTGTGTTTGTTCAGTTTTCTCATCTGGTTGTGTTCAACTTCATTGGTCCCAGTGGCCCCCTAGCCAGAATAATACGTCACCGAAGTGGTTTTGCACGAGCAAAGGACTCTTGGGTGCCGGCCCTAGTGGGATTATGGCTGCTGATGCTATTATAACAGATAGTGGTGCAATGCATGTTGCAGGTGTTCCGATTGTAAACCCTTCAACTGTTGTTGTTTGGGAGGTTACTGCTGGCCCTGGAAATGGATTTCAAGCGACTCCAATGGCGAGTGCTAGCAATGGGGTCCCGCCTTCAGTTAAGTCACCCAATTGGTCAGGTTTTGCTCCTTTGGCTGCATATTTATTCAGCTGGCAAGAGCATCTGATGTCCGAAGCAAAGCAAGGGAAAAAGCATATGGATAAAGATTTCACCGACACTGTGTCACTTCATTGTTTGCCAGTTTCAAATTTTTCTGCATATGTGAGTCCTGAGGCTGCAGCTCAATCTGCAGCAACAACCACTTGGGGTTCTGGAGTCAGTGCCGTTGCTTTTGATCCGACTCGTGGTGGCTCTGTGATTGCGGTTGTTATAGTTGAGGGTACCTACCTGTATTCTGAATTGAAATTTTATTTTTTGCCTATTCCATATTTTTCCCATAAGAAATCCTCTTTCAGTATGTTTTTATATGGTTTGTGTGATTATGCTTTTGCAACAGTGTTCTGGGCTCTCATTGTCCCTCTATTCAAATTAATACTCATATTCTTACAGAGATGTGAAGCTAAACTTTCATGTTCGAGTCAGCTGAAGATCCCTTTCTATGCCCGCAGTTATCTGGATTCAATATAATAATAACTAGTTTTACGCCTGCAGGACAATATATGTCCCCTTATGATCCAGATGAAGGTCCTTTAATCACGGGATGGAGGGTGCAACGATGGGAATCGTCCCTTCAACCTGTCGTACTTCATCCAATATTTGGAAATCCCACTTCTGGTTTTGGTGGGCAGGCACCCATGCAAACTGTATGGGTGTCCAAAGTGGATACAAGCATACCACCAACTAATGATTTTAAAAATTTCCAAGCAGCTCCTGCAGTACCAATCTCAGATGCAAGAAATGCATCTGATTCTGGTTCTGGGAAGACGAAAAGAGTCACCTTTGATCCCTCTGATCTGCCCAGCGATGTTAGAACTCTTGCTCGAATTGTTTATTCTGCTCATGGTGGCGAGATTGCTATTGCTTTTCTGCGGGGTGGAGTTCACATTTTCTCTGGGCCAAACTTCACACTTGTTGACAACTACCAGATTAATGTTGGATCTGCAATTGCTGCTCCTGCCTTCTCTTCCACAAGCTGCTGCTCAGCTTCAATTTGGCATGACACTAGGAAGGATCGCAGTATATTGAAGATAATTCGTGTTCTTCCTCCTGCTGTTCCAATTAGTCAGGTGAAGGCTAACTCAGCAATCTGGGAGCGTGCTATTGCTGAAAGGTACTTAGTAAGAGTCATTTGTTTGGGAATTAGTTTGGAAATCCACATGTTAGTGGTTATGGCGTTTCCTTTTGTTAAAAATCAGATGAAGGTTGGATGTGCAGATAATTTCAACATTCTGCTTGGTCATGCTGATATTGTGTTTTGCCAGAGCAGGTTTTGGTGGAGCCTTTTGGTTGGTGTTGATTGGTGGGATGCTGTTGGCTGTACACAGAGTGCTGCTGAGGATGGCATCGGTAAGAATAATTTGATTCTCCAGTTTTACCGTGGCTTATAGAAAAGAAAATATATTGAAGAACAATTTCTTCCCAAGGATTCCTATTCTAGATTTCTTTGCAAGTAATATGAATCCATGGTAAGATCTTATGTTGATGGCTGGTTCTTCGTGTCTTTTCAGTTTCACTTAACAGTGTCATTGCAGTCTTGGATGCTGATTTTCATTCTCTTCCCTCTACACAGCACAGGCAGCTGTATGGCCCTGTATGTTTTTCCGCGCTATTACCATCTCATCATTATTTCTTTTGAGATAGTCTGTCATTATGATATTTGGAATTACAATATTGAAAGAACGCATCTAATTGTTTTTATGTTTGCAGTTCATTTCTCTGAAATTTTCCATGTCAAACTCTTTTTGTTATTTTTTTGGAAATAGTACGTGCCATGGTGGCCCAATCCCCCCCCCCCCCAAAAAAAAAAAAAAAAAAAACAATTTCTAATTTTGACAGTTAGCAAGGGCATCTAGAATATTCTATTGCTGCTAGCCTAAGTCTTGTAAAATATTCGACTTGGACTGGACGTAGAATGGTCTTGTGGCACATTACATAATTTATGACATGTAATGTGCGCCTCATAAGCATACATGGTATATCGTTGCACATTATAACCCAAAAATCCCATGCAAGACATGCATCACAATCAAATTAGGAAATAAGATAAAATAGCATACTTTATTTCTCATCCCATTTGATTAACCTATGACATTGCTTTTCCTTTAATTTTGTGGTGACAATTCAAAGCTCCTGTTACTGGCTGTCCCATTTTCTAGAATGCATTTGGCTGGGCAAGTAAAACTTGTTTTTTAATGATGCAGAGTCTGGACAGGATAAAATGCAGGCTACTGGAAGGTACAAATGCTCAGGAGGTGAGGGCAATGGTTCTTGACATGCAAGCCAGGTTGCTGCTTGATATGCTTGGCAAAGGCATCGAGTCAGCTTTGATAAATCCTTCAGCATTAGTACCTGAACCATGGCAGGCTTCTGGCGAGACATTATCTGGCATTGATCCCGAAGCAATGACTGTTGAGCCAAACCTTGTTCTGAATATTCAGGTTTGCTCTTTTCTCTCTATTATCTCATGTTAAGTTTTGGGTCCTGTTGAAGTTTTTATTACTGAAGATCTACTCCTACCAGCAAGATGTGGCTTACTCATGGCCTGATTGCCAGTGATAAGATGCATATATCTGATACATTAAATGTGTGATGATGGTTGATTGGCTTGGGCTGTACCTTGGCTTTTATGGCCTGGAAACTGATGCCTGAACAAACAATATATGTGTGGCAGTTTAGGCTTGATAGTCTGCTGTATCCACTCAGACTGAGCTGGTTGGATATTTCCCTGCCTCCAGTCAGCTCAAACTTCTGCCCTTGTTGATGCAGGCTTATTTGTTAATTTTCTCTAACTGTGGTAATTTCATGCAGGCTTATGTTGATGCAGTTCTTGATCTAGCTTCACATTTTATCACACGTCTACGGCGTTATGCAAGTTTCTGTCGCACACTGGCCAGTCACGCTGTTACAGCAGGCGCAGGCAGTAACCGCAATACGGTGACTAGTCCTTCTCAAAGTTCGGCATCACCCGCACCAAATCAGGGTTAGTATGCAGTGTCTAGTGTTCATCTTTATAAAGGAGAAAGATAAAATTCCTTTATTCCATAATTTTGTGTTTGCTAGTTTTGTGGTGTCTGCCTTCAAAAGCTTGTGGAGTCCTGTAATATGATCTTTACTGCTTAAGAGGTTACTGCCATAGTCTCTGGGAAAATTCCATAAAAACTCTTATATTCTTTCTCTCACTCTCTAATGGTTATTATGTTTAACACAGTCTTCTAATGCATTTTCTCCAGGTGGTCAAAGTGGCGGTACAAGTTCTACTGGAAGCACTCAGATGCAAGCTTGGGTACAAGGTGCCATTGCTAAGATTAGTAGCACAACTGATGGAGTGTCCACTGCAACACCAAACCCCATAAGTGGTCCATCTTCTTTCATGCCAATAAGCATCAATACTGGAACTTTTCCTGGAACCCCAGCAGTGAGGCTCATCGGTGACTGCCATTTCCTTCACAGATTATGCCAGCTTCTGCTTTTCTGTTTTTTCTTTCGGCGAACTCAACTACCTCGCTTTGCCGGAGGTACACAGAGAAATCCCACTGATACAAATGTGCATAAACCTCAGTCTGGTGCTCCTGGCAAGGTGGAGGAGATCAACTCTGTTTCTTCAAAGCCAGCACCAGCTGTCGTCAGGTCGGATGAAGGACAGGCAGTTCGAGGTAGTCAGGTAGTGCCTGGAGCTAAAGCAGTCGAAGAGGGACCTGCTGGCAGGCACAGGGTAGGCAATGGCAATGCTGGCCAAGGATACAGTTTTGAGGAGGTAGAAACTGGTGCACTTTAATTTCTTCTAGTCTTCACATGCTACAAATAATCTTCATTAGAATTTTGGTTTCTTATCTGGCTAAATGTATTCTTTCTGATCTATGAACTGAGAAAAAAAACTGCTTGACCTTCAAGTCAATTGCGTAGTTTTTAGGCATCCAAAAGGTTTTTTGATAATTCTTTCGGTTAAGGAAACAATCAATCAATCAGCAGTGGTACCCTAGATTAAGATAAAGGCTCACTCTTTGCCGCCATGTAGGTGACGGTCCTTTTCCTCATACTCATGGATCTGTGTCGGCGAACAGCATCTCTGGGACACCCATTGCCGGTTTCTCAAGTAGGAATCAGCAATATCCAGGTGCGGTTGCATTATATTGACGGCAATTATACTGTATTGCCAGAGGTTGTAGAAGCATCTCTTGGCCCGCATATGCAGGTATCTATGCTTATGATTTACTCCTGTAAATGAACTATTGGTTGTTTGGAAGTAGCTTTCTTTCTTTCGTGTTTCTTTTTTGATAGGGATAACCCTCCACTTTTCCTTCTGTATGTTTTTGGACAAACAACTGTTTTGTTAACTTTATGTAACATTTTGTTGTGGAATCAACAGAACATGCCACGACCCAGAGGTGCAGATGCTGCTGGTCTGTTACTCCGAGAGTTAGAACTACACCCTCCATCTGAAGAGTGGCACAGGCGGAATATGTTTGGTGGACCCTGGTCTGATCCAGAGGATATGGGTTCAGACGATACTTCTAAGCATAACTCCACAAATTCACTTGATTTTAGCTCACTGGAAAATTGTGATGTTTATTACGGAGCTCATGGCCTGTGGCCAAGGAAGCGCAGACTGTCTGAAAGAGATGCAGCTGTTGGCTTGAACACCTCTGCAGGCCTGGGAGCATATCTTGGCATAATGGGTTCTCGAAGAGATGTTGTTACTGCAGTGTGGAAGACTGGTCTTGAAGGCGTTTGGTACAAGGTCACTCCATTTTTCTTCTCCCTCTCTTATTTGATTTTTTTGTTTGTTTGGATCTTGTCAGTTATTTTTATTTTTGTTAGTCAGCCATCTTTTCTGTAGGATTACTGAATTAAAAAGGAAAATCCATTTTTTATGTGATTGGTAAGTTTGTGTCATGTTCCTAGAAGAAGGTACTCAACATAATTAAGCCTTGAAGTGAATTTAGTGGTTGCAAGCTAGTGAATTATATTCCCCTGTTATCCCCTACACACTGCTGCATCCATCACAAGATTCTTAAAACCCAATTTCCTTTACTCCCCAGCTCACATAAGAGGAGGACCAACCATGATTACTCACGGATCCCATTTTTATTTGAGTGGAGCAGTTCTCTGGGAGTGCTGAATTATATTTCCTTGGACACAAGGACAAATGGTCAAGAGGTGATTTACTAGGTTTTGGTACTCGTGGTTCATAATATGGGAATGGTCGGACATTATTTTCAATTTAATTGTGGTGCTAGGGAATGAAACAAGTGAACTGCTTTGTTTATGATAAGATATGTTTCTCTTGTATAATATGTTTCCATCAGAGATAAGAATCTGCGAAGGAATAAGCGCACTCATAAATTTTCTCTCTCTTGCCATATAACCATTCATATGTTTATTTCAGTTGCGAATCCTCTGCCCTCTCTGCATGCGTGGATCTGCCTGTAATCTATTATACTTATCTAACATTATTGCTATTAATGCAGTGCATAAGATGTTTGCGGCAGACTTCGGCTTTGGCCTCCCCTGGTGCTGCAAATCCACCAGATCAAAATGAAAGAGAGGCTTGGTGGGTCAGCCGTTGGGCCTATGGCTGTCCGATGTGTGGGGGGACTTGGGTTCGAGTTGTATAGACGAGACTGCAATCACAAATGTTAATTAGATGGAGCTTTCCACTTCCATGACAATCAATTCAAGGTGGTGCATGCACGACTGCAATGTTTATTAGCCTCGGCTTTCCACTTTCATGACAATCAATTCAGGGCAAGCTCATGCAGTAGCTGATGTTGAAGAAAGCAGCACTCTTTGATGGTAGTAAATTATATGTTCCTTTTTGTAGTTGCTGGTTGGAGCTTGGAAGTAAAGAGGGGCCGTTAGCCTTGCAGAAGTGGGAATCCGTCCGTTCTTCCTATGCATCAGCTGTCTGGTGTTTATGTAACAGCGTTTAAGTTCCTCAGCTCGACAGCAACAGTTTTGGAAGGAAGGCTTGTGTTTTGGAAAATGTTCAGGAGAGCTCCATTAGTGAAGGTTCCCAGCATTTCACATAAAACATTTGCTTTTCCTTTTAATGGAAGTGACATTACCTGTACATTATAGATACGAGAAATTGATCAGGATCGCAGGTGTGAATGTAATAGATCCATGTCTGTTTGAGACAACCTTATTTTTTCAAGTTGCAGCATCCAATAAAAAATGTCTAATCTTGTAAACCCATCAAAGAGAGTCACATCCTGTCTTTGTGCAAAATATGAGCTTGTTGTTTTCATCAAACTATCAAATGTTTCATTGGTTGAGCACATGACATGTTGTAGAACGAGAAATGAGATTCAAGAGGTTTCATTTAGGGATATGGCAATGGAATGGATGATCAGGGTGGAGCTGTATCTTGCTTACCCTGTAATATCTGCATTCATTGATTACCCTGCTACTTGTTAGAGAATAATATAAATCATATCCTAGAACCTCACCTAACAGTTTAAGCTTTTGAGTTAAGATGGTTCTTTGACATGGCATCAGAGTCTTGATGACCCAGTGGTCATGAGTTCGAATCTCACCATCCCTATGCTGCTGAGGATGGCATCGGTAAGAATAATTTGATTCTCCAGTTTTACCGTGGCTTATAGAAAAGAAAATATATTGAAGAACAATTTCTTCCCAAGGATTCCTATTCTAGATTTCTTTGCAAGTAATATGAATCCATGGTAAGATCTTATGTTGATGGCTGGTTCTTCGTGTCTTTTCAGTTTCACTTAACAGTGTCATTGCAGTCTTGGATGCTGATTTTCATTCTCTTCCCTCTACACAGCACAGGCAGCTGTATGGCCCTGTATGTTTTTCCGCGCTATTACCATCTCATCATTATTTCTTTTGAGATAGTCTGTCATTATGATATTTGGAATTACAATATTGAAAGAACGCATCTAATTGTTTTTATGTTTGCAGTTCATTTCTCTGAAATTTTCCATGTCAAACTCTTTTTGTTATTTTTTTGGAAATAGTACGTGCCATGGTGGCCCAATCCCCCCCCCCCCCAAAAAAAAAAAAAAAAAAAAAAAAAACAATTTCTAATTTTGACAGTTAGCAAGGGCATCTAGAATATTCTATTGCTGCTAGCCTAAGTCTTGTAAAATATTCGACTTGGACTGGACGTAGAATGGTCTTGTGGCACATTACATAATTTATGACATGTAATGTGCGCCTCATAAGCATACATGGTATATCGTTGCACATTATAACCCAAAAATCCCATGCAAGACATGCATCACAATCAAATTAGGAAATAAGATAAAATAGCATACTTTATTTCTCATCCCATTTGATTAACCTATGACATTGCTTTTCCTTTAATTTTGTGGTGACAATTCAAAGCTCCTGTTACTGGCTGTCCCATTTTCTAGAATGCATTTGGCTGGGCAAGTAAACTTGTTTTTTAATGATGCAGAGTCTGGACAGGATAAAATGCAGGCTACTGGAAGGTACAAATGCTCAGGAGGTGAGGGCAATGGTTCTTGACATGCAAGCCAGGTTGCTGCTTGATATGCTTGGCAAAGGCATCGAGTCAGCTTTGATAAATCCTTCAGCATTAGTACCTGAACCATGGCAGGCTTCTGGCGAGACATTATCTGGCATTGATCCCGAAGCAATGACTGTTGAGCCAAACCTTGTTCTGAATATTCAGGTTTGCTCTTTTCTCTCTATTATCTCATGTTAAGTTTTGGGTCCTGTTGAAGTTTTTATTACTGAAGATCTACTCCTACCAGCAAGATGTGGCTTACTCATGGCCTGATTGCCAGTGATAAGATGCATATATCTGATACATTAAATGTGTGATGATGGTTGATTGGCTTGGGCTGTACCTTGGCTTTTATGGCCTGGAAACTGATGCCTGAACAAACAATATATGTGTGGCAGTTTAGGCTTGATAGTCTGCTGTATCCACTCAGACTGAGCTGGTTGGATATTTCCCTGCCTCCAGTCAGCTCAAACTTCTGCCCTTGTTGATGCAGGCTTATTTGTTAATTTTCTCTAACTGTGGTAATTTCATGCAGGCTTATGTTGATGCAGTTCTTGATCTAGCTTCACATTTTATCACACGTCTACGGCGTTATGCAAGTTTCTGTCGCACACTGGCCAGTCACGCTGTTACAGCAGGCGCAGGCAGTAACCGCAATACGGTGACTAGTCCTTCTCAAAGTTCGGCATCACCCGCACCAAATCAGGGTTAGTATGCAGTGTCTAGTGTTCATCTTTTATAAAGGAGAAAGATAAAATTCCTTTATTCCATAATTTTGTGTTTGCTAGTTTTGTGGTGTCTGCCTTCAAAAGCTTGTGGAGTCCTGTAATATGATCTTTACTGCTTAAGAGGTTACTGCCATAGTCTCTGGGAAAATTCCATAAAAACTCTTATATTCTTTCTCTCACTCTCTAATGGTTATTATGTTTAACACAGTCTTCTAATGCATTTTCTCCAGGTGGTCAAAGTGGCGGTACAAGTTCTACTGGAAGCACTCAGATGCAAGCTTGGGTACAAGGTGCCATTGCTAAGATTAGTAGCACAACTGATGGAGTGTCCACTGCAACACCAAACCCCATAAGTGGTCCATCTTCTTTCATGCCAATAAGCATCAATACTGGAACTTTTCCTGGAACCCCAGCAGTGAGGCTCATCGGTGACTGCCATTTCCTTCACAGATTATGCCAGCTTCTGCTTTTCTGTTTTTTCTTTCGGCGAACTCAACTACCTCGCTTTGCCGGAGGTACACAGAGAAATCCCACTGATACAAATGTGCATAAACCTCAGTCTGGTGCTCCTGGCAAGGTGGAGGAGATCAACTCTGTTTCTTCAAAGCCAGCACCAGCTGTCGTCAGGTCGGATGAAGGACAGGCAGTTCGAGGTAGTCAGGTAGTGCCTGGAGCTAAAGCAGTCGAAGAGGGACCTGCTGGCAGGCACAGGGTAGGCAATGGCAATGCTGGCCAAGGATACAGTTTTGAGGAGGTAGAAACTGGTGCACTTTAATTTCTTCTAGTCTTCACATGCTACAAATAATCTTCATTAGAATTTTGGTTTCTTATCTGGCTAAATGTATTCTTTCTGATCTATGAACTGAGAAAAAAACTGCTTGACCTTCAAGTCAATTGCGTAGTTTTTAGGCATCCAAAAGGTTTTTGATAATTCTTTCGGTTAAGGAAACAATCAATCAATCAGCAGTGGTACCCTAGATTAAGATAAAGGCTCACTCTTTGCCGCCATGTAGGTGACGGTCCTTTTCCTCATACTCATGGATCTGTGTCGGCGAACAGCATCTCTGGGACACCCATTGCCGGTTTCTCAAGTAGGAATCAGCAATATCCAGGTGCGGTTGCATTATATTGACGGCAATTATACTGTATTGCCAGAGGTTGTAGAAGCATCTCTTGGCCCGCATATGCAGGTATCTATGCTTATGATTTACTCCTGTAAATGAACTATTGGTTGTTTGGAAGTAGCTTTCTTTCTTTCGTGTTTCTTTTTTGATAGGGATAACCCTCCACTTTTCCTTCTGTATGTTTTTGGACAAACAACTGTTTTGTTAACTTTATGTAACATTTTGTTGTGGAATCAACAGAACATGCCACGACCCAGAGGTGCAGATGCTGCTGGTCTGTTACTCCGAGAGTTAGAACTACACCCTCCATCTGAAGAGTGGCACAGGCGGAATATGTTTGGTGGACCCTGGTCTGATCCAGAGGATATGGGTTCAGACGATACTTCTAAGCATAACTCCACAAATTCACTTGATTTTAGCTCACTGGAAAATTGTGATGTTTATTACGGAGCTCATGGCCTGTGGCCAAGGAAGCGCAGACTGTCTGAAAGAGATGCAGCTGTTGGCTTGAACACCTCTGCAGGCCTGGGAGCATATCTTGGCATAATGGGTTCTCGAAGAGATGTTGTTACTGCAGTGTGGAAGACTGGTCTTGAAGGCGTTTGGTACAAGGTCACTCCATTTTTCTTCTCCCTCTCTTATTTGATTTTTTTGTTTGTTTGGATCTTGTCAGTTATTTTTATTTTTGTTAGTCAGCCATCTTTTCTGTAGGATTACTGAATTAAAAAGGAAAATCCATTTTTATGTGATTGGTAAGTTTGTGTCATGTTCCTAGAAGAAGGTACTCAACATAATTAAGCCTTGAAGTGAATTTAGTGGTTGCAAGCTAGTGAATTATATTCCCCTGTTATCCCCTACACACTGCTGCATCCATCACAAGATTTCTTAAAACCCAATTTCCTTTACTCCCCAGCTCACATAAGAGGAGGACCAACCATGATTACTCACGGATCCCATTTTTATTTGAGTGGAGCAGTTCTCTGGGAGTGCTGAATTATATTTCCTTGGACACAAGGACAAATGGTCAAGAGGTGATTTACTAGGTTTTGGTACTCGTGGTTCATAATATGGGAATGGTCGGACATTATTTTCAATTTAATTGTGGTGCTAGGGAATGAAACAAGTGAACTGCTTTGTTTATGATAAGATATGTTTCTCTTGTATAATATGTTTCCATCAGAGATAAGAATCTGCGAAGGAATAAGCGCACTCATAAATTTTCTCTCTCTTGCCATATAACCATTCATATGTTTATTTCAGTTGCGAATCCTCTGCCCTCTCTGCATGCGTGGATCTGCCTGTAATCTATTATACTTATCTAACATTATTGCTATTAATGCAGTGCATAAGATGTTTGCGGCAGACTTCGGCTTTGGCCTCCCCTGGTGCTGCAAATCCACCAGATCAAAATGAAAGAGAGGCTTGGTGGGTCAGCCGTTGGGCCTATGGCTGTCCGATGTGTGGGGGGACTTGGGTTCGAGTTGTATAGACGAGACTGCAATCACAAATGTTAATTAGATGGAGCTTTCCACTTCCATGACAATCAATTCAAGGTGGTGCATGCACGACTGCAATGTTTATTAGCCTCGGCTTTCCACTTTCATGACAATCAATTCAGGGCAAGCTCATGCAGTAGCTGATGTTGAAGAAAGCAGCACTCTTTGATGGTAGTAAATTATATGTTCCTTTTTGTAGTTGCTGGTTGGAGCTTGGAAGTAAAGAGGGGCCGTTAGCCTTGCAGAAGTGGGAATCCGTCCGTTCTTCCTATGCATCAGCTGTCTGGTGTTTATGTAACAGCGTTTAAGTTCCTCAGCTCGACAGCAACAGTTTTGGAAGGAAGGCTTGTGTTTTTGGAAAATGTTCAGGAGAGCTCCATTAGTGAAGGTTCCCAGCATTTCACATAAAACATTTGCTTTTCCTTTTAATGGAAGTGACATTACCTGTACATTATAGATACGAGAAATTGATCAGGATCGCAGGTGTGAATGTAATAGATCCATGTCTGTTTGAGACAACCTTATTTTTTCAAGTTGCAGCATCCAATAAAAAATGTCTAATCTTGTAAACCCATCAAAGAGAGTCACATCCTGTCTTTGTGCAAAATATGAGCTTGTTGTTTTCATCAAACTATCAAATGTTTCATTGGTTGAGCACATGACATGTTGTAGAACGAGAAATGAGATTCAAGAGGTTTCATTTAGGGATATGGCAATGGAATGGATGATCAGGGTGGAGCTGTATCTTGCTTACCCTGTAATATCTGCATTCATTGATTACCCTGCTACTTGTTAGAGAATAATATAAATCATATCCTAGAACCTCACCTAACAGTTTAAGCTTTTGAGTTAAGATGGTTCTTTGACATGGTATCAGAGTCTTGATGACCCAGTGGTCATGAGTTCGAATCTCACCATCCCTATGCTGCTGAGGATGGCATCGGTAAGAATAATTTGATTCTCCAGTTTTACCGTGGCTTATAGAAAAGAAAATATATTGAAGAACAATTTCTTCCCAAGGATTCCTATTCTAGATTTCTTTGCAAGTAATATGAATCCATGGTAAGATCTTATGTTGATGGCTGGTTCTTCGTGTCTTTTCAGTTTCACTTAACAGTGTCATTGCAGTCTTGGATGCTGATTTTCATTCTCTTCCCTCTACACAGCACAGGCAGCTGTATGGCCCTGTATGTTTTTCCGCGCTATTACCATCTCATCATTATTTCTTTTGAGATAGTCTGTCATTATGATATTTGGAATTACAATATTGAAAGAACGCATCTAATTGTTTTTATGTTTGCAGTTCATTTCTCTGAAATTTTCCATGTCAAACTCTTTTTGTTATTTTTTTGGAAATAGTACGTGCCATGGTGGCCCAATCCCCCCCCCCCCCCAAAAAAAAAAAAAAAAAAAAAAAACAATTTCTAATTTTGACAGTTAGCAAGGGCATCTAGAATATTCTATTGCTGCTAGCCTAAGTCTTGTAAAATATTCGACTTGGACTGGACGTAGAATGGTCTTGTGGCACATTACATAATTTATGACATGTAATGTGCGCCTCATAAGCATACATGGTATATCGTTGCACATTATAACCCAAAAATCCCATGCAAGACATGCATCACAATCAAATTAGGAAATAAGATAAAATAGCATACTTTATTTCTCATCCCATTTGATTAACCTATGACATTGCTTTTCCTTTAATTTTGTGGTGACAATTCAAAGCTCCTGTTACTGGCTGTCCCATTTTCTAGAATGCATTTGGCTGGGCAAGTAAACTTGTTTTTTAATGATGCAGAGTCTGGACAGGATAAAATGCAGGCTACTGGAAGGTACAAATGCTCAGGAGGTGAGGGCAATGGTTCTTGACATGCAAGCCAGGTTGCTGCTTGATATGCTTGGCAAAGGCATCGAGTCAGCTTTGATAAATCCTTCAGCATTAGTACCTGAACCATGGCAGGCTTCTGGCGAGACATTATCTGGCATTGATCCCGAAGCAATGACTGTTGAGCCAAACCTTGTTCTGAATATTCAGGTTTGCTCTTTTCTCTCTATTATCTCATGTTAAGTTTTGGGTCCTGTTGAAGTTTTTATTACTGAAGATCTACTCCTACCAGCAAGATGTGGCTTACTCATGGCCTGATTGCCAGTGATAAGATGCATATATCTGATACATTAAATGTGTGATGATGGTTGATTGGCTTGGGCTGTACCTTGGCTTTTATGGCCTGGAAACTGATGCCTGAACAAACAATATATGTGTGGCAGTTTAGGCTTGATAGTCTGCTGTATCCACTCAGACTGAGCTGGTTGGATATTTCCCTGCCTCCAGTCAGCTCAAACTTCTGCCCTTGTTGATGCAGGCTTATTTGTTAATTTTCTCTAACTGTGGTAATTTCATGCAGGCTTATGTTGATGCAGTTCTTGATCTAGCTTCACATTTTATCACACGTCTACGGCGTTATGCAAGTTTCTGTCGCACACTGGCCAGTCACGCTGTTACAGCAGGCGCAGGCAGTAACCGCAATACGGTGACTAGTCCTTCTCAAAGTTCGGCATCACCCGCACCAAATCAGGGTTAGTATGCAGTGTCTAGTGTTCATCTTTATAAAGGAGAAAGATAAAATTCCTTTATTCCATAATTTTGTGTTTGCTAGTTTTGTGGTGTCTGCCTTCAAAAGCTTGTGGAGTCCTGTAATATGATCTTTACTGCTTAAGAGGTTACTGCCATAGTCTCTGGGAAAATTCCATAAAAACTCTTATATTCTTTCTCTCACTCTCTAATGGTTATTATGTTTAACACAGTCTTCTAATGCATTTTCTCCAGGTGGTCAAAGTGGCGGTACAAGTTCTACTGGAAGCACTCAGATGCAAGCTTGGGTACAAGGTGCCATTGCTAAGATTAGTAGCACAACTGATGGAGTGTCCACTGCAACACCAAACCCCATAAGTGGTCCATCTTCTTTCATGCCAATAAGCATCAATACTGGAACTTTTCCTGGAACCCCAGCAGTGAGGCTCATCGGTGACTGCCATTTCCTTCACAGATTATGCCAGCTTCTGCTTTTCTGTTTTTTCTTTCGGCGAACTCAACTACCTCGCTTTGCCGGAGGTACACAGAGAAATCCCACTGATACAAATGTGCATAAACCTCAGTCTGGTGCTCCTGGCAAGGTGGAGGAGATCAACTCTGTTTCTTCAAAGCCAGCACCAGCTGTCGTCAGGTCGGATGAAGGACAGGCAGTTCGAGGTAGTCAGGTAGTGCCTGGAGCTAAAGCAGTCGAAGAGGGACCTGCTGGCAGGCACAGGGTAGGCAATGGCAATGCTGGCCAAGGATACAGTTTTGAGGAGGTAGAAACTGGTGCACTTTAATTTCTTCTAGTCTTCACATGCTACAAATAATCTTCATTAGAATTTTGGTTTCTTATCTGGCTAAATGTATTCTTTCTGATCTATGAACTGAGAAAAAAACTGCTTGACCTTCAAGTCAATTGCGTAGTTTTTAGGCATCCAAAAGGTTTTTGATAATTCTTTCGGTTAAGGAAACAATCAATCAATCAGCAGTGGTACCCTAGATTAAGATAAAGGCTCACTCTTTGCCGCCATGTAGGTGACGGTCCTTTTCCTCATACTCATGGATCTGTGTCGGCGAACAGCATCTCTGGGACACCCATTGCCGGTTTCTCAAGTAGGAATCAGCAATATCCAGGTGCGGTTGCATTATATTGACGGCAATTATACTGTATTGCCAGAGGTTGTAGAAGCATCTCTTGGCCCGCATATGCAGGTATCTATGCTTATGATTTACTCCTGTAAATGAACTATTGGTTGTTTGGAAGTAGCTTTCTTTCTTTCGTGTTTCTTTTTTGATAGGGATAACCCTCCACTTTTCCTTCTGTATGTTTTTGGACAAACAACTGTTTTGTTAACTTTATGTAACATTTTGTTGTGGAATCAACAGAACATGCCACGACCCAGAGGTGCAGATGCTGCTGGTCTGTTACTCCGAGAGTTAGAACTACACCCTCCATCTGAAGAGTGGCACAGGCGGAATATGTTTGGTGGACCCTGGTCTGATCCAGAGGATATGGGTTCAGACGATACTTCTAAGCATAACTCCACAAATTCACTTGATTTTAGCTCACTGGAAAATTGTGATGTTTATTACGGAGCTCATGGCCTGTGGCCAAGGAAGCGCAGACTGTCTGAAAGAGATGCAGCTGTTGGCTTGAACACCTCTGCAGGCCTGGGAGCATATCTTGGCATAATGGGTTCTCGAAGAGATGTTGTTACTGCAGTGTGGAAGACTGGTCTTGAAGGCGTTTGGTACAAGGTCACTCCATTTTTCTTCTCCCTCTCTTATTTGATTTTTTTGTTTGTTTGGATCTTGTCAGTTATTTTTATTTTTGTTAGTCAGCCATCTTTTCTGTAGGATTACTGAATTAAAAAGGAAAATCCATTTTTATGTGATTGGTAAGTTTGTGTCATGTTCCTAGAAGAAGGTACTCAACATAATTAAGCCTTGAAGTGAATTTAGTGGTTGCAAGCTAGTGAATTATATTCCCCTGTTATCCCCTACACACTGCTGCATCCATCACAAGATTCTTAAAACCCAATTTCCTTTACTCCCCAGCTCACATAAGAGGAGGACCAACCATGATTACTCACGGATCCCATTTTTATTTGAGTGGAGCAGTTCTCTGGGAGTGCTGAATTATATTTCCTTGGACACAAGGACAAATGGTCAAGAGGTGATTTACTAGGTTTTGGTACTCGTGGTTCATAATATGGGAATGGTCGGACATTATTTTCAATTTAATTGTGGTGCTAGGGAATGAAACAAGTGAACTGCTTTGTTTATGATAAGATATGTTTCTCTTGTATAATATGTTTCCATCAGAGATAAGAATCTGCGAAGGAATAAGCGCACTCATAAATTTTCTCTCTCTTGCCATATAACCATTCATATGTTTATTTCAGTTGCGAATCCTCTGCCCTCTCTGCATGCGTGGATCTGCCTGTAATCTATTATACTTATCTAACATTATTGCTATTAATGCAGTGCATAAGATGTTTGCGGCAGACTTCGGCTTTGGCCTCCCCTGGTGCTGCAAATCCACCAGATCAAAATGAAAGAGAGGCTTGGTGGGTCAGCCGTTGGGCCTATGGCTGTCCGATGTGTGGGGGGACTTGGGTTCGAGTTGTATAGACGAGACTGCAATCACAAATGTTAATTAGATGGAGCTTTCCACTTCCATGACAATCAATTCAAGGTGGTGCATGCACGACTGCAATGTTTATTAGCCTCGGCTTTCCACTTTCATGACAATCAATTCAGGGCAAGCTCATGCAGTAGCTGATGTTGAAGAAAGCAGCACTCTTTGATGGTAGTAAATTATATGTTCCTTTTTGTAGTTGCTGGTTGGAGCTTGGAAGTAAAGAGGGGCCGTTAGCCTTGCAGAAGTGGGAATCCGTCCGTTCTTCCTATGCATCAGCTGTCTGGTGTTTATGTAACAGCGTTTAAGTTCCTCAGCTCGACAGCAACAGTTTTGGAAGGAAGGCTTGTGTTTTGGAAAATGTTCAGGAGAGCTCCATTAGTGAAGGTTCCCAGCATTTCACATAAAACATTTGCTTTTCCTTTTAATGGAAGTGACATTACCTGTACATTATAGATACGAGAAATTGATCAGGATCGCAGGTGTGAATGTAATAGATCCATGTCTGTTTGAGACAACCTTATTTTTTCAAGTTGCAGCATCCAATAAAAAATGTCTAATCTTGTAAACCCATCAAAGAGAGTCACATCCTGTCTTTGTGCAAAATATGAGCTTGTTGTTTTCATCAAACTATCAAATGTTTCATTGGTTGAGCACATGACATGTTGTAGAACGAGAAATGAGATTCAAGAGGTTTCATTTAGGGATATGGCAATGGAATGGATGATCAGGGTGGAGCTGTATCTTGCTTACCCTGTAATATCTGCATTCATTGATTACCCTGCTACTTGTTAGAGAATAATATAAATCATATCCTAGAACCTCACCTAACAGTTTAAGCTTTTGAGTTAAGATGGTTCTTTGACATGGTATCAGAGTCTTGATGACCCAGTGGTCATGAGTTCGAATCTCACCATCCCTATTTATTTGATAAAAATTAAGCACAAGGTAATGTGGGTCTGTGCAAGTTTCAAGCCCAAAGGGCTTTCACTTGAGGGGGTGTGTTAGAAAATAATATAAATCATATCCTAGAACCTCACCTAACAGCTTAAGCTTTTGAGTTGAGATGGTTCTTCGACACTCCTCACCTGGTTTTAATAACAAGATTTTTTATTCCATGAAATTACTATTATTTATTCAACTATATCATATAAACTGTTATAAAATCAAGCAACAAATTAATAAAAATTATTTTTTTAAGACTGTGATAACCTATATGCAAAGCAAAATGAAAAAAAGTTGTGAGATTTAATTTCTAATTAATTTAATGTTGAAGTATTAAATTAAAAAAACAAAAAAAAAAGTTTAATTTGTCAATTCCTTAAACTAGATCAACTAGCCAAACTTGTGAATCAATTTATGAATTCTAAAAAGTTTTATAACATGGTTTTTTTTTTTTAATTATATGATAAAAAATAAATGATCACAAAATTGAGTTTAATTAAACAAAAAAAAAAGAGGTTATTTTGCCAAATCTATGAACCAGTGCAACTTAGGTTACCTTGCTAAACCTATAAGCCAGGTCATGAACTTCACAAAGGTTAAAGAATTTAATTTTTTCTTTGAATCCGTGTTTTATTTAATTATATATTAAAAAAAAATGATCATAAAATTGAGTATTAAACCAATACTAAGATGTTTGTTTGAAACCATGATAATCTTATACAAAGCAAAATAAAATAAAATAAATTATGAAGTTAAATTCTCAATCAACTTAATATTAAAAGATAAAATAAAAAAAATCTAGAAAGAAAACTTAATTAAAAAAACTTGAGACTAAATCAAAGATATTTTTAAAATTAAAGAATTGAATTGAAAAAAAAAAAGTGTCTTATGTGTGCGAAATATACGTTAGAGCGTGAGGAAGGCTTGTAGCCTCTAGGCAGTGCACAAGCATTCCTCTAAGCTTCAATCGATGTTGTTTAGAAATAATTATTTTCTGTTTGATTTAGTTTTTATCTAAAAAATTAACTAAATTGATTTTTTTTAAAAAAAACCAAAACTGGTTCAAACCGATTGATTTTAGTTCGGTTTGGTTATTTTAGAGCAAAAACTGAAAACTAACCGATTGGCTCGGTTTTTTCCGGTTTGGCTCGGTTATTAATTTCGGTTTGGTTTTTTGATTTTAGATTTATAAAATTGAGTCCGAACCAAACTGATGAATTTTTTTAAATATTATCGGTTTAATTTTTTTTTTTCTGAGTTGGTTATTTTAGTTATTATTTTTTCCGGTGTTTAATTTATTTTTCCAATATTTTTCTCACCTGTGATATTGTTTTTTATTCCATTGAAATCTTTTGTCGTCTTTCTTATAAGGTGACACGTGGTGCAAGAGGAGGTTCAATGGGGCCTGTGGCAACCTATTCCTCTCCTTTTCATCGCTTCAGTTCTCGTGACTGGCTTATGCTACTCTTCTCTCTAGACTTCAATATTTTTCTATTCTTTAATTTTAGTCCTTTTACTTTCAATTGTTTTTAAAAAATGAAGAATCCCAACAATATCTTGAAAAATTAACCATCAAACTGATATTGGGATAATTATTTGATACAATGGTGAGCACAATAAAAGTAGATTAAAATAAATTATCAACAAAAAATCTTAATAAATACAACATCAAAAAATAAAATTAAAATAAAAAAATTTAATAGCCAAAGAAAATAAAAAATAAAGGACTAGATTTGAAAGTACCTTTTTTGAAACAACAAAAGGAGCGTTCGTTCGTTTTTTTTTTTTTTTGATTTATCAATTTAACATATTAATTATATAAAAAATAAATTAAAATAGGTTATCACTCTAAATATTAATAAGCACAAAATCTAGTATTAATCTTTTAAAAAATAATAATAATAAAAACTAACACTAATCCACAGTTTTTTTCTTATTTAATCTTAAAACTACTAAAATAAGAAGCACCCTTTGCTAATTTGCTCGATGCCATTTCAAACTGAAAACGACACCGTAATAGCTAATGCAAAATCTTATTTCCAGTTTCTTCTTCAACTTGCTTCTCTTTCTGCAGTTGTTGCTCTTCTTTCTATTCACCTCTCCCTTCCTCGTGGGCAAAATATTCTCATACAAAATAATTAATCCAGTGCAAACAAAAACAATCTCCAAATCATGAGCACGCCACCAGCTACCCAATCACTAGCCTTCCGTGTAATGCGACTATGCCGTCCATCTTTCCACGTCGACACTCCTCTCCTTCTGGACCCCTCCGATCTCATTCTCGGTGAAGACATCTTCGACGATCCTCTCGCCGCCACTCACCTCCCTCCACTCATCGATACCCACCTCACCAATCCGATCGACTCCTCCGATCTAAGTTACCGCTCTCGATTCCTCCTCCAAAACCCCTCCGATTCCTTCGGTCTCTCTGGCCTCCTCGTCCTCCCTCAATCCTTCGGGTTCCACTCCCTCCTCCCTCCCCCTGTCTCTCTAAAATTTCTCTATCTCCGTCTAAAACTAACTTTTTTTTTTTAAATAATTTTATTTTCGTAGGGCGATTTATCTGGGAGAGACGTTTTGCAGTTACGTTAGCATTAATAACAGTTCTAATTTTGAAGTTAGAGATATTGTTATTAAGGTTAGTAGTGTGATTAACTTTAATTTATATGTTAATTACTTGTGATATTCCTGTAATTTTGAGCTTTTTAATAACGCAGGCTGAAATGCAAACGGAGAGACAAAGGATTTTACTGCTAGATACCTCAAAAACACCTGTTGAATCAATTCGAGCCAGCGGCCGTTACGATTTTATTGTTGAACATGACGTGAAAGAACTCGGAGCTCATACGTGAGTTTGTTTGGTTTTTTTTTTTTTTAATTGAATGCGAGTGTGTAATGCACGCACGCACGATACTAGACTGTGGATGTTTTTAATGGTTGTGTGGTGTTTGTTGTGATTTGTAGGTTGGTTTGTACTGCTTTGTATACTGACGGTGATGGTGAAAGGAAATATCTGCCGCAGTTTTTCAAGTTTATTGTTGCAAATCCGCTTTCGGTTAGGACTAAGGTATGTTTCTTGTTCTGCGAATGTGTGAACAAAATCATTTCATATGAATGGTTGCACATGGTTAGTGCTAGACGTAGTGTTGCTTTGCAGTATGGTGTTTTTAGAAACTTTCATGTGTGTTTAGGTTAATTGTTTCTGAATTTTGATTTTAATATATTTGTCTTTGTGCTGTTTTCTTGGCAGGTCCGTGTAGTCAAGGTATGTTCAGCTTTTTTCTACTGTAAGTTAAGATCTTGTCTGGATAAATATGTGATACTTTTAGATTTCATTAATGAATATTGGAGTAAATGGAATGGAAACCGACAAGTAGTTTCAGAATTATAAATTTTTTTATTAATTTTGCAACACTGGAGAAATCTTTAGTTTTTTCTTTCTTTACTTGTTTTTGAAAAACGAATATCTAATGTGGCGGTTAGTATGTGAATGATGTATGTTTGAGGTAGCTCTCGTGAAAGAGGGCTATTTTTCGTGCCAAGATGGTTTTATACATGTTAATCCTGGATTAGAGCAAGCTAAAGTTAGCATAATTGTGATGCAGAGATCCCAATTATGCAATCATATATTTTTACCTGAAACTCTTCAGTTATGCTACTCTTGAGTCTTGACTTGAGGTCAATTTACCACTCTTGTACCAGTTTGTACACGTGTATTGATCCAGATTAAGCTCACTAGTCTTCCTTGCTTAACAATTCTATTATCAATAATGATTCTTCAAAGATTTTGAAATACTTTCTGAATTATGTTGGCATCATTTGGATATACTGTATCTACAAGTTTTGCAAGGCCGTTTGGGTATGTATTCATGTTAGTTTATTCTTCCTGTAAATGCTGTTTCTTGTATCTCAGGAAACTACATATTTAGAGGCATGCATTGAGAATCACACAAAAACAAACCTTTACATGGACCAAGTTGAGTTTGAGCCAGCTCCAAATTGGAGTGCAAAAATTCTAAAAGCTGACGAACACAAATCTGAGGATAATTCTCCATCCAGGTGTGTAACAGGTGTATTATTTGGGACGGCTTCCCTCAACTCAACACATTATATGCTTCATTTAATTTTCGTTGTGTGTGATTGCATTTACTCATGAACTTTTCAGAAGCTTGAGTGAAACTGATCTTATCAAGCTTTAATTTTTGCTACTATCGATCATACACTGCTGACAGGGAAATATTCAAGCCACCTGTCCTTGTTAAATCTGGTGGAGGAATTCGCAACTATCTTTACCAACTGTCATTGTCCTCGCATGGTTCAGCAGAGAGTAATGTTCTTGGTAAGCTTCAGATAACATGGCGCACAAATTTAGGTGAACCTGGTCGCCTACAGACACAGCAAATACTTGGCACTGTAAGTATGCTGCAATGGTATTGAAAAAAATTGATGCTTCATTTCTATGTTGACATGCAATCACTTGCTAAAAAAACTTTCAAGAAATTTAGTTTTTCAAAATTTTATTACACCTGCATCTTTTCTCTTCTCTTACTGTATTGATTTTACTTGTACATTGTGATACGATTATCCATAGAAATATGTTAAAAATTGCTTCTTTTGGGGTTCTATTCACATATGTGCATTCACACACGTTGTCCTTGTGTCTGCTGTGATAGGAAACATGCATGTACATATTGCTTCAGTATTGTAGAGCCCGTTTGGCATTGCTGCCAAACCGGCGTTTTGTAAAAATTCAAATTTTTTTTTTTTTTTTTTTTTTGCTAAAATTGAGTGACGGTTGTACTTTCTGGATCGTTTTGATGTGCTGATGTCAAAAATGATTTTTAAAAAATGAAAAAACATCATTTGCATGCTTTTCGGCACGAAAAGCTATTTGAAAAGCAATCGCTACCACACTGCCAAACACGCTCTTAGCATCTGGGAATTTTCTTCTGCAGTCCATCACGCCTAAGGAGATAGCGTTACATGTTGCTGAGGTTCCATCTGCCATCAACTTGGATAGACCATTTTTGGTAATTCTACTTCTGTTTTTGCTATTTTTCTTAGTAATTTTTTGTCAGCTAGAATTCATCCCTTTTGTCATGCACTTTTAAGTTCACCATATAGTTTCCCGTACCAACTTTCATTTTCCAAATGTTGCTTTATATAAACTTTTCAACTGTTTATATAGTTTGATTTGGAAACTAAAGCAGTCAGTTTTCTTCAGGTACACTTGAATCTCACAAACCAGACGGATAGAGAATTGGGCCCTTTTGAAGTTTGGTTGTCACAAGATGATACTCTTGATGAGAAAACTGTTATGATTAATGGTCTCCAAACAATGGTAATGCTTCATTTGGGCTTCAAAGAGTCTCCTTTACCAAAGCTGACCTTATTTTCAGTGCCATGTTCTGTTTAGATACAATTTTTGGCTTAAGATGTGTATTGATCAAACGAAACTCACCTATCAAGTATTGCTGTTTGTCATGACAACTTGTTGAATCATCATGATATATATATATATAGGTTTGAACCTGTGACCTCAACTTAGTAGCACAGCTCAACAATTTATTTTATTATTCAGTGCAAGCAAACATCAGCTTGCTCCATTCATGTTTGTTTTGAATTTTAAGGTGTTAGGATAAATTTCTTGACATGAGTTGATGAAATATTTTTAGGAACTCGGATGGCTGTAAAGAAACTTCTATGCTATGATAATTGATTTTTTTAAGTGCACAAAAGTCCTGATTTTTTTAGTTACTGATCTGAGGATATGGCATTGTTCACAGGAATTATCCCAGTTGGAAGCATTTGGTAGCACAGATTTTAACTTGGTATGTAGAATAATTCTGACCTGTAAATTCTACACTGATTTAGTTTCTGGTGATGGATTGTGGCCCTTTTTGCATGTAATATTTTTTTTTAGTTTATTCTGCACATCTTTGATCAGGTAACCTTTGCAGTGCATTATATTAATGACACTTCTGCTCAGTGTTGTCAAGAGGCACTTAGGTGCTCACCTTGGCGCTCCAGGTGAGGTGAGGCCACAACATCTTTATTAGCCTCAGGCGATGAATTTCAATGAAGCGCTGCCTAGGCGAGTGCCTCATGAGTGGGTGCTAGGCGTTAAAGGGAGCACCTGATTGAAATACTTCCTTTTCTATTGGATTTCTCTTACTTTTTTTTTTTTTAAAAAACTGATTTATGTTTTGACCTATTTGTCCTTTTTTTTATCACAAGAAACAACTTAAGGAATTTTTTGTAAAAAACAAAGATTAGGGTAAAAAAAGAATAAAAAAATCATTAAAATGGGAGACATATAGTCAAGGAAGGACACTTGAAGAGAATTCTTCAACACCGGTCACACTTTGCATTGACCAGAGTTAGAGAACAACAACACAAGTACAGAATAGGAAAGCATGGATGGAGATTTTTTGAAGATTAATGAATAATGATGATGATATTTAAGTTTGCTTCTTAATCTATTAGTGTACTTGTTGCTTTAAATTATTTTATTTTGTTTTAAGGTTGAAAAATATAACTTTATACAACTATGTTATGGTTTTTGTTTTTGTTTTTTTTTTGTTTTTTTTAATTTTCTAATATTCTAATCTTAATTGGGAAGATATATATTTTAGATGTATATAATATTATACCTATATATTTTCTAATCTGTAGCATATCACCTTGGTTCATTCAGGCGCGCGCCTCGGGCATTTTACAGGCTTGGTGCCTTTTAGTGCCTTTGACAACACTGCTTCTGCTCTAAAAAGAATTCACACAATATTTACCAAACAGGACTCTGAAATCACTTTTTTCATTGTTACGAGTAGTAGACTGGTATTTATGTTCTTTCTTGCTGCTTTTATTTCTGCAGAACGTTATTGCTACTAAGCTTGGAGTCCAGAAAATAACAGGCATTACAGTATTTGACAAATCAGAGAAGAAAACTTATGCCCCATTGCCTGATTTAGAGGTCAGTTATGTATGCCAATTTGTCGTGTTTTTAGTGACCACTAGCATTTTGAATATCCTTTGATGTTCCTTAATTTTGTTTTGCCTGTGATGCTCTAAATATTCTCTTTAATAAATGGTTATTCAAACAATCAAATTAGCGAAATTCCCGAACTCAGTTTAGGCTAGATTGAACTAAATCTTTATCTTTAGCCCTATCCAAGTTTGGAATTTTACTACAATTGCCCTGCTGCCTTTATTATATATAAAAATGCATTTGTTAGTATTTACTATTTATCCTCTAATTAGATTTTGTTTCCCAAAGCTGTAATTTTTATCCCTGCTGACCAGTTATGTGGATGTATAACATACGGACCATGAGTTCTGAATCTAGCTTTGAATTATTTTTCTTGTTCTACTATTCACTTGACCGGTGAGTGGGGTGAACTGGTTTGACTTGATCCATTTCATAATTTATGGACAGTTCAGGTTTAATGCATAATCTAATTGCTGCTACTTTGAATCCTCGCATAATCATTGATGCTCGCACTTGTTGCAGATATTCGTGGACATGCATTGATCAGTTGGACCTCCTTATCCATTTTCGATGCTGCGAGGAGCTGTCCATCCATGGAGCAAAACGTGTTAATATATCCAGTCATTCACTAGACCAAGCAAATTTTATACTGAAAGCCCTTGTTCAACTACCTTCATGGAATATCATTTGTTCCAGCAGCTCCATTGACTCGCTGCTGTGCTTCACTAATCTCTCCGTCCCCAGGAGCAAGTCCAGATGGATTCCCTATAAAATGATCCCAGAGGATTGGGGAGGAGGCTAGAAACATCTTTTCCAAGCATTTCCTGTGATGACTAGATTTCAGCTTTGTTGCTTTTCAGTTGTAGATAGTGAAACTCCTTTTGCCATGATCCACGAAACTAAACTGTATCATGAAAATGAGGCATTTCAAATTAATGAATTAAAATAATTTTAGTTTGTATCCATGGCATTCACTGTTAATCTACTTCCAGAACATGATCTGCTATGTTAGAATTGCGACCTAGCGTATTTG
The DNA here is from genome assembly GCF_005239225.2 of Populus alba. Taxonomy (NCBI): domain Eukaryota; kingdom Viridiplantae; phylum Streptophyta; class Magnoliopsida; order Malpighiales; family Salicaceae; genus Populus; species Populus alba. The sequence goes on from NC_133287.1 coordinate 3,535,439, forward strand.
ATGATGATACTGAGAGGCTGAGGCCATCAATGACGGAATTTTCTACTAGGAATCCATTAAAAACCAATGTAAAGTTGAGATTGCACCTGGGTAGATTCAAGATTTGTTGATAATGCTTATACTTAGAGAGTAAAAGAAGGATCGCAACTCCACATGTGCTTCAGCAGTGTTTTTTCGACGCATGGAGAGAAACTAGTTGATCTCTTTTTTTTTTTTTTTGGGCTCGCGTATTTTGGAGAGAGAGAGAGAGAGATTAATTAACACCGATTCTTCCCATTAAACTTGATCGGCAAGCTTAATCAAGTTGAGAAATACAGGAAACTGATAACAAAAACAAGAAAAACTGAATCCAGCAAAAGATGTGAGGGGGGAGATTCTTAGGGCACTAATTCTCCCGAAATAAGCCGATAATGGAACCAAATCAAGGCAAGGGAATGATATATACAGGAAGCTGGGAATAAAAACCAGAAAGCTGGAAATTCAAAGAACAGAGTAAAAGAGGAATCATCAGTCATCACATAATCCCTCTAGGCGCGTGAGCCTCCCAAAGCCCAGTTGGCTTCACTACCAACACGAGGCATGCTGCCAATTCTGGAATGGACATCAACCTTGAAGTTAGCCCCACACATTGTTCCCTCACTGTCAATCCTAGGCAATGCCTTCATTTTGCTACTTGGATGCTCGAAGCTCATCAAGCCCTGTTCACTGTGGAACATGCACGCCAATGGAAATGGAGCAAATGATTTAGCACAACTCCCCTTTATCACCTCCAAGTTGTCCGAAATTACCACTGACCCATCACCTGCAATCCCCCAGAATAGCTCAGCACCTTCATTTGCACCCTGCATTGCAAAACAGTGAACAAAATCATTTCCCATTTCTACCTAGAGTTTAAACATGTCCCTTTCTTTCTTCAGGGATTCTAGAGCAGCTCACCAGTGCAGCAAAGACCTGTCCAGCCTTGCTATCATAGACCACAAATCCAAACCTGCCATCCATGTCCTGAAGAACCTTGTGAGCTGGATATGGGCCACGGTCACGGAGGGTCCGGTATGCTTCAATAATAAGCATGGCCTCGTTGGCGCCCTTCGATAGCCCGTACTGTTTGTTGAGGCTGCACAGGTTGTTCAAGCTCCCCAAGAAAATGCAGTAAATGCCATCCAATCCACAGAACAGCCTGCAATTACATCAGATCAGAGTATTCAAGATCAGTTCACATGGGCAATGCCTAACCCTAACAGGAAACAAAAACAGAGAGTGAAAGACTGAAGAGGGAGATCGGGAATGTAATGTACCTCTGCTGTCTGGGATAAGAATTTCCTTGTGAAATACAAGCAAGCAATGCAGAGTCTCCAAAGCTCATTGTGAAAGCATTAGAAGGATTGGAAGATACAAAATCCTTCACAATCTCCTCAGGAAGCTTTGGTTTTCTTGATGAACATAATGAAGCTGGACTGTACAGCTCCTGGGGTGGATTCACTAACCCTTTGTTGAAAATTGCCAACATCTTTCTCTCTTTCTAGGAACCCTTTTTAACACACAGAAATCTTTGATCAATGAGATTGGAAGCAGAAAAACAACGAACACGATCAATAAATTGTGATGCGAATCTTAAGAAACAAATGCTATGGAGAAAAAGGAGCGACGCCCTCTTCTATATATAGTCGTGGGAGGAAGATGTGGCATTGCGTGGCAACATAATCCAAACTCGAGGATCTAGGCTTGGATGACGCCCTATTTTTTGTTAGAGAAATCTACTTCTGTAAAGGGGAGTCCAAGGACATAAATAGGATAAGATTTCCGTAAATATAGCTCTAAATATATTTAATGATTTAATTCAGGAAGAACATGTGCTGGTGATGGTGATGCTGCCTTTTTCCTGCAAGGAATCAGTATAAAAAATTTATGATACAAGGGAATTGGTCTTTCAGTCTTATCCATAATAGGAGGTGAGTTGACTATGAGTTAGAAATGAGTCAGCAAAATGATGGACGGTGGTGAAAATGAGTCACCAAACGATTGCCATGTCTCTGCCACGTCTCCGACTTGTATAGAAGGATTGTGTCTAAAATAAGCAGTTTTTAGATCCTTAGTTGTTTAATCGCCCCTTAGATCCGAATCAATTAAATCCGATGACCTAGGCTTGGTCTGGAAACGTAATTTGCGTGTCTTTAGAATTTCAATGCAATTGATTTCTAAAAGTATTTTAGTTTTAATATATATATATAATTTCTTTTATATTTAATATCAATATAACCAAATTATTAAAATTTATTAATTTAATATTTTTTTCAAATAAAATATATTTTTAAAATGTATACAAAAATATAAATTACTATACTCTCAAATACTTAGGTAGTGTTTGTTATTATGGCAACGAATATTTTTTAAAGTTTTTTTTTTTATTAAAATATCAATTTTTTTTATTTTTTAATATTTATTTTAGACATCGGTATATCAAAACATTAATAAAAACATTAAAAAATAAATTTTAAATAAAAATAAATTTAATTTTTTTGTAAAGACACGGCTAGCTACATTGTCAAACGCTATCTTAATTGTCAATCAAAGTTTCTACAATAAAAATTAAAGTTACCAAACCTAGTTAGACCTGATTTAAGATTTGGTTTATAAGTCAAGTGAATATGAATTCAAAACATTATTATTTTATTTTAATAAGGGGAGAGTTATTTCTATAACAATGAATAGATCTAGATCTAGATAGAAAAAAAAATATTTTATTTTGTTTTGTTTTAACATTAAATTTACTATAAATAAAGAAAGAATTTGAAAAAAAAAAAAACATTTAAAAAGAAGAGAGAAATAAACAACGGTGTATAGAAATGAAAAAGAGAGCAACCCAAAGATACTAAAAACACAACACATGGCATTATGATAAGACAGAGTAATTTTGATAGATATAACTCAATTGATCAGGTTCTAAATTTATTTTCTAGAGATTATTAGTCCATGTCTCATAAACTTCAAGGTCATTGAAGATTTATATGGATATTAATTTTAAAACTCGTAAAATTAATCGAGATATTTATAAATTAACCGAACAACAACGTTAATAATAATAATAATAATAAAAAAAAAGGTAAACAGAGTTGACAGCAAGTATTAACGATTTGGTGCCTAATGTCTTCCTCTCTCGTTGAAAGCAGAGGGAAGATGATCAATGGAGGTCCGAGAAGGGATGCTTGCCTCTTTCACAGCGAGTGCTGAGCTCTGCAAAAAGGATAAAGGGAAGAACAGAAAAAAGAGAGGAGCAATACATATTCTTCATTTTCCCTGCACTGTCTCTCTGCTGCACAATAACCAGTCCAAGTAATCATCCGACCGTAGAACTTCAAAAGATTAGGGTAGAAAATGTCTGCATTAATTTCATATGCTAAAAATAAAACCATAAACGCTATCCTACAAAAGAAAAAGGTCAGATGATTCTGCAAGGATGTTTGGAATCCAGTTCATGGTATGGCTGTCATCTCAATATTCTTTTTTAAGTATTGATGGTCATTTAAGAGTAATCTTAAAGTAATAGTCATTTAAGATTTGAGCATTGCAATGGTATTAAACATATTCAATTTCTTAATTATTTTCTTTAACTTGTTCAAATTATTTAATTCTTATTTTTAATTTTTTTCTTATTGTATCAACAATATTACTTGATAATTAAGCTGACAAGGATAATAATGTCTATTTTTTTTTAAAATAAAAATAAAAGAGATGTTACTTTGCATCGCTCACAAAACATTATTCTTAAATGTTTAAACTTGAGATTTTCACCGATCAGGTATAAATTATCAACAGCAAGAGAGAGGAAAATAATTCCTTAATTACTCCTAGCTTCAGATTTATTTAAGAAAAAAATACACGATAAAGGATTACATCATGCCTCACTTGTGAAGATCACAATTAATACAATTCAGTGCCTATTTCTTGAGAAATTCCGTGAACCATTTGGCTGAGAGCTTAGGATGTCTTTTGAGTCCATCTTTATGATCGATATAATTCAGACCAAAACGTGATGTGTATCCTACTACCCACTCGAAGCCATCCATTAACGACCAAGCAAAATATCCTTTCACCTTCACACCATCCCTACCAAAACGAACAGATAAAGTTAGATTAATACTCTGATCTCAAGAAACTATATGGAGGCATGCATGCATCCACCCATAGAGAGAGCTGCACTGAGAACTTACTTGATGGCTTTCTGCACAAAAGAAAGATGCTGATGGAAATAATCGATCCTTTGGTTGTCAATGAGGGCTTCCTTTAGGGGCAATGTTGGGTTATCTGTCTCGTCAACACCTTCAGCAGAATAGGGGGGAGAGATATATTTCATATCAAAACTCAAAAGGGATCTATGGAACAAAAACTGGCTTACAACAGGAAATTAACTAGTATAAACTATTTACCATTCTCGGTGATGTAAATAACTGGATCGTTGTATGCCTTCTTAATGTAAACCAAAAGATCATGAAGTCCGCTTGGGTAAACAAGGAGCCAAAATGAGCCTGCCTGTAATTTCATGAAATCATGAGTAGGGTGCGAGTTCCAAGAATAGGGTTTGATTTCTTTTTCTTGCTAAGATTTTATGAAAAGAAAAACTAGTAAGAAGTCTCTCTCTGTGTGTTAAAATCACAAATCACAGCTTACATTAATTAAGAATATGAAATTAGGGGCGTATTGAGTAGATGATTCATACCTTTGGACCGATGGGAATTCCATCACGTTCAACTGCACGCACAACCAAAAGCCACTTGTTACTATGGAATTATTAAGGAAAAAAAAATTCTAAACCATCTTCAAGTTGTTCGTTCTTACAGAATGAAGCAACATGGGAATCTGTCTCATAGCTTGGGTGTGTGTCATTAGATTGAGACTTATGGGCCACATAATTGGCAGAATAGTAATTCAATCCAATAAAATCAAATGATCCCTTTATAGATCCAGCTTGTTTCTTGGAGAATTTGGGCAATCTTTCCCCTACAAGAGATCTCATTGAACTTGGATATTCGCCGCTGGTTAATGGACTCATAAACCTACAAAAAATGACCCAAAATAGTGCTATAACAAATATTCATCAGTGAACGAGTAGAGATGCGATGAAATTCAAGCAAACACATACCATCCAAGATTGAAATCGAGGGCTCGGCTGACAGCCTCAAGGTCTTCTTTAGAATTAGACAATGGCACAAACCAATTTGATTGTAATGTAATCCCTATCTTGCCCTTTTGTTTTGCCTACAAGTTCATATTTTAGCCAGTTAAATCACAATGTATAGGCAATTAAAAAAAAACTAGGAAGATGGAATCGTTATACAGATCAAATTGAGTCATCCCTTCTTCCAAAAATAATAATCGGAGAATGGTGTAGGAATCATGAGACAAACCTGAAACCTTGTCCTGTACAGTTTCACAGCAGCAGCATGAGCAAGGATTTGGTTGTGCGACACCGTGTATGGTTCTGCTCCTGCATCTCCACCAGTGCAGTTTTTTCCCATCCAAGCAGAACATCTACCTGGTGGGAACATGCCCGCAATATAGCCTTGCATGGTAAACATGGTTGGCTCATTCAATGTGATCCAATGTTTAACTCGATCTCCAAAATTTTCGAAACAAATTTTCGCAAAGTCTTTGTAATCATTGCTGCATAATTCAGCAGATCCTGATTAACTCCGAGTGTTTAGTATTAGAGGAAGACGAAGGCAAGGAGATTTACTTACACGATTCTATCACTTAAAAATCCTCCATACTCGTCCTCTAGAGCCTGTGGAAGATCCCAGTGGAAAAGGGTGACAAATGGTTGTATGCCTGCAAATGATATAATTAAGAAACATGTGACTTATTTCTGCATGCACATGATTTAATTATTTATATTTGTTGAGAATTACAAGCTATTAGGTAGAATCATAACCATTGGCCAGGAGTTCATTGATGAGATTGTTGTAGTAATTAATTCCTTTCTGATTCACACCCCCGCACTTTTTTCCTTCTGAAAAAAAAACAAAAGAGGAAAAATTTCTAGTAAGAATTTGAGCCTTCCATTTTTATCTTACTTTGTCGTTACATTTTAGATACAAATCAATGAACATTTCAATGCAATTGAGTCTTCTTACTTGGCAATATTCTAGGCCAAGAGATTGAGAATCTGTAGAAATCAAAGCCCATTTTCTTTATAATCTGAACATCCTCCTGCAAGAACATCATCGAACAAAAAAACACAAAACTAAGCTAACAGTTCGTAGCTCGGACCTCATATTTTGATGAAAAATAGGTACCCGAATGCAATATCATATAAATTTCTAAATTGAATGCATCTCTCGTATAGAAAAGTAAAAAGATGATGTCCTCCTAAGGCATGGAATATTTTTGTATGTCTTTAAGTCATATAATTCCTTTTCAAGCCTAAATAATTACAGAAACTGTTTAAAGAATACGATGATATTTGGATATTTGAATTCTTAGAACTCGGTGACTTGAAACATTTCAAAAAGCAAATTTGCTGGCTTCACATCCTATTTAAAACTATATGGTGACTTGAAACATTTCATAAAGCTGCTGCTATTTGGATTCTTTTCACAGAGATGGATATACTACACTGTAAGAACCTATATTAGTTTTCAGTCTTCCCTCGTCCTTACCTTGTACCGATGATATGAATCTAGGGCGACATCTCCATTGCTTCCATTTGATATCTTGCCTGCATTAATTTATGCTTGGATAACTTCAAAGTGAAAATCTTATAAACAGTGAAACATACTACGAGGTCACCCTAATTATGATCCTTCAATAAAGAAAAATGAGTGAAAGAAACAAATTAAAGAATTAGAAGAGGCAGAGAGAGAGAGACTTGGAAATTTATGTGTGTACTCATCCCATATACTTGGTCCCTTTCCATCTTCAAATGCTGCGCCCTCATACTGATCATAAAACAATCAAGATGTTGCTTAACACACAAATAATCAAGTCTTGCAAATGTATAGAGTCTTTGAAAAACCCAATTGAAATTAAGGAACCCAAAAGTTCTGACCTGGTATGCCGATGATGCCACCCCAAAAACAAAATCTTGAGGAAAGCTCTTGCGATTGAATGAAGCTGTGTCACTTTGGGTAGCAGCTAGGCTATTAAAACAAGAGCCAAAAACCAGCAGGAGGCTCAACAACAAGTAGCTTTGAAGGGCCATATTTCAACTTGGTTTTGATTAGCAAAAAGGATGCCTAGCCTTTATATAGATGTTGGATGCGAGAAAACATCTCAAGGAAACAAGACGACTGTTAGAGATGACGAACACGCCATGGATCTCCAGAAAAGATACAGATGTTTTATGTGAGAAAACAGCTCCACAAACTAGATAACATTTAGAGATAGTTAGATGACGATGATTGACTATATATAGGAATATCTAGATGGAAGCCTTACTGTTTGAGGGCGTATCATTTTGTTGAAGATCGAATTCAGCTGTGAGATATAGGCATACGGAAATAGCCATGCCTTGCTCAATCTACCTGCAAGACACTGCGCCAAAATTATGTTTTATTTATCAAAAGCAAAGTAGCCATTAATTGTTCTAATACACGAGAGGTGTAATAATACAACTAAAAAAAAGTTGCAGAAGCTGTGTTGATGAGACGAGGGCAATAATTACCCCAAAATTTTTGTATTTCAGTCCCTCCATTAATTTTTATTTAATGGTAATTAATTGTGATATATTTTCAAATAAATTTTTATCTGAAAAACCTTTATTCCTAGCAATAGTTATAATTATGGTACTGTGATTTTTTTTAAACAAAATAAAGTGCATTAAATGCTAGAAAACTTATTATTTCATATTTTTTTTATGTTCTTTTATAATCCACACTTAAATAGAAATTATACTTATTGATGGTTTTTTGTTTCTTGTTTGCAAATTCAATTTTTTTGCATAATATTTAATCAAAGAATATTCATTCAATAATGGCAGTATTTTATTTTATTTTATTTCTGTAGAGTTTAAATAGCCATCATTGAAAGGTAATCCATGTTTTTTCTCTAATCAAATTCAATCTTAAATTCATCACAAAGTGACTTTAATAAGGAAAAGAATATAATTTTAATCATGTATTATTACTAAATTATTAGAATATCACAAGGAATATCGTTTGTCGAAACTCGTTGTTTTGCACACCTAATTGCTCAAGTTTGTCATTATGAAGGCATGATAACCAATGACATGGTTATGGTTTGAAATGTTCAGTCTAAAAAATTATGACTTATGAGAGTATATCTGATTTACCTAGTGACCTAAAATATTTATATTTCTTGTTCATGCCAGCTCATATTGAGAGTTGTATGAAAATGAATTGGTGAAAATATTAATTAGTTACTACCATTTGAAGTAGTATTTGACATGGTATTGGTGAAGTGTTTGTTGAAGGTTGGTGATATGTTAGCTAAAATAATCATTGGTCGAGATAGGCTAAGAAAGATGGTGTCAACCTTGCATGAAAGTGTGTACCTGCAAAGAATATGTCAATAATAGCATAAAAAGTTGGTGTGCGTGTGTGTGATGTGTGAGCTGCATTATGACTCCTCATGACTATAAAAAGATTCAGTGTGTTTAGAAAGGTTATGGAGGAAAAAATCGGTCCTTTGAGGCTTGGTCCAAATGGCGAGCCATGGTTGGTGGCCACAAATGATGTAGGTTGGTGTCCACATGTAGTGTGGTGGTGCGATTTATTTGGGATACTACTAAAAAAACTACTCTCTTTTAAAAAAATAAAATTGCACCATCATCCCCCACTTAAAGTCTTTTTAAAAAAACATGTTTTAAAGGCTTAACTAGTAAAAAAATAAGGGAAAAGGACTTACTCATTAATTTGATACAAGTAATGTTGCATGTTATTCCTACGAGAGTGTTATTATGGTTAGGTGTTTGAATGTTGACCTTTCATATCTTGTGAACTGTTTGTATGCAACTTTTCTTCATGTAAATTTTTACTAATGTTTATGTAAGAGAGAAGAGTTTAATTGTCTTGCTTTTTTAAAATAAACTATGCAGTAATAAGAAGTGAGTGTAAAAGTAAGTGATATACTGTATGCATTCAGGGCCTAAAAAAGGGTCTTGTGAATAATTATAGAAACTTGGAGAAGGATCCCTAATTTTTTTAGAGATAGATGGTATTAGAGACTTGGAGAAGGATCTATGATCCTTTTGGAGACATTTAAAACACGTATGAAAATTCAATGCAAACATGTTTGGAGACATAAATATCTCACCGTAGAATTTTCATGGAGATATTTGGAGACATAGAAATCTCACCATGAAGATTTTCATGGAGACACATTTGAAGATTTTAATAAACATTTTTGTTAGAGGAATTGTTGATATGGAGGAAAACTACTATTTTTATTGAAATGCTTAAAAGATGGAGATACAATTCATTTAGCTAATTTAGGGATTATTGGATCTCATGTAGATTCAAGTGTGTAGACTTCCTTCATTTCATACTAAATTTTTGTTTTTTTTTTTCATGAATTGGTAAAGGTATCCTCTAGCGATAAATATTTATATTGTTTTTTTTTTCAGGGCATGGCATTCATAAATTTCATTCTTATAGTTATGGTGAAAAAAGTTGAATTTATTAAGGTTTCTCATTCCGCGTTATTTGTCAATAGAGGTTGTTTATGAGGTTTTTTTCCTTGATGATGGTTAATACCTTAACTCGTGTGGTGGTGAAAGGGTTAGTCAAAAGCTCGAGAAATATAAAGAGATCATAAATGTGTTTGTTGATGCTCTTTTTAGATGCTCTAATTGGACACTAGTGATGTTAGCAAGACTTTGCTCAGTGAAAACGTGGGTGGCTATGTGTGGTCATGATGGTTTATTACACTCTAATATAATTTTTCATTACCTGTTTAATGCTCAAAAGGGTTTTATCATGCAATATATATAGGTGTTCCTATAATTAGTTCTAAAATCCACTTATCAGGGTCTCAGTGGCAAATGGTTCGAGTAGATTTTTCACATTGAGCACTTCCTCGTTAAATCTCTAGAGATATGCTATGGTGCTTTTATCTTTTTGTTAGGTGATGCTGAAAGGTTTTGTCATGCTCTTTTTAGATGAGATTGATAGTGTTGAAACAAAAAATAAGCTTAATATAAAGGTCATAAAGGCCAGTGATTGAGGCATGTTCAAGGATATGATATCATACCCTAACAGATACATAAAAGTATACTCTATTTCAGTTGCTATTCAAAGGACTTTAGGTAATTTGTTTGAGCTATGATCCAATCACATAACTTTTTATTTAACATGCAAGCGAACCTATCTGATATTATTTTTTTATTAAAAGATTTGAAAATTATATATTTGTTAAAAAAAACTATTAAAAGAGACAAGTGAACCTATATATCTCATAAAGTTTTTTTTTTTATGACTTTTACATCATCAGCTAGAGCATTGATAAAATGATCATTATCAAAAGCATCTGAAAAGTTGCTGCTTAAAAAAAAAAAAAAAAAAACCCCGAAAGAAAGAAAGAAAGATAGAGCTATGGCATCATGACATAAGAGGGCCCAACAACTTGAGATTTTCACTGATCAGATATAAATTATCAACAGCAAGAGAAAGGAGAATAATTCCTTACTCGTAACTTCAGATTCATTTAAGATCAAAATACACGATAAAGGATTACATCATGCCTCACTTGTGAAGATGACAATTAATACAATTCAGTGGAGATTTCAACTGGGGCCATGTGCCTATTTCTTGAGAAATTCCGTGAACCATTGGGCTGAGAGCTTAGGATGTCTTTTGAGTCCATCTTTATGATCTATATAATTCAGACCAAACCGTGATGTGTATCCTACTACCCACTCGAAGCCATCCATTAACGACCAAGCAAAATATCCTTTCACCTTCACACCATCCCTACCAAAACGAAGAACAGATAAAGTTAGATTAATACACTCTCAAGAAACTATTAACTTCCATGCTATGGTGCTTATAATTCGTCATTTCAGAACAAAGTTTTCTATAGCTCCTATATGGAGACATGCATGCATGCACGCATAGAGAGAGCTGCACTGAGAACTTACTTGATGGCTTTCTGCACAAAAGAAAGATGCTGATGGAAATAATCGATCCTTTGGTTGTCAATGAGGGCTTCCTTTAGGGGCAATGTTGGGTTATCTGTCTCGTCAACACCTTCAGCAGAATAGGGGGGAGAGATATATTTCATATCAAAACTCAAAAGGGATCTATGGAACAAAAACTGGCTTCCATTGTATATTACAACAGGAAATTAACTAGTATAAACTATTTACCATTCTCGGTGATGTAAATAACTGGATCGTTGTATGCCTTCTTTATGTAAACCAAAAGATCATGAAGTCCGCTTGGGTAAACAAGGAGCCAAAATGAGCCTGCCTGCAATTTCATGAAATCATGAGTGGGGTGCGAGTTCCAAGAATAGGGTTTGTTTTCTTTTTCTTGCTAAGATTTTATGGAAAGAAAAACTAGTAAGAAGTCTCTGTGTGTGTGTTAAAATCACAGATCACAAGTTACATTAATTAAGAATATGAAATTAAGGGCTTATTGACTAGATGATTCATACCTTTGGACCGATGGGAATTCCATCACGTTCAACTGCACGCACAGCCAAAAGCCACTTGTTACTATGGAATTATTAAGGAAAAAAAAATAATTCTAAACCATCTTGAAGTTGTTCGTTCTTACAGAAGGAAGCAACATGGGAATCTGTCTCGTAGCTTGGGTGTGTATCATTAGATTGAGACTTATGGGCCACATAATTTGCAGAATAGTAATTCAATCCAATAAAATCAAATGATCCCTTTATAGATCCAGCTTGTTTCTTGGAGAATTTGGGCAATCTTTCCCCAACAAGAGATCTCATTGAACTTGGATATTCGCCGCTGGTTAATGGACTCATAAACCTACAAGAAATGACCCCAAAATAGTGCTATAACAAATATTCATCAGTGAACGAGTAGAGATGCGATGAAATTCAAGCAAACACATACCATCCAAGATTGAAATCGAGGGCTCGGCTGACAGCCTCAAGGTCTTCCTTAGAATTAGACAATGGCACAAACCAATTTGATTGTAATGTAATCCCTATCTTGCCCTTTTGTTTTGCCTACAAGTTCATATTTTAGCCACTTAAATCACAATGTATAGCCAATTAAAAAAAAACTAAGAAGCCACTTAAATCACAATGTATAGCCAATTAAAAAAAAACTAAGAGGATGGAATCGTTACACAGATCAAATTGAGTCATCCCTTCTTCCAAAAATAATAATCGGAGAATGGTGTAGGAATCATGAGACAAACCTGAAACCTTGTCCTGTACAGTTTCACAGCAGCAGCATGAGCAAGGATTTGGTTGTGCGACACCGTGTATGGTTCTGCTCCTGCATCTCCACCAGTGCAGTTTTTTCCCATCCAAGCAGAACATCTACCTGGTGGGAACATGCCCGCAATATAGCCTTGCATGGTAAACATGGTTGGCTCATTCAATGTGATCCAATGTTTAACTCGATCTCCAAAATTTTCGAAACAAATTTTCGCAAAGTCTTGGTAATCATTCCTGCATAATTCAGCAGATCCTGATTAACTCCGAGTGTTTAGTATTAGAGGAAGACGAAGGCAAGGAGATTTACTTACACGATTCTATCACTTAAAAATCCTCCATACTCGTCCTCTAGAGCCTGGGGAAGATCCCAGTGGAAAAGGGTGACAAATGGTTGTATGCCTGCAAATGATATAATTAAGAAACAGGTGAACTATTTCTGCATGCACATGATTTAATTAATTATATTTGTTGAGAATTACTAGCTATTAGGTAGAATCATAACCATTGGCCAGGAGTTCATTGATGAGATTGTTGTAGTAATTAATTCCTTTCTGATTCACTCCCCCGCACTTTTTTCCTTCTGAAAAAAAAAAAAAAAAACAAAAGAGGAAAAAATTTTAGTAAGAATTTGAGCCTTCCATTTTTATCTTACTTTGTCGTTAGAATTTAGATACAAATCAATGAGCATTTCAAAGATACTGGAATGCAATTGAGTTTTCTTACTTGGCAATATTCTAGGCCAAGAGATTGAGAATCTGTAGAAATCAAAGCCCATTTTCTTTATAATCTGAACATCCTCCTGCAAGAACATCATCGAACAAAACATAAAAGAAAATTAAGCTAACAGTTCTTAGCTCGGGCCTCATATTTTGAAGAAAAATAGGTACCCTAAGGCAATATCATATAAATTTCTAAATTGAATTGATCTCTCGTATAGAAAAGTAAAAAGATGATATCCTCGATCCACAGTCATCTAATTCCTTTTCAAGCCTCTATAATTACAGAAATTGTTTAAAGAATACGATGATATTTGGATATTTGAATTCTTAGAACACGGTGACTTGAAACATTTCAAAAAGCACATTTGCTGGCTTAATTCCACATCCTATTTAAAACTATATGGTGACTTGAAACATTTCATAAAGCTGCTACTACACTGTAAGAACCTATAATAGTTTTTATGAGTCTTCCCTCGTCCATACCTTGTACCGATGATATGAATCTAGGGCGACATCTCCATTGCTTCCATTTGATATCTTGCCTGCATTAATTTATGCATGGATAGCTTCAAAGTTAAAATCTTATAAATAGTGAAACATAATACGAGATCACCCTAATTATCATCCTTCAATAAAGAAAAATGAGTGAAAGAAACAAATTAAAGAATTAGAAGAGGCAGAGAGAGAGAGACTTGGAAATTTATGTGTGTACTCATCCCATATACTTGGTCCCTTTCCATCTTCAAATGCTGCGCCCTCATACTGATCATAAGACAATCAAGATGTTGCTTAACACGCAAATAATCAAGTGTTTGAAATGTATAGTCTTTGAAAAACCCAATTGAGAGGAACCCAAAAGTTCTGACCTGGTATGCCGATGATGCCACCCCAAAAACAAAATCTTGAGGAAAGCTCTTGCGATTGAATGAAGCTGTGTCACTTTGGGTAGCAGCTAGGCTATTAAAACAAGAGCCAAAAACCAGCAGGAGGCTCAACAACAAGTAGCTTTGAATGGCCATATTTCAACTTGGTTTTGATTAGCAAAAAGGATGCCTAGCCTTTATATAGATGTTCGATGCGAGAAAACATCCCAAGGAAACAAGACGACTGTTAGAGATGACGAACACGCCATGGATCTCCAGAAAAGATACAGATGTTTTATGTGAGAAAACAGCTCCACAAACTAGATAACATTTAGAGATAGTTAGATGACAATGATTGACTATATATAGGAATATCTATATCGATGGAAGCCTTACTGTTTGAGGACGTATCATTTTGTTGAAGATCGAATTCAGCTGTGAGATATAGGCTCACGGAAATAGCCATGCCTTGCTCAATCTACCTGTAAGACACTGCGCCAAAATTATGTTTTATTTATCAAAAGCAAAGTAGCTATTAATTGTTCTAATACACGAGAGGTGTAATAATACAACTAAAAAAAAGTTGGAGAAGCTCTGTTGAAGAGACGAGGGCAATAATTACCCCTAAATTTTTGTGTTTCAGTCCCTCCATTAATTTTTTTTTAATGGTAAATGTGAGATATTTTCAAATAAAATTTTTATCTGAAAAACCTTTATTTCTAGCAATAGCTATAATTATGGTACTGTGATTTTTTAAAACCAAATAGAGCGCATTAAATGCTAGAAAACTTATTATTTCATAAATTTTTATGTTCTTTTATAATCCATACAAATTATACTTATTGATGGTTTTTTGTTTCTCGTTTGCAAATTCAAATTGTTTGCATAATATTTAATCAAGATTATTCATTCAATAATGGCAGTATTTTATTTTATTTTATTTTTGTAGAGTTTAAATAGCCATCATTGGTTGGTAATCCATGTTGTTTCTCTAATCAAATTCAATCTTAAATTCATAACAAAGTGACTTTAATAAAGAAAAGGATGAAATTTGAATCGTGTATTATTACTGAATTATTAGAATATCACAAGGAATATGTATATATATGTTACAGGATGCATCAAGAGTTAATTTCTAATGCAAGAAAAAAAAAATATTCTATAGGTATTTTTACTGTTTTTTTATATCAATAAATATTTTTGAAAAATAAAAAATTATGTGTGTTTAATAACACAAATAAATTATTATATGCATCAATAAATATAAAAAAATATTAATGATAATAAAAAATAAAATCGAGAGATTGAAAAATAAATGCATATTAAAATATTTAATGTATCACAGCAAGTTATTCAATCTTTCTCATTTAATTATATGTCGATATTCTTTCAAAAAAAAATAAGTAACAATTTGTATTGTATTGAAACAAAATAATATGCTAGTGAGATGAAGTCCTGAAAAAAACTTCACATTAAAAATGGGCTATTAACGGGCTATGATTCTGACCAAAACATGTATGCTTTTGTATATGGGCTTGAGCATGCCATAAAAAGTTGGTGTGTGTTTGTGTGTGATATTGTGTAAGCTGCATTATGACTCCTCATAACTATAAAAACATTCGGTGTGTTTGGAAAGGTGGTGTTGGAGGAAAAAATCGATCGTTTGAGGCTTGGTCCAAATGGCGAGGCATGGTTGGTGGCCACGAATGGTGGAGGCTAGCATCCACACGTAGTGTGGTGGTGCGGTTTATTTGGGATACTGCTAAAAAAACTGCTCTTTTTTAAAAAAAGAAACTGCACCATCATCCCCAACTTAAAGTCTTAAAAAACAAAAAAAAAACATGTTTCAAAGGCTTAACTAGTAAAAATAAAGGAAAATGACTTGCTCATTAATGTCATACAAGTGATGTTCCATGTTATGGTTACGAGAGTGTTATTATTGTTAGGTGTTTGAATGTTGGCCTTTCATATCTTGTGAAGTGTTTGTATGCGACTTTTCTTCGTGTAAATTTTTGTCAATGTTTATGTAAGAGAGAAGAGTTTAATTGTCTTGCTTTTTTAAAATAAACTATGCAGTAACAAGAAGTGAGTGTAAAAGTAAGTGATATGGTGTATGCATTCATGGCCTAGAAAAGGTCTTATAAGTAGTTATAGAGACATGGAGAAGGATCCTTGATTTTTTAAAAGATAGATGGTATTAGAGACTTGGAGAAGGATCTATGATCCTTTTGAAGACATTTAAAACACATATGAAAATTCAATGCAGACATGTTTAGAGACATAAAAATCTCACCATAGAGATTTTCATAGAGATATTTGGAGACATAGAGATCTCACCATGAAGATTTTCATGGAGATACATTTGAAGATTTTAATTAAGATTTTTGTTAGAGACATTGGAGATATGGAGAAAAACTACTATTTTTATTGAAATGCTTAAAAGATGGAGATACAATTCATTTCGCTAATTTAGGGATTATTGGATCTCATGTAGATTCAAGTGTGTAGACTTCCTTCATTTCATACTAAATTCTTTTTTTTTTTTCATGAATTGGTAAAGGTATCCTCTAGCGATAAATATTTATATCTTTTTTTTTTCAGGGCATGGCATTCATAAATTTCATTCTTATAGTTATGATGAAAAAAGTTGAATTTATTAAGGTTTCTCATCCTGCGTTATTTGTCAATAAAGGTGGTTTATGAGGTTTTTTTTCCTTGATGATGGTTAATACCTTAACTCGTGTGGTGGTGAGAGGGATAGTCAAAAGCTCAAGAAATATAAAGAGATCATGAATCTAGCGTTACTAGTGTTCATTCTTAGGAATTGATCTAGTATTACATCTTGGTCTTTTTTTTTTTATCAGGGTACAAGTGAGAGTTAAAGGAGGATTTATGAAGATAGCCACGCATATGACTAGGATCTATGAAAAAGTGCTCTTTATAAGGAGAGCTACTACTTTAGAGCGAAGAAATATCGTGCAAATTTTGCATGTCATTTTATCCCCTTCTTTTGTGAAATCATAGTTTTGTTTTTGCATCTAGTGTATGTAATGGAGTTGTGTGATGAATTTCTTGTTAATAGAATAAAAGAGTGTGATGTTGCTCTTGAACCATCATTGTTAAGCACTTGAACTTGTTAAGTAAGTTATTAAAGATATAGGGAAATTAAAGTTTTTGTGGGAGAGAGATCAATTACTCTCCCTTGTCTTGGAGTTTTTTTTTTTTTTCCATGAAAAGAGTTTTGGTGAGTAATAAAAGGTGATGAACTGATTTTTTGTTCAATTCTTATGAAAGTTGTGAAAAGACTTCACACGGAAAATTAGCTTTTCATTAGCTGTGATCCTGGACCAAGATGTGTGGGCTTCTAAATATAGGCTTGTGTCTAAGCTTAAGTGTCCGTCGTGGAATAAAGGACTCTTCAATGCTTAAGTTGGTGGGTGTATCTGGAGAAAATTATGTATGAATGAAGATAAATTTTATTGTGTTAGAAATGCTCAGTTTGAGAAATTGTGACTTATGAAAACATTTCTCATTTACCTGGTGATCCACTTTATAGACCTTGTTAGCATCAGCTCTCCTTGGGATTTGTATGATAATTGATTGGTAAAAACATTGTTTTTCATTATCCAAGTTAAATCTTATGTGCTTGGACGGTGTGTGGTAGTACTCCTTTTAACTCAAAAGGTGTTCATTGTTTTTGGAAAAGGTAGGAGAAGGAGAAGGAGAAGGAGCATGGTTGGTGGCTACAAACTGGTAGGGTGGTTGGCCACTAGTGACATGGGAGTGCACTGTATTTCGGCTGCTATTCAAAGGACCTGAGGCAATTTGTTTGAGCTTCGACCCAAATGCGTAAATTTTTATTTAACATGCACCATTACATCATCAGCTAGAGCATTGATAAAATGATCTTCATCAAAAAAATCTGAAAAGTTGATGCAAAAAAAAAAAAAAAAAAAGAAGATAGAACTATGCCATGATGACATGAGAGGGCCCAACAACTTGAGATTTTCACTGATCAGATATAAATTATCGACAGCAAGAGAAAGGAAAATAATTCCTTACTCCTAACTTCAGATTTATTTAAGAACAAAATACACAATAAAGGATTACATCATGCCTCTCTTGTGAAGATCACAATTAATACAATTCAGTGGAGATTTCAACTTAGGCCATGTGCCTATTTCTTGAGAAATTCCGTGAACCATTGGGCTGAGAGCTTAGGATGTCTTTTGAGTCCATCTTTATGATCGATATAATTCAGACCAAAACGTGATGTGTATCCTACTACCCACTCGAAGCCATCCATTAACGACCAAGCAAAATATCCTTTCACCTTCACACCATCCCTACCAAAACGAAGAACAGGTAAAGTTAGATTAATACTCTGATCTCAAGAAACTATTAACTTCCATGCTAGGGTGCTTATAATTCGTCATTTCAGAACAAAGCTTTTTCTAGCTCCTATCTGGAGGCATGCATGCATGCACGATAGAGAGAACTGCACTGAGAACTTACTTGATGGCTTTCTGCACAAAAGAAAGATGCTGATGGAAATAATCGATCCTTTGGTTGTCGATGAGGGCTTCCTTTAGGGGCAATGCTGGGTTATCTGTCTCGTCAACACCTTCAGCAGAATAGGGGGGAGAGATATATTTCATATCAAAACTCAAAAGGGATCTACGGAACAAAAACTGGCTTCCATTGTATATTACAACAAGAAATTAACTAGTATAAACTACTCACCATTCTCGGTGATGTAAATAACTGGATCGTTGTATGCCTTCTTTATGTAAACCAAAAGATCATGAAGTCCGCTTGGGTAAACAAGGAGCCAAAAGGAGCCTGCCTGTAATTTCATGAAATCCAAGAATAGGGTTTGTTTTCTTTTTCTTGCTAAGATTTTATAAATAGAAAAACTAGTAAGAAGTCTCTCTCTGTGTGTTAAAATCACAAATCACAAGTTACATTAATTAAGAATATGAAATTAAGGGCTTATTGACTAGATGATTCATACCTTTGGACCGATGGGAATTCCATCACGTTCAACTGCACGCACACCCAAAAGCCACTTGTTACTATGGAATTATTAAGGGGAAAAAAAATTATAAACCATCTTGAAGTTGTTCGTTCTTACAGAAGGAAGCAACATGGGAATCTGTCTCGTAGCTTGGGTGAGTATCATTAGATTGAGACTTATGGGCCACATAATTGGCAGAATAGTAATTCAATCCAATAAAATCAAATGATCCCTTTATAGATCCAGCTTGTTTCTTGGAGAATTTGGGCAATCTTTCCCCAACAAGAGATCTCATTGAACTTGGATATTCGCCGCTGGTTAATGGACTCATAAACCTACAAAAAATGACCCCAAAATAGTGCTATAAGAAATATTCATCAGTGAACGAGTAGAGATGCGATGAAATTCAAGCAAACACATACCATCCAAGATTGAAATCGAGGGCTCGGCTGACAGCCTCAAGGTCTTCCTTAGAATTAGACAATGGCACAAACCAATTTGATTGTAATGTAATCCCTATCTTGCCCTTTTGTTTTGCCTACAAGTTCATATTTTAGCCACTTAAATCACAATGTATAGGCAATTAAAAAAAAACTAGGAAGATGGAATCGTTACACAGATCAAATTGAGTCATCCCTTCTTCCAAAAATAATAATCGGAGAATGGTGTAGGAATGATGAGATAAACCTGAAACCTTGTCCTGTACAGTTTCACAGCAGCAGCATGAGCAAGGATTTGGTTGTGCGACACCGTGTATGGTTCTGCTCCTGCATCTCCACCAGTGCAGTTTTTTCCCATCCAAGCAGAACATCTACCTGGTGGGAACATGCCCGCAATGTAGCCTTGCATGGTAAACATGGTTGGCTCATTCAATGTGATCCAATGTTTAACTCGATCTCCAAAATTTAAGAAACAAATTTTCGCATAGTCTTGGTAATCATTCCTGCATAATTCAGCAGATCCTGATTAAATCCGAGTGTTTACTATCAGAGGAAGAGGAAGGCAAGGAGATTTACTTACACGATTCTATCACTTAAAAATCCTCCATACTCGTCCTCTAGAGCCTGTGGTAGATCCCAGTGGAAAAGGGTGACAAATGGTTGTATGCCTGCAAATGATATAATTAAGAAACAGGTGAGTTATTTCTGCATGCACATGATTTAATTAATTATATTTGTTGAGAATTACTAGCTATTAGGTAGAATCATAACCATTGGCCAGGAGCTCATTGATGAGGTTGTTGTAGTAATTAATTCCTTTCTGATTCACTCCCCCGCACTTTTTTCCTTCTGAAAAAAAAAAAACAAAAGAGGAAAAAAATTTAGTATGAATTTGAGCCTTCCATTTTTATCCTACTTTGTCGTTAGAATTTAGATACAAATCAATGAGCATTTCAAAGATACTGGAATGCAATTGAGTCTTCTTACTTGGCAATATTCTAGGCCAAGAGATTGAGAATCTGTAGAAATCAAAACCCATTTTCTTTATAATCTGAACATCCTCCTGCAAGAACATCATCGAACAAAAAAACACAAAACTAAGCTAGCAGTTCGTAGCTGGGGCGTCATATTTTGATGAAAAATAGGTACCCTAAGGCAATATCATATAAATTTCTAAATTGAATGGATCTCTCGTATAGAAAAGTAAAAAGATGATATCATAAAACAAATAATTACAGAAATTGTTTAAAGAATACGATGATATTTGGATATTTGAATTCTTAGAACACGGTGACTTGAAACATTTCAAAAGGCAAATTTGCTGGCTTAATTCCACATCCTATTTAAAACTATATGGTGACTTGAAACATTTCATAAAGCTGATGCTATTTGGATTCTTTTCACAGAGATGGATAGACTACACTGTAAGAACTTATCATAGTTTTTATGAGTCTTCCCTCGTCCATACCTTGTACCGATGATATGAATCTAGGGCGACATCTCCATTGCTTCCATTTGATATCTTGCCTGCATTAATTTATGCATGGATAGCTTCAAAGTGAAAATCTTATAAATAGTGAAACAAAATACGAGATCACCCTAATTATCATTCTTCATTAATACAATTATCTTGTATGGCCAAACCTTCATAAGAAAAATGAGTGAAAGAAACAAATTAAAGAAATAAAAGTGGCAGAGAGAGACAGACTTGGAAATTTATGTGTGTACTCATCCCATATACTTGGTCCCTTTCCATCTTCAAATGCTGCGCCCTCATACTGATCATAAAACAATCAAGATGTTGCTTAACACACAAATAATCAAGTCTTGCAAATGTATAGAGTCTTTGAAAAACCCAATTGAAATTAAGGAACCCAAAAGTTCTGACCTGGTATGCCGATGATGCCACCCCAAAAACAAAATCTTGAGGAAAGCTCTTGCGATTGAATGAAGCTGTGTCACTTTGGGTAGCAGCTAGGCTATTAAAACAAGAGCCAAAAACCAGCAGGAGGCTCAAAAACAAGTAGCTTTGAATGGCCATATTTCAACTTGGTTTTGATTAGCGAAAAGGATGCCTAGCCTTTATATAGATGTTGGATGCGAGAAAACATCTCAAGGAAACAAGACGACTGTTAGAGATGACGAACACGCCATGGATCTCCAGAAAAGATACAGATGTTTTATGTGAGAAAACAGCTCCACAAACTAGATAACATTTTGAGATAGTTAGATGACGATGATTGACTATATATAGGAATATCTAGATGGAAGCCTTACTGTTTGAGGACGTATCATTTTGTTGAAGATCTAATTCAGCTGTGAGATATAGGCATACGGAAATAGCCATGCCTTGCTCAATCTACCTGTAAGACACTGCGCCAAAATTATATTTTATTTATCAAAAGCAAAGTGGCCATTAATTGTTCTAATACCCGAGTTTTTAATGCAATGATGAACTCTCTAATATGCTTAAGTCAATAGATGTACGAGAGGAGAAAATAATGTACAATTGAATTGAGATTGTTATGGTTTGAAGCTTTTGAATTGTGTGAAGCAATAGATGTCATGCCAGTCTCGGAGTATCCACTTCCGTAAACCTGGAAGCAAATGTTTCACTCCACTTTCATACCATAAGAAACAAAACACTGTACACGTTAATTAACTGTGCAGACAAAATTAAACAAACCATAAAGGTGAAGAAAATTATACGAAAGCTTACTATATCGGAGACTGTTTGTTATATCGGTTCCGTGTTGCCGAAAGTATTTTGTTGCTAATTTGTTCACAAGGCTGTCAAGGGCATCAAAGATAGTCTTGTTGTGGCCACTCAAGCCCTTAGAATCCCATCTGTCAAAGTAATTTTGGGAGCATTGGGAGTTTGATCTCCGTTCATAATCTTTCATTTCTCTGTATAGACACATTAATTGGTTGATCTTTGAACTGCTTTTGTGAATTTTTTCAATTCATCAAGAGAGCCTTTCATATCATAAAAATCATCAGCAACTGTGATAACTATATATAGCACTCTTTGCTACCATCATTCTGATATCAGAATCATGAGGTAGTGATGTGCTAGCAGCAATGACAAGGTAGCAATACGCAGTTTTCTCTCGGCCGAACCCCATGTCACCAGCTCTTAGACCACCTGTCTCACACAACCAAGACATTAATTTTCTTTAATTATCTAGAACTACTTTATAAAAAATTAACTTTCCATGTGTGTTACCTTGTTAGTTCTTCCAATTCACTCTTGTACGTCGTTTGTCGAAACTCGTAGTTTTTCATAGCCAATTGCTTAAGTTTGTCATTAAGAAGGCATGATAACCAGTGACATGGTTATGGTTTGAAATGATCGGTCTAAGAAATTGTGACTTATGAGAGCCTATCTTATTTACATAATGATATAAGATATTTATATTTCTTATTCATGGAGAGTTGCATGAAAATCATTTAATGAAAACATTTATGTCTACCATTAAAAGTAATGGTTGACATGTTAATGTGACTTATTGTTTGAAATGTTCAGTCTAAGAAATAGCTCATGTAGATTCAAGTGTATAGACTTCTTTTATTTTATACTAAATTCTTGTTTTTTTTTTCATGAATTGGTGAAGGTATCCTCTAGCGATAAATATTTATATATTTTTTTCAAGGCATGACATTCATCAATTTCATTCTTATAGTTATGGTGAAAAAAATTGAATTTATTAGGGTTTCTCATTCTGTGTTATTTGTAGTGGGAGGTGGACTATGAAGTTTTTTTCCTTGATGATGTTTTAATATCTTAGCTTGTATGGTGGTAATATAAAGAGATCACGAATGTGTTTGTTGGTGCTCTTTTTAGATGCTTTGATTGGACACTAGTGATGTTCGCAAGACTTTGCTTGGTGAAAACATGGGTGGCTTTGTCTAATCATGTTAGTTTATTCCATTCAAATATAATGCTCAAAAGGGTCTTATCATGTAGTATATATAGGTGTTCCTATAATAAGTAGTTGTAAACTCCACTTATTAGGTTCTTGGTGGCAAATGGTTCAAGTAGATTTTTCACAATGAGCACTTCCTCTTTAAATCTCTAAAGATATGTTACGGTGCTTTTATATATCTTCTTTTTAAGTGATGGTGAAGGGTTTTGTCATGCTTTTTTTAGATGGGATGATAGTGTTAAAACAAAAAATTAGCCTAAAATAAAGGTCATAAAGGCCAATGATGGAGTCATGTTCAAGAATGTGATATTATACCCTGGCAAATACGTGAAGTTATAAGGAAAATTTTATACATGGTGTCATTCTTTTGTATGACAAACTTTAGGATGCTTATGATATTTTGCATATGCTCTCTATTATTTGTAAGGTCATTATGGTTATCCTAATTGGCCTTCATAATGACACATTCTTTAAAGAGATAAGTGTGTAACACTTTATGATAAAATAGAGAGTTTGGTGGGACTAGTGTTCATTCTTAGAAATTGATCTAGTATTGCATCTAGGTCTTTTTTAATCGAGAAGCATACAAGTGAGAGTTAGAGGAAGATTGATGAAGATATTCACGCATATGGCTAGAATCTATAGAAGAGTGCTCTCTATAAAGAGAATGATTACTTCAAAGAGCGGGAATATCATGCCAACTTTGCATGTCATTTTATCCCTCTTTTTTTTGTGAAATCATAGTTGCCTCTTTGCATCTAGTGTATGTAATGGAGTTGTGTGTTTAATTTCTTGTTAATAGAATAAAACAGTGTGATGTTGCTCTTGTATGGTCAAACCAACATTGTTAAGCACTTGAACTTGATAAGTAAGTTATTAGAGATATAGGGAAATTAAAGTTCTCGTGGGAGAGAGATTAATTACTCTCCCTTATCTTTGAGTTTGTTTTGCTATGGAAAGAGTTTTTATGAGTAATGAAAGGTGATGAACTGACTTTTTGTTCAATTCTTATAGACAAACCCACTAATAAAGTTATGAAAAGACTTCACACAAAAAATGGACTTTCCATTGGCTGTGATCCTGGACCAAGATGTGTGGGGTTTTAAATATATGATTGTGTCTAAGCTTGAGTGTTCTTGAAAAAACAAGTCCATCATGGAATAATCGACTCTTTAATGCTTAAGTTGATAGGTGTATCAAGAGAAAATAATGTGAGAATGGACAGAAATTGAATTGTGTTTGAAATATTTAGTTTGAGAAATTATGACTTATAAAAACATTTCCCGTTTACCTGGTGACCTAAGTTATTTATTTACCTTAATAACATCAGCTCACCTTGGTTGCATGATAATTGACTAGTAAAAACATTGTTACCCACTATTAAAAGTAGTGTTTGACAGGTTATTGATGAAGTGTTTGGTGAATATTAGTGGTATGTTGGCTAAAAGTAATCATTGGTCAAGATTGGCTGAGAAAGGTAGTGTTAAACTTGTATAAAAGCGTGTACTTGGAAAAAAATATGTTTGTAAAAGCATAAAAATCTTATGTGCTTGGGCGGTGTGTGGTACTCCTTTTAACTCAAAAAATGTTCTTGTGTGGTACTTTTTTAACTCAAAAAATGTTCTTTGTTTTTGGAAAAGATAGAATAAGGAGGACAAGGAAAATTTTGGTTGGTTGAAACTTGGTTCAAATGGCGTAGCGTGCTTGGTGGCTACAAACTAGTAGGGTGGTGGCCACGAGTGACATGGGAGTGCAATTTGTTCCGACTGCTATCCAAATAACCTGAGGCAATTTGTTTGAGTTTTGACCCAAACACAAAACTTTTTTTTTAACATGCACCATTACTTTACATAATCCCTCCTTTTTTTATTTTTTTTATTTGTTTCATTTATTTAATAAAAATGAAAAACAATTAAATCAATATCCAAATAATTTTGGATGATTTGAATTAAAAAAAAAAAAAAAAAAAGGGCATCCCTCTAATTAAAACCCTCTTTATCTTATTAATGAGTTTCCTTTTTATCTATATTTTTTCAACCAGAATATTTTTTAAAACATCTTATCATAATTATAAAAGCAAGTCTAAATTAAATAAAAATAATATTATAATAATTCTAATGTGAATGTACTAAGAAATATAACTTAGGACACCACCCAAACATTGTCATGGGGAATGTTTTGGCAATGTTATTAAACCTAACATTATCCACTAGATCAACCTCAACACCTTCTATCTTAGAGCCTTGCTTAGTTCAATTTTAAAATTAAACATGATTTGAGTTGATATTATACAACTTAGTCTACCAAGCATATTCAAAGTTAAATCGGTCAACTCATTTAAAACCCAATTTGAACCTAACGAAGTTGAAGATGGCATTGTTTCAACCTTTTTTAATACTAAATTGACAATGATCTAAATTGACTTCACATTCAATCGGGATAATCAACTAAAGCTACAACCCGGGTCATGGATTTGATTGTTTAATAACTTATTTTTTGAAACATGTTTTTTATTTAATTAAATGATAATTAAAAGGAAATATACTGAAGAAGATAATCAAATAAAATTTGAGGGGGGAACTAAAAACACATCATGGAGATTGTACAAAAAAAGCAATTACTAATATTAAAAAGGGAGGGAGGGAGGGAGGGAATGTTATAACCTTATTAAAAAATGAAGTAAAAACTGAATGGTATTTCATAAAATAAATATCAAGTATGTTTTAGTATTTAATAAAATAATATCTCAAATAAATTTATATTTAATTTATTTTAATGGATTTTAATTAAAACTGAAGACATATTGGGATTAGCCCTTGCTTGGCCCAAGTCCTAAATTAAACTAGGCTATAGTCCATTTTATATGACCTGATCAACTAAGCGATTTCATTCACCACCTAATCGATCTAGCAATAAATCTAATTTGACCTTGAAAAAATTTCCATGCGACTTCTTAACATTTCTTAACTGAATCATCATTTTAAAAGGGCAATCAATTCGTTATTGACCCACAAGGTTGAACAAGTCATGCCAAATTATTTTTTTCATTTATTAATAGATATTATGGTTGATTTAAGATTTAATTCAATGCTCATATTGTTTTTTATTCAATAATTAGCTTATGATTTGACCCATGATGATCATAAGCATTAGGCCGTAGAATGTCCAAAAGCATAAATTTATAGATTTATTATTTTATTAATTTTTTAACCATAAGTATTTATGACAAAAATGTCAAAGTTTATCCAGAAATATTGATACATTTTATCTATTGCTATATTTTTATAAGCTTGGTATATTTGTGCGTGTATTTATATGTCATCCACATGGCTTGCACATAAATATTCAGAGTACATGACTTTTTACTTTGAGTCATAATTCAAAAGTTATTTTTATAAATAACTTACAACAAAAATAAATTAAAATATCTTTTGTTAGAAACATATTTATTAAAAATAAACCAAACAACTGATTTGAAGGGAAAAAATATTATACAAGTCATAATCAATAACTTAAAAGTTCAAATTTTTAATTTTTTTGATTAAATCAAAATTGTGACTGAAAATTGGGTTAATTTTAATTTAATCAAAAGTTAAAACAAAGAATGTAACCTAACCAAACAGTTCGTTAAGTCAGAAGGGTAAAGCACAATTTAAATCAATTTGTGAAAAATACATCAACTATAACCTTTAGCCTGACTTTAGGATTTTAATTTAAGTTAGTTTTTAACATTTGAAACAAAGAAAAGTCATGAATATATTCAAGTAGAAACAATTCTTGACTTAAATCAAACATTTATTATAAAATTAAATCAAAAGTGTACTTTCTTAAGAAGTTCATTGTTTTTAACTTATAAGTTCTCATTTACGCTACCTCCATTCTTCAAAAAAATATATTATTTTAAATAAATTTTACCAAACATATCTCTAACTTGACTTATTTCTATCATATATTATTTATGAAAAAAGAAATGCAACTCGAAATCAAGACTTCTATAAATCATGTCAGACGTAAACTAAAGCTCTCTCGTTAAAATTAAATGAGAAATTCTAATTTTATCTATCAATTGCATCACCCTCCTTAACAAAAACTATAATTTCTAGCTTCTGAAAACAATTCTATCCTCAAAAGAAACAAATGAAAAACCTGTTGATGATGAGATCAGATCGAGAGTGCAAAAGAATTATAAAACTACTCAGAACCAATAACATTTACACATGAACTAATGTTATAGACAAGACATGTCCAGAAATGCGATCACACATAGTAAACACCATTTCTCACTTCCTCATAATTTGAGATTTCTTAACATACAAAACAGTATTGCTTGGAATCTTAAAAATTGCAAGGTAAAAAGTCTTAGCAATATTGCGTTTCATCAAGAAACAGAAGTTCCCGCTGCTCAACCAACCCCTTAAAAAACCACTGCCAGTATCTACTTTTGGAGGTCCAACACCAAAATTAGCATAAATACTTGCTCATCAGGAAAGAGAAATGCAGGTTGCCTTACAGTACCTATTAATCCACAAGTTGCTCGTAACAATGGAGCACGAGGTATGAAAGAGAATGAACAAGGAACAAGCCACCTTAACTAACAGATTATGCTTTTTGTTGCTGACAGTTGACACAAAATTATATTTACATACCTGAGATATCTGTGCAGGAAGTAGCTGCTGACAGTTGACAATAAATGATTCGATAATATAATATAAACTGTGATACAGAACTTGAGAAAGGGAATTGTGTTCCTAAGTTTCTTATGCGCCATAATCTCCATTAGAATACTTCTCTTCTGGATAATAAAACGCATTCACAGTATTTCCTCCAAATTTCCTCCCATTTAGTGCATTTCTTGCGTTTGCGCAACTAATGGTATCAGAATACTCCAAGAAAACCTGCAAGAAATAAGAGTACAAGGTGCTATTAGTACAAAATATCTATTACTACAAGGTGCACCATAATCTCAGATTCTCTGATATTACCATCTCCACGCAAATAGTTCCCTTTGTTTTCAAACTAGGCAGCAAGTACAAAATTGGAGGAATGAATGCAGATACTTTCAGAAGTATCAGGAAAAAGTGAGACAGAGCTCAGCAATAAATACATAGGTTAAAAACAGGTACAAGGAAACCACATACCTTTCCAGCGCCAGGCATTTTCTCTTCATCCTGACTTGGGCGAGGAATAACAACATTGATCAAGGTTCCTAATCACACAACCAAGATATATTATAAGCAGTGATAAACTGCACGTACCAAAGAGCTGCATATTAGAAACAAGGAGAATAGCAATTTCCATGATAAGATCCCGGTAAAGCTACATATAGTCTGTCACTAAAGAAATTTTTTATCCAAAAGAAGAATGCAATGAAAAACAACAACAGATTAAGAATTTGCATCTTACAAATAGTTCTAGGTCAAATTTTCAATGTAGAAAAGGATAAATAGTGATGCACATGTAACAACTGTGTGGGCACAGATGCACAGAGATGTACTTGCATGAATGCACAAGTGCTTGCGCATACCAGACAAACACGCAACCATGCATGGGTACACTCATGCACACCCCCCACAGGCAAAAAGAAATAACAAAGAGGTAGAATATAATTAAATCTTTATGAACATACCAAATTTACAACATTCTTCCCGCATATCTTCTAATATTTCTTCATACTCTTCATCATCTGCTAGTACTTCCATGGTAATAGCCTTTATCAGAAAGGGGATAGAAGAGAATTAGATTTATCAATCATTAAATCAGCATAAATCCACTAAACAAAAGATAAAAAAAACTGATCGTGAAACAAAACTGTATGCAAAAACAGATGGGTGATCTAAGCTCACAGTTGCAATATGCAATGATTATATATTAGAATAAACATTTGGAATATCATGGCATACTTCAATTGGGGATGAAGGAACAGGGACAAGTAGAGGAAAATCATCAGAGTGCTCACAAAACAAGCTTCCCTTCTAAGCATTTTGGAACTCTCATTATTTCCTCTCGTTCTCCCCATTCTTTAAATAGCAGGTAGTGATAGTGGTAATAGCAGCAAAGCAGAAAATAAAACCATGAACTAGAAAAAGGTTGTATGGCACCTCAGTCAAGCATAAAACTTTAGATGGAGTGTATGCAGATTCTGCCAACGGTATCCCTACTCCAGGAAGATTCATAACACCAGCTTGCAAGGCCATTTTCTGCAAGCAAAAACCATATGTGAGCCTATACCATAGATTTAAAACTGAAAAAAATATAACAACAGACGTATTCTTTTACCTGGATAGCTATATGCTGTTGAGCTTGAGCCAAAATATTTTCCTGTTCTGACTTGGACTGCCCACCACTGTTTCAGGCAACATGCATCAACTAAAGCGTGCAAAGTCATGAATTCAAACATTGATGTAAAAGTATCATCTGAAGCCACACACGCACATTATCATAGCTTAGGGTCTATGGAACAAACAGCATTTAGGCGCAGAACAAAATAATAAATTTGTTTTTCCCTCCATGCTTTTTTTTTTTTTCTCAAGTTCAACGAATACAACACATTCTTTCATTTCATTCTTGATTGTGGCTAGTTTTCACATCACCCACAAAACATGTAAAACAACAAAGAATGGGAAGGAATTTGATTGACAGAAATGCATCGATTTATTGCCGTCCTTCAACTTACATCCACAAATCACAATCAGTCTGGTTTAACTGACCTCAACATATGGATTTTCAAAATGTAGAAACTTCAACTTAAATAAAAATGTCCATGGCTTAATTAATGTCAAGCCCCTTACCCCCACATCCCCACCTCTCCCAACACACGCATGTACATGTCTTTTGTCTCAGTCATTTAGTGGGACAAGATATTCACTTATAACCAGTGAACTTCATGAATTTGAGGGGCTAGTCAAAAGGTTCACCCTTTGCTTATAGCCTTAGACAACAGATGCAATGCACAGGCAACAGTCAGCTACATCATCAACTTTGGGCCCTCCACAGGTCCACACAATCCTACCAATTAGGTTTGTAATGGTAGTAAGATTGAATGGATAGCAAAAAAGAGCAATGGCACCTCAGGGAGGGTTAGTTTTTTTCATAGGGTCTCGAAAAGGGTCTTCAACCATTCAACTGTATCTGGATCTAAATACCATGTATATATATTATGGATCTGCTAATTTATGCATATCTCATGTTGCAGTCATGTCTGGATCGTCCTTGAGCTTCATTTTATCTTCAGTGACTTATTTTGCCTCTGGTGTATTATAGGGGATTAAATAAAGCTTAGAAAGGTGAGGACAAAATCAAGGCCAAGGAAAGCAATAATTTCTTGCTTTTTCACTGAAAATATAAATATAAAGGCCAAATAAGAATATAATTGCTATTACTGATAGAGAAACAATAATCTCATACCGCCTTGAAACCAATCAAATTTATCTGAATAATTGTAAGAGGATTGTTTCTATCACTGAAAGAAAAAGAATAATTCCTAGACTATTTTATGTTTCACACAACCCACTAAACACCAAAATATATTCACTGGGCCACACTCCAAACACCAATCAATCTCTACTAATTCATTGAAGAGCTACTAATTCATTGAAGAGCGATGTGAAGGCAGAAAAACATGAAACAACTCTTGTTCTCCCTGTAAAAGCACAAATTTCAATATTTGTACTTGTATAAACATACACACTTGTGTGTAAGCGTGCAGGCGCTCTGTTCCCAGTCCATACTTTCAACATTAGTGAATCTCATGTCACTTGTGAATTTGGAAACTAGAAGTCCCAAGTCTAGAATTTATCATACTGTTGAAGTACGTGGAAATCAGCAACACAATAAGAAGACTGAGCTTCCAGAAAGCTCAAGAGAAAGGATAAGTTTTGAATGAAACTCGTGTCATCTACAGGCATGATTTCCACCAGTGCCAATTTTAGAAAGAAAATTGGGGCTAGGAAACTTTACAAAAAGAAAATTTGCAAAAACTGGCAAGGCTACCATATAAAAGCATGGCAGTAAAAGTATATGCAAGGTAGCATAAAAAGGGAGTGTACCATTCTGATGCATGCGGGAGGAATGATAATATAAATTCCAGCCAAATCCAAGCTCATTAGATTAAAAAGACTGACCTTTCAGTAGCACGTCGCACAGTTAGAGTTTTATCTCCCATTTTCAAGCCATTTAGAGCAGCACATGCAATATCAGTCACCGCAGGATCCTGAAGTACTTTCACATTACTCACCATTTAGAGATAAAAAAAGGAC
The DNA here is from genome assembly GCF_005239225.2 of Populus alba. Taxonomy (NCBI): domain Eukaryota; kingdom Viridiplantae; phylum Streptophyta; class Magnoliopsida; order Malpighiales; family Salicaceae; genus Populus; species Populus alba. The sequence goes on from NC_133287.1 coordinate 3,567,025, forward strand.
ACCCCAAAATTATACACTCATAACTATACATTTGATCTAAAACAAGCTTGAATAGCAGGTTTTTAACAGTCAATTCTAAATCCAACCTAAGACGCAAAAAGCTTATGTTGAATTTCAGCAGCCCATATACTTTTAAGATCAAATCATAATATGTTTAGCTGTTGAGACACATACCAAATGATTATAATGTTTCAAATCACTCACCTGATAGACACAGAAACCATATCCTTTTGAGTTCCCAGTGTCTCTGTCCTTCACAAGGTCAAAACCACGGAGAGGTCTGTGTAGATCAAGAGCATACCATTGCAACAGTTAAAACATCTATATCGCATCCAAACTACTTAAAATTAGATTAATGAATATGAGGAGCCAAAAACACAGAAAACAACAGCTGTGGCAAGAAAATTGTAAATGAAAGACAAGTATGGTAGAGCTTCATACCCAAAAGATTCTAGCAACTCTCTAATCTGTAACTCAGTAAAGTAATATGGCAATCCACCCACAAAGACACGATCAGGTCCTTCTGCTCCGCTAATTGTACTGAAAATCAGATTATGAATAAGCAAACCACAAGTCAAGGAAGATCCTTCAACTGAATGTAAAATCCATCTATGCTGATGCAAATGGACAGACAGTAGTGTATTATATCAACAATAACAAAAACACAATTAGTAAGACAAACTCCAACTGAAATTAAATAATCATTGATGCCAGAATAATGGAAAGAGATGCTTAACCAATCTTCAAATAAAAAAAAAGGAAGCACTTGCGTACCCTGGTACAAGACCAACAGCAGCTAAGTTAAGGAGAGGACTTGGTTGACTAGGACCAAGAGTCGCAGCCAATGACGGATTGTAGTCAGTAGGCCTCCGAACTCTCACAGCAACCCCCTAGAGATACCAAATATGCATGTCAAGCAAATAAGTAGTACCAACACATAGAGCATGTGCCAATTTAAATGCACTTTATGAGATCCACATCCATGAAAATGAATGCAAAAAATATTAAAGCATATAGGAATCTCTTTACCCAACTCTTGCCATAAACATCTTAAAATTAAAGCCCCAAATCATGAGGATAAACAAACCACCAAAACCACTCAGTATCCTAACCAAAGATTCTTGAATAGTTCATTCTTGTCAAATACCACACCAGGTTTATGAATAGTTCACTGTTGACAAAGGATACACAAAGAGCCATTATACATCTATAAGCACATTTTCCTGATGAATAAGTTAACAAGTTACGACCTACTAACCATCTCCCACTATTACTACAGCTAGCTAAAGCCCAAAGTCTCCCATGTAACAGAAGTTAATGACAGTCAACAACAAAAGGTTTGGCAAGCATGGGTTTTAGAAAACTAATATACATATAATCTACATCCATATGCTAATGAGTCTTATCCGTCAAACTACCATTTTCCATTTAATATTCTATACATTGGTAGTTAGAGGAAAAATTTACATAATAATCCAAAATATCACGTATTACTCCTTTGCTAAATGTGACAAGAAATAATGAAAATATAATTTTTGCCTCAAAAATAATTCCATCTAAAGCCATTGCATTGCTTGCTTCTTCAACAGTTCTCATCTCCACGAATGCGAATTTCTTCTCGTGATTTATGTATACATTCACCACTGCATCACCTGCAAGAGAAAAGATTGGATTGTGCACCACAATTAAATAAAATGTTTGAAATACGTCCAGATGAACTCTGGTAAGGACATTAACAAGATGAACTACCTGGACCAGCAGCATTTCCTCCAATGGAAGCCATAATATGGCTAAAGAATGCTGCAATTGTCTGTTTCAAAACATAAGAAACCATATAACGTTCCAATATTGCAAGGAAATCTCCCTAAATATTGGTAAGATGCAAGAAAGGAGATGTTCAAAAAATTCAAAGTGATAAATCCAATACCTTGACTGTAGCCAGTCATAGAACATCATGAATGGACAACCTTAATAAAATATAATATTGTATCCCCTCAATACATAACAGTTAGCAAGTTAGACCCTGACAGGTAACTGCATCTACAAAAATTTCTGAAAGAACTCATGTGACATAGAGCTAATAAAAGAAAATGTCTTCAAAGATCCACTTATTAAACTAAATTGTAACAAAATAATACTGCTTGGAAGATAAATAGCACTTTGAATGCTACAAAAGCCTTTTACAGCATTCATCTTAGAATTCCTTATACATTGATCTTTACTAGATTTTTAATATCAAATATCAAGAGTGATAACTCCTAGAACGCACTCACAATATAATACCATAAAAATTCCAAAAGCAGTAACAAAAAAATTGCAGTTTCACATAGGAAACAAAGATGGTGTGAAAAAGACAGCGTGAAGAAACACAATTCATGAACTTATAAAAGCATTTTGCAATGCTAAATTACAAGTTTTAAAATGTTGAAGAATGTTAACAGTCAAAAAAAAATTCAAAAAATTTTGAGTCCATGATAAATTTTTTATATAAGTATTTAATCACACAAGCAGGAAACCAAAAACTGAGGTTGAACCTGTTCATTAGCCAGGGGAGGGAGACCACCAACATAAACACGCCGTGCATGCCTTGTTGCCTGAAAGAAAGAAACACAAAGAATAAGATCATGGTGAATCCATAGATACATACTTTTTATAGGTAATACGAATAAGCATCATCGTATATCCACCTGCTGGGTCATGGCCTGGGCAGGCATTAATGGAAAAACTCCAAACTGTAACACGAAATAAGAGAAATTATATGCACACATGCACAAAACGTATACATCTATAAAAAAAAATGCAAGAAATTTGACATTTATATATTCCGAAAGAAAAGGTGCACCTGTGTTGTTCCAAATTGTAAAGCGTTCTGTACCACTCCTGGCATTGTTTGAGGAAGACTTGGCAGTTGTCCAGCATCATTAACTAAAAGGAACATATAATTATAGAGGAGTGAGTCATGGAGCTAAAAAAGGAAGATATATGCTAACTACATATATATTGATCAAAAAAATATCCTGCTGATAAATTTAATAACATCAGATGTATGGAAGCTCAGAACTATCAACCTCATCATAAAGCTAGATAAAGAAGCCTATTTCATACCTAAAGTACGACTCAAATAATAAAGAAATGAATTCCATCACTGGAGATGCTAGGGAAATATTTGTAAGTCTACCAAATGGCACTCTTTTCAGTTGAGGACGAACAAGATCCAGCTAATTGATGCATTGTTTCTCCGTTGAACATTAAATCTACAGTGGTCCCTCCGATGGGTAGGACGGTGGGACATGTAGCCCAACATTGCCTTCTTACCCAAATGATAAACACAAACACAAACAAACAACAGACAACAACCAAAAAACAGAATGATGCTTCTCAGTTTCAGTAGTAAACAATAGATAAAAACTAAAAGGAAAGGAAATAAGTTTCTTTCAAAATAAAATTTATAAGTTTACTTGAAGGTGGCGTCAATAGCAGACTGAAAATGCTATCCTATAAGAAACTACTGTACTAGAATGGTAGAACCTATGTATATATAAGGCAGAGACTAGATCCAAACCTGCCACAGCAGCACCAGGAAGCATGCCCACCTCAGATGGAGCCATGTCAAAACCACTTTTCCGCTTGCTGTCAACAAAATTAATCTTAAGAAGGTCATGATGAAACAATATAATCTTTAAGAAATATTATTTTAATTTTGACATTTCAAAGAAATTAGATTAATTTTCAATACAAGAAACGTAAGATAATCAAGAAAAGGTAATTACTCAGAGGAACAGGAGAGAAAGGAAAGGAAATAACAATAAATTAATAAGATTATGATAATCAGTAGTAGTGCCGTGGAAATTCATCTGGTAGAAGCAGATTAGAAAGGTAATCATAATAAAATTGTAATGGTTTGCTATGTGAAGGTGAACCAAGTGCAATTCTAACCCCAACAGCAACACAAATTGCAGTTATGTTTCTCTAATAGTCGAGAGCGTTTGGAAACTTGGTTTTACCCACATTTCTAAAAAATTTAATTTTTTTTTTTGCTAAAAATTAATATTTTTTTGTATATTTTAGATCGTTTTGATACGTTGATCTCAAAAATAATTTTTAAAAAATAAAAACACATCATTTTAATGCATTTCAGCACGAAAAGCACTTTGAAAAGCAACTACAACCACACTCCCAAACAGGCCCAACGCCATGAGAAACTTCAATTATACTGCACAATGACAACCTCATAGCGGGTTTACAAACTTGGATAATTATTGTCCTAAGATGCCAAGATTGTCCCCACTTGCGTAGAGTTATTGAAAATAAGTAGGACTAGCTAACCAGTCTACAAGCAGGCAATCTATCAGCTACATTTCATTACAAGGTTCAATCACAAAAAAAAAAAAACATATATAAAATTTTGCACACTAACGTTAAAAGATCAATACCTTTTCGAAGGAGATCGTGAACGAGAGCGTGACCTAGATCGATTCTGAAATCTACCCTGAGAATAAGAACCTGATCTGTTTCCATTCCTTCTTCCTCTATCACCATCATAATCACGGTGCCTACATAAAGAACAGTAATTTTCATAATCACAATATCATTCCCACTCCCCAGCACCAACAACCATATCTAAAATGGATAACTAAAAGTAAATTCACATTTGAGAAGCTCGAAAATCAATAAAACATATCCAAAAACCACAAAATACCACGGTAATGAACTTCAATAGCATAAGATAAATAAATAAATAAATGAGAAAACTATAACCTATGAAAATTACGACCACGGCTACTCCTTTCATGACGGTCAAAATCACCGAATTTATCTCTTCTTCCATCATTCCTCACACTTCCATCTTTATACCCGCCACGATAGCGGTCATGATCTTTTCCCCTGCCTCGAGTCCTTGACCTATCATGTTCAGATTCCCGAGAACTGTACGTCTAACATGAAAAAAGGGCATAAACTTTCTATGGAAAGAGGAGTGTACTTCTAGCGATGTTAAAGTCTAAAAATTTGTAGAGAAACAAAGAAGAAATGCGGTACCTTGTGACGGGAGACACGATCAGTCTGAGAAGTGTAATCTTCGTCATTATCATCGATTCCTGTATCGTTGTAAGACATTGTAGCTTAAACTTTGAGAAATCAAAAACCCTAATTTCGATTTTGATTTCAATCTTGGCTTAAATTGGAAGAAGCGATGTGAAGAAGAAGAAGAAGAAGAAAAGGAGAGAGCTCGTAGCCGTTGCCCAGTGTTTTATAGGCCCGGAAAAAAGTTAAACTGGAAGCCCATATTCAAAGGCTTGGTTTTCTGTTTTAATGGGCTCAATAGTGAAATGACATTCCCTATTTTGTTAGTTAATTAATGGCTAATTGCCCGCGCGCAATACAGCGAGGGAACTCTTCCATGATATTAAACTTATCTGATCACATCAAATCATTATGGTGATCTGTCAAACTACACTTAGGTCTTGGCCAGCGGTTGAAAAGACTTATTCCTTCTCTTTGTATCCTGGGTTCAAATCTCACCGTGCACGCCTGTCACCCCCACGGTGTCTTACATGCTCATTGCGTTTGCAGGATGTTCAGTGAGCCGTGGGATTAGTCATGATGCGCGCAAGCTGACCCGGACATCCACGTAAATTAAAAAAAAAAAATTGTCACATGGACTATGCCGAGTTTCAAAGTAAACTGGATGAAAATTGATTTAATATGGCTAACTGACTCGGAGGTATAACATGACTCAGTTAATTTGGATAAAATTTAGTTTAATTTTTTTAAGAAATAAAAATAATGTTAATTTAATGTTTTTTAATTAAAAAATTAAAATATATATATTTTGGATAGATTTAACTTAAATTAGATTAACTCCTTCAATCCATAACATCCAGTTTTAAAAACTTTACTTTATGGAATTTGTTTTTATTTAATTAAAAATTATAAAAAAGATATTTATAAGAAAGATGGAAAGAAGAAATGTATTTCTTCACTCCAAACTCATTTTTCTTATTAAGGTATCTTTTTATAGTTTTAGTAAAAATATGTTTTTTTGTTTAATGTAAACATTCTATTTTAAATAAAAATCTATCATGGTATTAAAAGCAAGTTTAAAAAAATATTAAAACAATATCCCTTTATTTTGTATGTGAGTGGAGGAAAAAACTGATAAATGTTATAAAACCATGTCAAAATTCCAGCAAAAAAATAAAGAGCAAATTTTTATTTTCATGAGCAACTCTTTATTTCTTACTTCTGCATATTAAGTACAAATAACTGAAAAAGAAATTTGTTAATATGCACATAAAAACATATAATATTATTTTAAAACCATAGAAAAAATTGAGTAATAATTTAAATATTATATCAAGTATTATATATATATATATATATAGTTGATTTCAATAAAGATTAAAACAAATCTTGTAAAAAAAATTATAGAAAAAGGTCAGGAGTTTAAGCTAATAAGATGCGAGTTCACACTAAAAAAATACAAGGCGTGAACACCTAACCCAATAAGATTAAGCTTCATGGACTTGACCTTTATTTTTTTTTGGTGCAAAGACAAACAAATTGTTGTTTGTCACTTTATGTTTTTTTAAAATATAACTTATCATTTATTTACCCAAATTATTTTCAAGAATTAAATGAAATAATATTGGAGCCAAAAACTTTAATAAGTTGAATGCATAAAGGAGAAATGGAAAAACATCATTTATTTATATTTGCTGAAGAGAAAATTTAGACATTAAAAAATCAAATTATCTTTATGATGATCATAAAAGGATTGGCGATGGGTTTTTTTTCTCTTTTAAATTTAATGATTATTATGTATCTCCCTTTTAATTTGTTATTTATGAGTAAATTAGATGATTTTTAGACTGGGATAATGGCATTTGAAGTACATGTACTCTTTTATTTTTTACTAGCCTTGGTACTCGCGCGATGCCGAGGGTCATTTTTTTTGTATAAAAATATTAAAAAAAACAAAAATTTAAAAATCTTGGGTTTTTTTGCAAGGCCATACACAAAGAATTTTGTGTTTGGCTGCAACGTCTGATCTATAAGTAATATTTATAATATTAATAATAAAATTAAACTTGCATGACCCAAGTTTAAGTGAGCCTGATTGCAACACTGGACTCAAGAATATTGGATGTGGGTCTGGCTATAAGGTCGTGTCATAAAAGTGTGATAATTAAATAGACTAATTAAAAAAAAAACAAAGGAAAAAAATTAACATGAAGGAAAAAACTAATGAAGAAAAAAAAATGAATTAATTGGGTTAACTCTTTAAACCAGGTTATGCCGTAAAACCTTGGATTGTCAAGCCCAAGATATGTATCATGAAAGTATAAAAGTCTGATAATTAAATAAAAAGAAAAATTAACTTTAACAAACTAAACTAAATGAAAAAAATAACTCGTCAAATCAAGTCAACCCATCAAACCCGAGATCCGTATCATGAAAATCTGATAACTAAATAAAAAATTTTTAACATTAACAAACCAAAAAAAAAAATCATAAAAAAAAATTAAAAACAAAAAAACAAAGCTAATATTGTAATAATCCATAGTGTTTGTTTTTTTGAAAAAAGCTATAAAGCTAAGTTTTCAACCAGATCAATATAAAAAAACGACAAAGACTATTTTTTTTTAAAATCAATTTTGGGTAAAAATAAATGAAAAAAAAAATGTAAAAAAAAGAAAATAAAAGCGGAAAAAAAAAACACGTTTGGAAAGCTACAGTGTTTTAAAGAAATAAACAAAAAAACTACAATTTCAACCAGTTCAATAGTAAAAAAATAAAATCAACAAAAAAAATTCTGAAAAAAAATGCAAAAATTGACAATTTGAAAAAAAAAGAAAAAAAAATAAAAAAAACATGTGGGGAAAGCTAAAGTTAGATTATCATTCAGCTCAATATTGAAAAAATAAATTCGATAAATATAATTTTTTAAAAAAATATATAGGAAAACATTGCAGCAAAACAAAAACTATATAGGGGAAACACTGTAGCAATCCATTTTATTTAAAAAAAAACTACAAAGCTAAATTCTCAACCAACTTAATATTAAAAAAAAAATCTACAAGGATCATGTTGAAAAAAAAATCATAAAAAAAAAAAAACCAATGTATGAGAATATTATAGCAATCCACAATGTTTTAAAGAAAAAAACTATATAGTTAAATTTTTAACCAGCTTAATATTTAAAAAATTAGTAAAGATAATTTTGAAAAAAAAATTAAAAAAAAATAAAAAAACAAAGACAAAGAAGTCAATTTTTGGTAAAAAAAAAAAAGAAAAAAAAAACATGTAACCAAAAAAAAAGAAACAAAAGCAAAAAAAAAAAAAAAAAAAAAAACTGCTACAGGAAAAAAAAAATGTAAAAAAAAAGAAAAACTGCTTCTGCTTCTGTAAAAAAAAAAAAAAAAAAATTACGGCTGCTACAGTGATTTCCCCACGCGTTTTAGAGTTCTTTATTAATAATATTAATATTCTGTGTACTTGTACTGCATTTTTTATTTTAGTGCCTGTACTCGTAAAATTTAATAAATCAAGTACTCTATTAGTTTTGTTACTAGAATTCTGACGTGGAAGGCAACTTATCCATCGGGTGGGTCTGTGTTGATATTTTTTCAGAGAAATTGACATGTGAAGTGCTTGTATTTTATTATTATTTCTATTTGTGTGTTTGTATTAATTGTTGTTATATTCAATTACTAGTACCAATAAGTTTAATCAATCTATAAAAATAAAAAATAATATAAATTATATTTTAAAACATTTCTTAATAATTTAAACTTTTAGATTGTATTCATTTTTTTTAATATGGTATTAAAGCCTTCATGATTTATTTAAACAGTTACGAGTTTGAATTTCACTATTCTCATTTATTTAATAAAAATTAAGCACAAGATAATATAAATTTATACAAGTTTCAAGTCCAAATGATTTTTGGTTGAGAGGTTGTATTGGAGAATAATATAAATTATATCTCGAGACATCATCTAACAACTTAAGCCTTTGGATTGAATTAATTTTTTGATATGGTAACAGAGTCTTTATGACCAAGCGGTCACGATTTCAAATCTTATTATCCTTATTTATTTGATAAAAAATAAGCACAAGATGATACAAATTTATGCAAGTTTCAAGTTTAAAAAACTTTTATTTAAGAAAGCATATTAAAAAATAATATAAATTATATTTTGAAAACTCACCTAATAACTTAAGTATTTGGATTGAATTGGTTACTTAATACTATTATAAAAAATAATAACTTTTTTTTTTAAGAGCAATAAGCGATTACATCGATGGATGAAGAAAATCGCATATTGGGCCATCAGAAATATTTGGGCGCCCGCAATATAGCCAGGGAATAAAACTCCATGGCCCAAGACGCCTTGCTCAACAGCCTCACGAGTCATGACCTCGCCTGGCAAGTAGCAATCGGATTCATAAACGATCTGGTTTTAGCGATAGCCAATAAGTGATACAGAGCATTAAGAGAAAACGTTTCTCAGGCAACACAACCTCCCATTTAGTGGATTTCTTGCCTCTGCGCAACCGGAGTGTCGGAGCACTCTAGGAACACCTGCAAGACTTCAAAGCACTGAGTGCTCCTAACAAAATTGTATATTTTATACTATATGATGCATATAATCAACAAGAGGGAGAATTGTTCTACTTCCCATTAAACTAGTTGGAAATTAGAAAGGTGACAGAACAAAACCTTTCGAAAGCAATGATGATGTAAGCAGACGAGGCTAGCCATTTTCTTTGCCAGGGATACGTGGATAAGCTAATTCTTGCCAAATAGAAGGCCAGGTTAACTCATGATTAGTTATTTGTTGTCAAAAGATATACGAAGTGCCTTGATTCTCATCTAAAAGCACGTTTTCCCTCGTCGCCAACAAGATTATAAGTTACAACCAACCCTCAACGTGGAAAAAACTCCAGAAAGCAAAGGTTTTGCATCATCTTGTTGCGTGGGAAACTGATGTGCCTAAAGTATTTTGCCATTTAATGTTAATCAATAGCAGTTTGTGACAAGAAAAGGAAAATAATTCATAATGGCATGCCTGAAATTAAACAATCCCGTCTAACACCACCATAATGTGTTTTGTTTGCTCCTTCAACTGCAAAAACGCGATTTTCTCATCGTGATTTTCGTATACATTCACCACAGCATCGCCTACAAGCTCAAACATTGGATCATATGCTTTATAATGGAGTAAAAGGCCACAACTACTCATGTGAGCACATTGAGATGCTGAAATACTTCGACCAGCAGTATTCCATCCAATTGCAGCCATGGCACGGCTAAAGGATGCTGTGATTGTCTATTTTAAAACACGAGAAATTAAGTAAGAAAACGTAGGTTGCTCCAAATATTTAAAGGAAATCACCATAAATATTGTTAAGAGTCGTAAAAAGTAACATGCAAAATAAGACACTCTCCACCTTGGCTGCAACCAGTCATGGAACACCATGAACAAGGTATCTTACTAAATATTATATCATGTCTCTCCAATTCATAATAATTAGCATGTTAGGCCCGCAATGCAGCTGCATGCATGAAGATTTCAAAAAACAGAAACTCATATTGTTCGAATTCAGTAGAGCTTTTAAAACAAATTGTCATCAAAGCTCCACTCAAAGAACTAAACTTGCAACAAAATAGCACCACGTACTACGAGGAATCAGTACAGAAAAACGTCATAGCGTTCATCCTCCAATTCTTAAAGCATTGGTCTATCTGAGGTGAATATTTCCTGCAATGCATTGATAATACTGGTAAGAATTCTAAAAGCAATAGCAAACAACTGTGCTTTTATAAAGGTGTTTCTAAAGCAGGAAACAAAGATTGTGAGAGGAAAACACAAATCATCTTCTTACAAAAACATTTTACAGTGCTCAATATCAGCATCTTAACAAGATACATAATCATAGGAGAAGGAAACCAAGAACTGGTAGCTAACCTTACTTTCTTAGCCAAATGACAACTGACAAGCACAGCCAAACAACAGACTGATGCTTCTCGATTTCAGCAATGAGCAATAGATGAAAACTATACAAGGAAAAGAAGCGAGTGTCTACCCTGATACTTTCTAAAAATTTTGAAATTTTGTTTTTTTTATTTTTAATTAATATATTTTTAATGTTTTTAAATTATTTTGATGTGTTAATCTTAAAAATAATTTTTAAAATATAAAAAATATTATTACCATGTTTTTCTAAATGAAAAACACTTTGAAAAGCAATAACAACTACACTTCCAAACACGCTAAATTTAAAACAATATAATCTTTAAAAACGGCATAAAATTAAAACAAACTTCAGTTTTGACATTTCAAAGAATTCAGAATGATAAGGTTCATAGAAACGTAAGGTCATGATCTCTCATGATCAGATTCACGAGAATTACGCTTCTAGAGAGACATAATAATATTAAAATTCAACCATCAGATTTAAAATATATATTGAATTACTTCCACGAACTTGAAGAAACGGACGGTAGCTTGAGTCAATCACTGTGAGATGTGTGATCATCTTCGTTTTCATCAAATTTAGTGTTCTTAAAGGACATTACAGATTAAGCATCGAAGACCAAACCCATAATCTGGAGTCTTGGCTTTTCGTTTCGAGCATAAATCTGAATTTTGACTTAAATTGTTTGTTTTTTCATTTCAAAAACATTTAAAAAAAAAATATTTTTTTTTTAAATTAATATATCTTTTAATATTTTCAAATATTTTAATACTATAATATTAAAAATAATTTTTAAAAAATAACCATAACTATATTCTTAAACAAACTAAAAAAAAGTAAAGGTAAGCTCACTCAGTCATATGGAAAAAAATCCTTCTCCGGGTAATATTATCGGCTGAACAGGTTGGAGATAAATGTCAGGCCCAGATAAAATTATTTGAAGGTCAGATATTTCCCAGGCTTTAAGAATTAACATTTGCTTTACATGTGCTGGGCTGGTCAGCACCCACCACAAAATAAAAATAAAAATAAAAATTGAAGCCATTCTTTTTTTACTCAATGTATCCTTCGGCTATCTTGAAATAATATTGAGTTTGAACCTTTTATTTGTAATTAAAATAATCTAAAAATATATATTTTATATATTTTATATAAAAAAAATTAAATTTTTTCCCAAACACACCGAGATCAACAATGTTAACAAGGCAATGTGTTTGAGGAGCTGTTCCAATCTACAGTTCACTGGGTTAATGCCATAGTTTTTCTTTTAATTTTAATAATTTTAATGAAGTTACAAGAATATGAATTCATATGAGCTTTCTAGGTATCTCTCGAGCTTTCTAGGTATCTCCCGATTTTTACTTCGGTCAAAGCAACCTTTTGTGCCTTTTTCTTCCTTCCTTTCTTTTGGTAAGTTATAATCAACAGCATGATCCACTCCTAAAACAACCACGAGCAAAGCTAATTGTTTATTAGCAAAAGGTACGTTAAATTCAGTTTATCCTAGCATATCGATCCGATAATTTATTGACCCGGAACTTCTTACATGTTTGGTTTAATTTCAAACTAATTTGAAAAAAAAAGCCTATAAATTCTACCAATCTCATTCATAACAAACGCATGCGATCTAATCCATTGTAACTTTTAAAAAGATATCAATTTATTAAAAAATATATATATTATTTTCATGTGACTTGATAAATCCAATACTAGAATAAACCTGTTTGTTTTTATGTTTTAAAAAAATTTAAATATTTTTTTATTTCAAATTAATATTTTTTTAATGTTTTTATATCATTTTGATGTGCTGATATCAAAAATAATTTTTAAAAAAACAAAACAATAATATTATTTTTATATATTTTTTAAATTAAAAATATTTTAAAAAATAACCACAATTATATTTTTAATGATATTATGACATGAGTAGATTTTCTTCCATCTACCCATGATATACCCCTTTAGAAGTAACTTCTATATTTTTGTGGATATTTGGAATTGTAATATAGTGTTTTTTAAAATAGTTTTTCATTTAAAATTTAAATATTAAAATGCACTTAAATTGAATTTTTTTTATTATTGACATAATAACATCAAAACTAGAATAAATATTGATTCAATATTTTTTAAAACCAAAAATATTTTTCACAATTATCTAGAAATAAAAACATAAATTTTGCCGAACACGACCTTTATCTTTAAACATTAAAATCACACAAATGGTGACATTTTAACCTTCTGTAATACAAACAAGCGAATTTATTTATTTGTTTGTTGCATTATAGAACCTAGTAAAAGCTATACAAAGGCTTTCATTAGAGTGTTTGAGAGTGTGGTAGCAGTTGCTTTTTAAATAACTTTTCGTGCCGAAAAGCATGTCAATAATTTTTTTTATTTTTTAAAAATTATTTTTGATATCAATACATCAAAACGATTTAAAAAGTATAAATCGCATTCAATTTTAGTAAAAAATAAATTGAAATTTTTCAAAAAATAGGTTAAATCTCAATACAAAACAGGCATTAAAAATCTTTTGTCTCCTTGTCAGACACTAGTGTTTTTGAATGATTTACCCATCTGATTTTGTGTCAAGATTTTTTATATGGGTCCATTAATTCTGAACAAAACTCGTAAAGATGCTAGATGCTTCCACAGACTTCGGCGGCGAGGGCAGGTACAAGCATCCACAGATGACAGAACAGAAGACATCAAGTGGAGAAACATAGCACGCAGCTTACGTATGTAAAAGTACACACAAGTTTACAAGTACGGACAAGACAAAAACAAAGAATGGCGACTTGTTTGTCTTGACATGAATAATCTATTCGAGTTATGCCATAACGTAGATCATCTTATATTGTAAGACCAAACACGGAATGAACACGAGGTCCTGACATAGTTTTAAAACCCGGCCCGGCGGGTCGACCCGGGACCCGGCCGACCCGGGCATGGGACCGGTCCGGGTGAAGGCCAAAACCCGTTTGGGAATTGGCCCGGCCAGACCCGGTCGACCTGGTGGGTCGACCCGGGACCCGGTTGACCCGGCAAGACCCGGTCAACATCCAGCCCCAAACCCGTTGACTTTTATTTTTTTTTGTTTTTTTTTTTGCTAAAACGACGTCGTTTTGATTTTTAAAAAAAAAATTAAAATTTTTTTTTTGACCCAGCCGACCCGGTGACCCGGTCAAAACCCGGAACCCGGGCCTTGGACCGGGTCGACCACCGGGCCGGGTCTTAAAACTATGGGTCCTGATCTAAAATATGGCAGACGTGTCGTTTCACTGTCAGTTGCTCTGGCACTTGATTCGCCGCCCAATGTCCTTATCTTTTTGCCTGCTCAAATACATTAAGTATATTTTACAGAAGAAAAAAATTTTAAAAACTGATTAAATTAAAAAAATAAAAATAAATAAATAAATAAACTAAATTATTAAAAATATATAGTTAAATTGATTAAAATTTAAAAAAAATTAACTAATTCAGTTTGATTTAATTTCAATTTTATAAGCCTAAAATTAAAAAAATAAATCGAACAAAAAAAATCAAGTCAAACTAAAAAAACCGAGTCAAATCATATAAATCGAGTTAGTCAGTTTGAAATGGTTTTTATTTTAAAAACTAAACTGAACTAAAACTAGTTTGTTTAAATTAGTTTTGGTTCGGTTTAGTTTTTTTTTTAATTTAATTAAATTATTTTTTTTATTTTTTATTTTTAATAAAAATCGCAAAATTATCACCACCCCTGTATATTTATTTTTCTATTAGATTTGCCTGCCCCTTTTTTATCTGCCATGTCAAGTCAACATATGACGTGGACCCACCGACTACATGCGTCACTGCTGACGAAGCACTGGATAAATCTTGTTTGTGCGGGGACCATTACATTTTTGGACGCGTTTATTTCAATTATGAATTTTTTAATTTATATTGAGCAGAAAATACCCTCTAATCTCAATGTTGAGAGAAAAATAAAACATATCATAAGGGTTTTAGAATAAATATGTTTTTATAAGGGTTTTAGAATGAATTATGTCTTACTAAGTTCTAATTATCTTCTTTTTTCTATCTTGATATAATAATTAAATTTTTAATTATTTAATTATTTAATTATTGCTAATAATTATATATCTCTATGGAGATTGAACCACGGGAGTTGGTTTCCCTATCATTTTCCATATTTATAGTCAACAATTTTCCACAATATAAAAAATAATAAAAACCAAAAACAATTTTGAACAATGCCGATAACAAATTTAAAGTGGTATGGGAAAAAATTGAATAGATGCCAATCACGATCGTGTGTGTGACATCAACGGCAGAACTTGCATGATGGCAATATTGACCGTGACGTTATATTTGTCCGCGGCCATGTTTTTATATTTAAAAATAAATAAAAAATTTTATTTATTTTAAATTAATATATTTTTGATATTTTTAAATTATTTTAGTACGTTAATATCAAAAATAATTTTTAAAAAATAAAAAATATATTATTTTAATATATTTTTAAATAAAAAATAATCATCAAACTGTTTTTTTATCTCCCCTGCCGTGAACTTCTTTTCCCGGAGAAGAAGTAATGACCGTACATGGGAAATAAGCATGGCTACCTCTTTGCCAGCAACTAAGGTAATACAGAGAATGCAAGCTAGAATGATTGGGTTTTGTGGGATGTGTGTGTTTTTTTCATTTAAAATTTTGATTTTAGGAATTTTTAAATTTATAATATATCAATATTATAAATAAATTTAAAAAAATTAAAAAATATTTTTAAATAAAATATATTTTAAAAAATAATTGTTACTGCGATATGATATTAAATAGTATCTAACGAGATGCATGCCCACGCGCTGCCGCGGGCTTATAAAATAAATATATTTAATAGTGTTATAATTGTGAACCAGCGCTAGATAAGTAATAGAAACTAAAGATATGATGGAGCTAATATTTCATGACGGGAAAAAAAGTTGTGTTGGTGATCAAAACTTAGAGACTGAACAAAATGATTTGTAGCAATCCATAATGTTTTGGGAGGAAAGATACATTGCTTTCGCCACATGATTTAACTTTTATGTTAATAAAAGGCAAAAAAAATTACAAAGCTAAATTTTCTACCAACTTAATATTAAAAAAAAAAAACAAAGATAATTTTGGAAGGAAAAAAACCTATAAGAAAAAACATTGTAGCAATTGATAATGTTTTATGAGGAAAACTACAGTGATTTCCCCAATAAAATAAAATAAAAAACCATTTAGATAAATATTGTAGCAATCCTTATTGTTTTGTAAGAAAAACTATAACGCTTTCCCTATATGATTTAACTTTATTGTAATTATAATTCTTAACCAACTTAATATTTTTAAAAAATAAACAAAGATAATTTTGGAAAAATAATAAAAAAATCACATGGGAAAACACTGTAATAATTCACAGTGTTTTAAAGAAAAAAATTATAAAGCTAAATTCTTAATCGGCTCAATATTAAAAAAAATATTAAATCAACAAAGATAATTTTAGAAAAAAAAAATATTAAAAGAAAACACAAAAAAAGAAAAAAAAAATCATGTTGGAAACACTGTAGCAATTCACGATGTTTTGTAATGAAAGCTATAGTGTTTTCCCACATGATTTAATATTATTTATAATGACTTTTAATAGTAATTTTCAACAATGTTTTGTGAGGAAAGTTACAGTGTTTTCCCCACATGATTAAGCTTTATTACAAAGTTAAATTCTAACCAACTCGATATTAAAAAAAATAAAATCGACAAAGATAATTTAAAAAAAATATTACAAAAAAGAAAAACACAAAAGAAACTGGAAAAAAAACCATGTAAGGAAAAATTGTATCAATCCATAGCGTTTTGTGAGGAAGAACTTATATTTATTTGTAATTGCAATTATTAAACAGCTTAATATTTAAAAAATAAAAATGACAAAGAAAATTTTAGAAAAGAAAAAAAACATAACAAAACAGCAAAAAACCACATGAGAAAAAACACTGTAGCAATCCACAGTAATTTGCAAGGAAAGTTACAGTGCTTTCCTCACATATTGTAACTGTAATTTTTAACCAGCTCAATATTAAAAAAATAAAATAAAAAAGATAATTTTGGAGAAAACAAAAACAAAAACAAAGAAAACCATGTAGAGAAACACTGTAGCAATTAACAATATTTTAAAGAAAAAAAATTACAAAACTAAATTATTAATCAGCTCAATATAAAAAAATTTAACAAATATAATTTTGAAAAAATAAAAAAATAAAATAGAAAACTAATTGAAAAAACACCGTAGCAATCCACAATATTTTAAAGAAAAAAAATTACAAAGCAGAATTTTTAACCAGTTCAATATTTAAAAAGTAAAATCAATAAAGAAAACATTTTAAAAGAAAATTAAATGGAAAAAAAGAAAAAAAAAAAAGCAAAGTTGGAAAAAAAAAAGGAAAGAAATTTCGAAAAAAAAAAGAGAAAAAAAAAACGAAAAAAAAAATGAGGGAAAGTTGAAAAAAAAAATGAAAAAAATGCAAAAAAAAAAAAAGAAAAAAAAAAAGAGAAAGCACTGTGGATTACTATTGTAATCCACAGTGATTTAGGTGTGGGGGAACAGTGATTCCCCCACACCATTTAGATATTGTTAATATTTGATTAAAGTCTTCAGCAATCAAAATTAATTGTTCCACGCAATTCAATAAAATCCAAATAAAAATCTTGTCGAGGCTGTCGCTATCCATGGTACAAGGTAAATTAGCTCTTTGGGAGCCAATTCATCTAATCAAAGATGACATTTTTATAAAGCAAAGCGACAGAGACTATCAAGCACCTTCAACTCTGTAGAAGTTAGTAGTCATAGAAGTCGGCCTTGTGGGGTCCCTTTTTTTTTAACTAGCACTATAATTATCATGCTCTTGATGATCCTTCAAAATATCTGGTTTATAATTACGCGAGATGTAGCTTAAATATCCTTTTTTTTATTCATTGATTTTTTTTCTTCTGATTTTATGTTTTATCATTTTGATTCTTGGAAATTTATGAAGGTTATTTTTTTAATTATCTTTCTATTCTATGATCTAGAGTAGTTAATTTTTTTTCTTTTTTTAAGATATGCTTGTAACAATTAACCATTATTTTTTTAGACTTCAAAAAAAAAAAAAAAAACAGTACGGCCGGCGCTGAAGCACTGAAAAGCTGTTTAGTATCTCTTAGAAGAAGAAATGGTCCCTGGATTTCGTTGGTTGAGATTTATCATTTTTTGCATAATGAAATGTGGCACCGAGCACCTTATTTATGCAAGACACAAATAGCCTTTGGCTGGTGAAAAGATATTATTTCTATAGATAACAACGCCCATGGCTTTAACAATAACCAAGATAGTGTTTATGGATTTTATTAATTATTTTTATCTCTCTCTCTCTCTCTCTCTCTCTCTCTCTCTATATATATATATATATATATATATATATATATATATATATATATATATATATATATATAACGATAAATTACCATTATTATCTAGCATAATAACAGTTCACCAATAAAATTTTGAAGATATTTAAAAATATAATTATGGTTGTTTTTTAAAATATTTTTTACTTATAAATTCATCAAAAATAATATATTTTTTATTTTTAAAAATTATTTAACAACAACATATTAAAATAATTTTAAAATACTAAAAATATATTATTTTAAAACTATTTTTAAAACATAAAAAATAATAAATTATGAAAGACATGCATTTAACCACTTTTTAATCTTCGATCTCGCAAAAATCAGCTTTCTCTAGTCTTGTTTTGTTTTCAACCTGATGTTTCTTTTTTCTTGAAATTTTTTGTACATTATGAACGATATATGATCTGGATTTCAAATTGCTTACTTTTTATTTTATTTTTTTTCATTCAGTGGAATATTTAATATATCTGAACTACAAAATGAGTGATGATCATCTTATGTCATTACATAATTATAATTGATTATAAAATTGCAAGAATTTATTCATAACTCAAGCATAGTAGAAGCCTCGATGAATCTCACTATCCTTTTAGTTGTATAGTAAATTCTAAGACTGTGACCCTGAACTGACAGCTATGTCTGTTCCCCGTCAACATTCCATTCACGGAGGCCATCACCATTACATCCAGCTTGAGCCCACCAAATTTAATTTAATTTTTTTACTAAAATTTAATACAATTTATATTTTTTGAATCGTTTTGTATATTAATATCAAAAATAATTTTTTAAAAATAAAAAAAATTATTAAC
The DNA here is from genome assembly GCF_005239225.2 of Populus alba. NCBI lineage: Eukaryota > Viridiplantae > Streptophyta > Magnoliopsida > Malpighiales > Salicaceae > Populus > Populus alba. Next base: position 3,586,275 of record NC_133287.1, read on the forward strand.
ATGTATTTCAGTACGAAAAAGTTATTTGAAAAGCAACCGCTACCACACTACCAAATACGCTCTTACTAGCTAGGAGTGTCTTCTATTTAATTATTTGAAAACTTTTGTCTTATTTTAGGTTTTTTAAATCTTAAACCATCGATTTTATTAATAAATAAAGTTTCTCCAAATTGTTCGGGAATGTGATTATAGTTGTTTTTTAAAGTGTTTTTTACTTGAAAATATATCAAAATGATATTTTTTATTTTTAAAAAATTATTTTTGATATCAACACTTCACAATGATTTGAAAACATAAAAAAAAATATTAACTTGAAGTAAAGAAAAAAATAAAAAAAAATTATTTTTTTTTAAAATTATTTTTAAAACACAAAAACAAACAGGGATACACAAGATTTGAGTGAGTAAGAAAACCCACTAGTTTTATGTATGAATTAATTCTAAGTTTACTCCACAGATTAACATATCACATAGTTTTCATTCATGTTTTATTAGTAATGCAATCCTTTTAACCAATTTTTACATGTTGAAATTAAGTGTTTTTTAAGCATCCGAATCATAGATCAGTGAGGGTTTTTATTATTGCAATCTTTCTTTAGAAGATCAATCCTAAATGATTAAAAAAATAAACAAATCCCTAATCTTAAAAATAATGGAAGGCATACGTCTCATGGATTAATATGAGCCAAAAGAGACTTGACCTAACAATACTATATATTTTATAATTATTTGGAGGGTATTTGATAATGTAGTAGTGATTGCTTTTCATAGTATTTTTTACTAAAAAAATCATCAAAATAATATTTTTTATATTTTAAAATATTATTTTAATAATAATATATCAAAACAATCCAAAAACACTAAAAACATTATTTATAGCAAAAAAAATAAAATTTTAATAATAAAAAAAGAGGTCAAAAACTCATTACCAAACAATGCCTTAATCAACTCTAGATTTTTATATTTTATTTTTTCTAACAATAAATTAAACAATGAACTAAATTAATCTGAAAAAACAATGAGTTCACATTGACAACAGTGTTATCATGTCTTTGACAACACACCCTCATATTATACCGTACAGTGATAATTTATGAAATGATTTTTTTTATTAAAAGGGATATTCTTGAATTATATTGAAAATAGTTCCTATCTCAGGCAATTTTAAAATCATATATTTTATATTGATATATTATATTAAAAAAGTCAATAATTATCCTATTTGTTGGTCTTGAAACTTAAATAATAATAATAATAGTAACAATAAAACAAATATTCTTTAACAATTCATGTCAATCCTTGATAACTAAGTTTGTGTTTAATAATATTAGGTAAAATATATTTTAATTAAAAATATATTAAAATAATAATTTTATTTATTTTTAATATTTTGGTGTCAGACCAATTAAAAAATGTTAACTTAATATCTTTTTAGATAAAAAATAATTTTAAAAAATAAAAAAAGTAATGTGATTATGAACAGATAATAATTATGTGTTAGATATTATGGTGTAATGTTTTTTAAAAGTATTTAATTTTTAAAAATGTATTAAAATAATATTTGTTAATTTTTTAATATAATAAAATTATTAAAAAATACTAAAAAAGAAACGTTTTCATATAAATTTACATTTAAAACATATCCAAGTACATGTACTAACGCAACCCAATGGTAAACAACCTTAACGCGGCTCAGTCTTGTCAAGGACAGAAGCCGTATTACGGATGTTGTCCACAAAACAAGCTCCTGCTCAAATATCAACTCACGTGAAGCTGCCCCACATGAGACCTCCTTTAAACGAATGATTGATGATTGATGGATAACCTCACCTACCAATTTTTCAAGAAGGGAAAGCATTGATTGATATTTTTTATTTATTTACTAATATGAGTGTCAAATGAATTGTAATAAGATATGTTTCTCTCTCTCTTAATAATATATATTAAAATAAATCAGAAAATAGAGGATTCTAGAACTTCAAATAAACTAGGATTGTAATGATTAACGAGTAATATTAGTATTCGAAATTGTAGTAATAGATATATTTTATTTTATTTTATTTAAAAATATATTAAAATAATATTATTTTATTTTTTTAATAACACTATATGAAGGGGTGATGGCACAAAACTTTATAAATTTAGAAATTTTCTCTTATAAATTTTAAAATATTTTGATTATGGATCTTCCTTCCTTCAAGTTAGTGAAAGCATAACGTATTGTAGATAATAATTCAAATAATTGATTATGGTTTTGATTTCCTTACCAATAAATAAATAAACAAATATTAATTTTAAGAAATTTATAATCTTCTATTAAGAGGAATGAAATCTTAATTGTTAAAATTACCCACTAAGTTTCAGGAACATAGAGAGAAAGTGCCCCACTACTTTCTAAAAAGTATGGATAATAGTTATATGCTTTGTAATCTTTTATACTTGTCTATAAATAGGCTTGGAAGGCCTTGACAGTGTAGCATGCAATATTTATGCATTGCGCGCGCACAATTGTATTGGGTAAATCATTTGTTGATGATATTAGTAAATGTTGAGAGCTTTTCTTATATTTGTTGTGTGCTTTGAGATTATTTACATGTGTTGGTCATTTTTTTATAACAAGACAATTATAAAACCTCTTTGGATTTGTGAAACATATAGTTTTGGACAAACATGAGTGAAATAGTGAGGCAAGGTTTAGTATAGTCAGGATTAAACTGTTGTGTAGAGTTGAATTTTGGGGTGAAAAATTTCCAGCTTGTCATGTACTACTCGATAATGAAAAAAATGTTCCTTCTCACTCTCTCTCTCTTCTTTTAAAGTTCGGGTGGTATATATGGATAATACTATAGACACACTTTTAAATTTACTTTCTCTTTTTTTTTTTTTTAATTTTATTATTACACTTTTAAACATGATTATCAAATTTGATATAATGGATCAACCTGTAACTTATTAACTTGGAATTTACTTTGCATCAGGTTTTAAATAAATTAATAAAATATAATTTAATTAAATCTGGTAATCTAACAAGTTAATCTAATCAAGATTTAGCTTTAATTTTTTTAAAAAACATTAAAATAATATCATTTTTAACTTTTTTTATAAATTTTTTAACAATGTAATTCTAAATTGATTAGGTCAACCCATACAACTAATGACCTAGATATTCTTTATTGGTATAGCCTTTGTAAATAAATAAATAAAAATATTATTCGGGTTTCTCTAACATGTGACTTAAGGACACAATCTAATTTTTTTTTTTTTTTTTACGTGGGTGTCCGGGTCAGTTTGCACGCACCATGACTAATCCCACAGTTCATTGAACATCCTGCAAACCTAATAAGCATATAAGGCACCGCGGGGATGACAAACATATATACCAAGGCTTGATCTAATTAATATTAAATGAAGTGGTAATCACTTCCATGTATAATTGAGTAGATGCCTTTCCATAATTGACATCCTTATTTAATAAATATCAAATTATGAAACGTAAAAAAAATAAAAATATACTATTAGAATAAATTCTTTTTAAATAGTGTTATTTTAAAAATAACTTTTAAATTACTGTGATAATCTTTTAAAAAAATCTGTCCGTGAGAGTTAAAGTAAAACACTGCCTATAAATAACCTTCCTTCTCCCACGCCACAACTCGACCACCACACATTTCTTCCATTTTTCTCCAAAATTTCTCTCCTCTCACAATTCTCTCTTTCTCTCTGAAAAAAGAAAGAAAGAAAACCCTTGTGTTGATTTCTTACTCCTCTCTGATAAATTCTTTCTGTGCATGGCAGTAAGCATTTTATCTCATGAGGTGTCGGACCTATGTCTTGGAAAACCTGCGCTGAGCTCTCTGTCTGTTTCTGCAACCGTCGGGGAAGCGTTGTCTGCTCTTAAGAGATTTGGTGATTTGTTTTTAAGCGTTTGGAGCTGTGATCAACATCACCGTTGTAACTCTCCAAGATCAATCAAGGTTGACTTTGCAGAATGTAAATGCATTGGCAAAGTTTGCTTGGCAGATGTGATTTGCTTCCTGTCTAAAGAAGAGAATTTGAAGAATCCAGGGAAAGCCTTGCAGGAGCCGGTGTCCCTGCTTCTAAATTCTAAGGTTTCTGGACTTGTTAGGCACCTGGAACCTCACGCCAGGTATGTCCATTGATTTTTTGAAAAGGGTTTTTCTTTTTTTGAGATTTCGATTTGGAATTGTTTGTTTTTTTAGAGAATTTTGGATTTCTAATGTTTATTTCTCTTTATTGTAATGTTATTATTATTATTATTATTATCACACCTTCTATACTTTTCTCTTCTCCATTATTAGATTACCTTTCGGTTGAGTTCTTTGTTTTTGTTTGTTTTTTTGTTTTGTTAAAAATCTAAAGTTTTCTTGAAATGTGTCGCCCAACCCTGTTGTGTCCAGAATTTCGAGACTAGGTGACCATCGATATGTTTTTAATTGAGATTTCAACGTCTATAGATTTCTTACCTGCAGGTGTGATGCATAAATACTTAAAATCTTGATGAATTTTATATGCGACAACTAAGTTCAGAAAATTTATTGGTGAAATTTGAAAATCACTGAAGATTTATCTGGAATTTTGCATAAAAGAGACAAATTTTGGAGTAACTAATGTGTGGCTGCCGATTATTATTGTGGCTCAACGGCACTCACCCTCCCTCCCCCGTCCTTCTCAAGAGGACGGTTCAGGTCTAAGCCTTTCTCTTGTAATCAAAAGTAGTAAAAAGAAAAGAAACGGATGGGATTCTGAAACTTGCATCTCTTTAAGACTACTATAGCAGTTGAAACTGGTTTTCATTGAGATTTCCTGTTCCGTTTCTGTCTGTCTCATATTGATTGTGTTATGTTGTGCATCTAATGATTTTCTCTTACTCTTTTTCAGCTTACTGGAGGCCATAGATCTCATCCTTGAAGGTGCACAGAACCTTGTGATACCACTTCACAGCCCCTTCACAAGAAAGAAGCTGATAAGCAAATCCACCGCCAATTCCACCCTTCACAACAACCGTGAGTACTGCTGGCTCACTCAGGAAGACATAGTCCGTTACCTCCTCAACTCCATCGGCCTCTTCTCTCCAACTCCAAACCACACCATCGAGTCCCTCAACATCATTGATACCGAATCCTTTACCGTCCATTACGATGACCCTGCTGCATTGCCCTTGATTTCTCAATCCCTTGTTAAACAAACATCTGTAGCAATTCTTGATGCAGACGGCAAGTTGATTGGCGAAATCTCACCATTCACATTGAACTTCTGTGACGAGACAGTGGCTGCTGCAATTGCGACACTTTCGGCCGGGGAGTTGATGGCTTACATAGAATGTGGTGACCCGCCGGAGGACCTGATAATGGTGGTGAAGCAAAGACTGGAAGAGAGGAATCTAGGACCTGCGTTGGACTTAATAGAAGAGGAATCAGGAATTTTATCATCTTCATCTGATTCATCCTATTCATCTTCATCAGACGAAGAGTTCGGAATGGGAAGGAGTGGGAGGGTAGCTGGGAATTCAGCAAGAGCGGGGAGGAGCACCGAGACAATTGTGTGCTATCCATGGAGCTCATTGGTAGCAGTGATGATTCAAGCCCTTTCACATCGTTTAAGCTACATATGGGTTATTGAAGAGGATGGCACTTTGGTTGGTGTTGTTACCTTCGCAGGAATGATTAAAGTTTTGCGGGAACGTTTGAGGTCAATGGTGTGAGCGTTGTTCTACGGTTCCTTAAATATTTAAATATGTTATAATTTCGAAAACGTTATATTTCCAGTAAAATGTGAAAATGCCAGAATGGACATCACAGACCAAGGAATTGTTCGACAATTAGACCTTTTATGATGAACTAAGTTAATTCACTGTTACCAATATAATGGTTGTTATTGTCGAAAGAAACAAGCATTATAATGGGCGTGGATAATATGAATTTAGCTGCAAGCAGTAGCGTTTTGGCATCAAAGAGCTTAGAAACTTGTTTTGCTTTCAAAGACGTTATTGCTTCTCGTTAAGGTATTCACTACATTCAAATAACTGTGAAAAAAAAGTTGAAAAAACAGGGTTTGAAAGGACAGAGATGCCTGCAGATCATATCTGTTCCTGTCATTTGCCTCGTCACTTTGCTCAGCCGATCCATTCTCTTAGCTCCGCCGTGTTCATATTATAAATCCACCGTGGAGTATGATTGGCATAATTAAACAAAAATCCGCAGCAGATACATGTTAAATCCGGTCCGCCGATCATATAGAGCGCTCCGCCCGCCGGCTAGCTAGAGGGAGGGGAATTTCTGCGCTCTCATTTGCAATCTGGTCTTTTTTAGACAGTCATAATTCACATAGTATAATCCAGTCAAGAAAGGCAGAATTAAAGAGAAAATAATAATACAATTGATCAAAACAAATTCTGAAAGTCCTTGTGCTTGTGAAACCCAGACAACAACCATTATATCAAGTTTATGGCCAATGGCCATCAAGTTTGATCACAAGATGTTCTTTTCTACAATGGAAAATCACTGTCTTCTATCAACAAAGAGTCGTTTCCCAAGTTTGACCAAAGGTATTAAAAAGAAGGTAAAAGGAACAGAAGAAGAATAATTTTCATTAACAAGGTCATTTATTGGTGTTTCAGGTGGAACATGCCCGAAAAACAAATGGCATAGTTCTACAAAAGAAAAGGAGACAGTATCAGTTGCTTGAAGTGATGATGGTTGCCTCAATCAGATTAGGAAGACCTTGTCCGTTTTATTTACTTATCTGGGTATTAATCTCTATACATAGAATACAACCTAGCTGGAGAACTAAAACCTAGAAAGAATGAAGGAATACAAATAAAAGGCATTGAAACAATCAACTCCTGCTTCAAAGTGATCACAAGAGCCTATGATTAAACTCAGACATCCATGACAGCAAGGCTTCTCTTACTTGAAGATTGCTAGAGTCCATGTGAACTGCATCTTCATATAGCCTCCATGCCTGTTGCAGCCACTTCACTTTCTCTCTGCTATTAGTTGGCCGTAAACGAGATCTCTGCTGCAACACCACACCCCATCTATACAAGGCTGCAACCCACAATTGTTAGCTTCAGCATGATTTCATACTTTTTTGCCGCACTACTTGTTTTTCTGTAACTAAAAACCTAAAAAAAAATAGAGATTAAATTTAAAAGATTAAAAAATAAAAAAAGATAAAATTAAAAAATATTTGTGATTTTATAGATCATTTAAAATAAAAAAAAAAATACTAATAAAAAAACATAAACTAAATATGAAGAAAAATATTATTAAAAGGGGTGTTCTTAAATTTTAAAGGGGTTGGCGCAGGTTTTGAGAAGGAGAGAGAAAGAGAAAAAAAAAAAACATTGTTGTTGGTGCCATACTAGTGGCACGTACAGGTCTTCATCATATACAGGACATCGAGATATTTTAAACGCTATCCTAAAAGACTGTATTAAGTGGCCGGATGACCTTACATGCATTGCCTGAAGAATGCAAAGGTCGTCCACTCACTAGTGTGTACTACACAAGCATCAATATGTATTTTAATAATATTTAATATATGGTCAATTACAATAATGCTTTTGAGTAATTGTCATATTAACAATAAAACTAGTGTAAAGAAAGGGTGGGGTAGGGTGGGGTGGGAAGAAGCCTTATGAGAAAATTATATTGATTTTATTTTTAAAAATATCAAAATAATTGCACTATTTAAAAAAAATAAAAATGCCATAACACTCGTGATTAAAAGGCATCGCATTTTTTTTATTGTAAGAGTAAATCAAAAATTTTACTTGTAAAAAAATAAAATAACCAATGTAACCGTGTACAAATTATTAAAAAACAATTATGTTGTATTAAAAAAACCACATTACTTTCTATGTCTAGTTAAACCACCAGGTTGAGGTTATTTTAGGGTGTTTGGGGATATAATAGCGATTGCTTTTTAAAATGTTTTTTATTTTAAAACATATTAAAATAATATTTTTTTTAAAATATTATTGACATCAGGATATTAAAATGATATAAAAACATAAAAAATATATTAATTAAAAAAATTAAAATTTTTTGACCGTACTACTAAACACTCGTCAATTATGTTAGTAGGGAAGAATTCAAGAACTTTCGAGCTAATGGATTTGCGAGACAATGGCAGGTTACTACTCATACGAAGAGTCTAGTTTCCCCCAAAGGACAAAATTTACAACACCAAGATGCATGCTCTTTTCACACGGTTCCTCACCTCCTCGTACTAAGATAGAATCTGTTGAATAATTTAAATACTTTGTAACCATATTCTTATCTTTTATTTTTTCCTATCTTTTTTCTTCAGTAATATACTTAATACAAGGATGGGGAAAAAATCATAGATATGCATAAAAATATATATTTGGAATACAATGAAATAAAGTAATAAAGCTTTATATATATATATATAAGGGCCAAATACATATTCCGAGTAAAAGAAAATCCTTAAATATAAGGACTAAAATGAAGAATGTTTAAAGTTTGGGGTTGATACTTGACACGGTCGTGGCAAAAAGGGCCCGAGTCCATCTCATTGGAACGATTCCGTTGGTTGTTTAACTATATATGCTTGCTAAGGGCCCAAGGCTCAAAGCCATGCATGAATCTGGCCTTCAGGCACGAGCCCTTGGACACTTCTACTTCCTGGTGAAATTATCCGACAAGGGCAACCGAGCTCTGCAGCCTGCTCTTGTGCTAGCCACCATGTCTCGCCAAGTTTCTCTTTACATTTCCAACCTCCTTGGAATTATAATAATAATTACGATTTAAATTATTTTTTATTTAAAAATATAATAAAATAATTTATTATTTTTAAAATTAGCACATCAAAACAATTTAAAAATATATATTTAAAAAATTTTAGTTAAAAAAAAAATTAAATTTTAAAAAATACCATTTATACCGCGTTTCTAAACAAACTTTTTCAAAAATAAATTGCCACTTGCGCTAGCTCAGTGGTTCAAGCTGGTAGTTTGCTGTCTTGCTTAACTTGTACTGAGTTTTAAATAAAATCAGAATTTATTTAGTATAACTAGGTAGGTTTCACTAATCCTAGTTAATTTTATTTTAAATTTGTTATTGATAAAATTAACTTAAATTAACCTATCTGTATATATACTTCGAATAGATTAAATAATGTTATCCTGCATTAACATATTTAAAGTTATAATTGTACACAATTCTTGAGAGTCAAGTAATGTTGAAATAAAATAATGTTGTTTATCTAAGAAGGGGTGAAAGGGACAATTCAATGAAACGCCTATCCAACAATGATATTTTTTATTCAGAAAAAAACTATATAGTAGTGTTTATTTGATGAATGATGAGGTGGACAGGATAATATACAGGATATAACTTAGCCTAGTGAGCTGGACATCACATATCTGCCCTTCCCACCCACCAAATATCCTTTTCCCTCCTCTCCCCCACATACTCATAGATTTAATTGCTCCTCCCTGTTTTTTTATGAGGTGGTGGATGCATTGTCAATTAAACCTAGCCTGGTTTTAATTACTAGTTGATTCAATATCTTCTTGAGAATCTAGATTAGGTTTTTATTTTAGATTATTTTGGTAATGAAACGAGTGAGTTAATAGGATGATTAGGTCAAATCTAGATAAAATTCAACCCGGTTAATTTCATTTTTTATATAAAAAAAACAATATTATTTTAATATATTTTAACTTTTTTATTTAAAACAATACTGATATGGGTTTGTCCCTCTTTTTTTTTTTTTTTTTTTTTTATCTATCTATCTAGAACAAAACTCAAGCAGGATATAACGACTTTGCATGGATGGCTTAATGTTATATCATGCAAATTAAAATGATTTGTAATTGGAAAAAGAAAAGGAAAAAACTTTGATGATATGTGTTTATTTCGCCAACAACTTTTTAAAAATAAATGCATGTTATTATATTAGTGATGGACTTATCAACAAACAATTTCTGTTTATAATTTTATAAGTAAAATAATTATAAATAAAATGTTAATGTAAATATCGATAAAATTTTTGTTATATAAATTATTAAATCTAGTAGTATTATCAATTAAGCTTTTTGTTCATGCTTGTTTGTAATTTCCATCAATTTTCTTCAAAACAGTGCCGTTATATCTTCATAAAATATGCACAATAGGAGAGAATATCAGTAACAAATACGACTAAATGGACCTTCGATGATTATATAAATATAAAAATCATAATAAATATGAAAATCATGATCATATTATAGATCACCATTACTGGTTAATTGACCATATACCTATCATAATTAAATAGATTGAGCTACTTGGGGTGAGGCTCACCAACTTCATGATAAAGCATCCTTCAAGAGGATGCAAAGTCAAATCTTGGATGAAATAAGAAATCGACGAGCAGATCTAGAAAGTGTGTGCGTAGAAATTAAATCCCCTTTTCAATTTACCCTTCATGTTTAGATCCTTTTCTGCAGAACTCATAATTGGAGTTGCAGCAGCAGGTTGGTTGCATGCTGGCTGCTGAGGCAACAATGATTGCTTGTTTTTAGCAGATTCTGCAGAAAAGAAGAGGGATTACAGTCGTCCCTGTACTTGAGAGATAAACGGGCTGAATTATGAAGAGCATCGAACTCAATTATTTCAATTTATTCACCCTGAGGTTAATCATCCATGGGTTTCATCATGAACAATGATGTGCCCAGATTCAATCATCAGCTGACAATTGATCACAATTGATCATCTTTTCGTCACGAATATGCGTGTTATTTCTGTTAGAGAATAATATAAATTATATTCTAGAATTTTATCTAAAAACATAAGTTATTATGTTAAGAAGGTTCTTTGATATAGTATCAAAGCCTTGATGACCAAGTGGTCACGAGTTCGAATCTTACAACCCTTATTTATTTGATAAAAATTAAGCACAAGGTAATGTGAGTCTGTGCAAGTTTCAAGTCTAAAGGGTTTTCACTTGAGGAGGTATTTCAGAGAATAATAAAAATTATATCCTAAGATATTATCTAAAAATTTAAATTATTAGATTAAGATGATTCTTTTACAGCGGCTACTCCATCTCTCAACTTTATGTGTAAACTAGCTTCGTAATACATACATAAATCAATAATTGAAGGTATAAAATGCATGCAAGTTGACTAGAGTTTGGGAGAGAAACAAGTTGGTGCTTCCCTGCGTTCTTCCCGTTTAATTTCTGAAGTAAAGAGACCGAAGAGAAAGTTTGACAGAATTCCGAGGTACAAAGGTGCTGATATAATGTTTTTTCAAAGGCCTCCCATTCTTTCTCATTTTCAATTTTAGCCCCCTTATTTTTTATTTTTCTCAAACAATAAAATCTTTTTTCTTCATGAAATTAATAACCAACCTAATGATTTGACTATTTTTTTAGATAGGGATAATAACTTAAAAAGTAAATTGAAACAAATTACAGATTCTATTAAATATAATATTGAAGGATTGAATTAAAAATAAAACAAAAATTTAATGATTAAAGGCAAAACAAGAGAGAGGATCAAAGTTGAAGCAATTATATTTCAAAAACAAAAGGCATGCTATTTTTTTTTTTCCCTTCATTTTTAATATTTTCTAAATATTAAAATTAATTATTATTTTTTTATAAAACCGAGAACCAATTCGTGATATTTTTTTGAAAACCATACATACATACATACATATATATATATATATATAATAAATTATTAAGTGGACACAGTATTAAATAATTTGTTTTTTAGAAATAAATAATCAAAAGAAAAGGACAAAACATGGCGAGAATCTCTAATGTGTTGCCTCAGAAGTTACACGATATCACTCATGTATAGGTAAAAAAGACCAATCAAGCGCTAATTTAGACTGATCACATCATGATGTAACAATATGAAGTAAAGGTACGCACTCAAATAAAAAAGAATAGAAGGTTGGACCCTTAAATAAAATATTAGACTCTGAAATTGGAGTTTGTAATGATTTCTTCAGACTGTCCTTAGGACGTGTTTTCATGGTGTAATAATTGTTTTTATTTAAAAATATATTAAAATAATATTTTTTTTATTTTTTAAAATTATTTTTATATAGTATATTAAAATAATTTTAAAATATATAATTTTAAAAAAATATTATTTTTTTAAAAAATATTTTTAAAATATAAACACAAATCAGCTACATCTTGAATCTTAGCTGCCTTGACTCTAGGGCCATCACTTTCGATATCATAACATTGTTTAGTTTCCCTTCCTTCTATCCCAGGCTGACGGGGCTTCCTTCAATTCCAAAATCCCCACCGTCGTCCTCAAGGCTCATCTGCCCTGGCTTGAAACAGGGGCAGGGGTAGACTCACCGGCGTCCGAGACCCATTTTGAGGTTGTCTGGGATTGCAGTGTAATTCATGTTTTATGATTTAATTAATATTAAAAATAATGTTTTTTTAAATATATATTCTTAGAAAAACTATTTTTTAAAAATAACAGCTAAAATATGTTTTTTTGGCTGTGACTGTACCTTTTAGTTTGGATGCTGTGATTGTAAAAAGCATAATTTTTAGATTTGGCTATATTTCGGGTTTTAACTGGGTTATTAGATCGCTCGAGTTCAATTTTTTTTTTAAATCAAAATGATTTGGTTTTAATAAAAAAAATAAAAATCAACGGGTTATAATCGAGTTCTTGACCGAGTCTTGTCGGGTCAATCAGATCACCGGGTCACATTGGATTTTTTACTTTCCTGGTTTTTTCTTTAACCCGGTCTAGTTTTAATCCCGGATCAGCTGGATCCTGGATCTATTTACCAGATTAGATCGGTTTCAAAACTATAATAAAAAAATATTTATTAATAATAGTTGAAAAACCCTCAAAATGCTTTCTATGTTTATATCACGCCACAAAGATTTGGTTAAAATTTAGTACATTTTTGTAAGCATTTAACCCCATCGCGTTGAACTGTAGGGCGACTACCAATTAAGATTTAGAGATTCTAAATAAATAAAAACTGTTTTTTTTTTTTTTCCCAACAACCAAGAAGTTTTAGAAATGTTTTAGGAATAGAGAAGTTATCTTTTTTTTCAAAAACTTTAGGAAATAAAATCATTATGATAATTCTCGGTCGCTAAGATTTTAAAAATTATTAAAAAATTAAAAATCAAAGTAATTTTTATAACAAAAACACACTTTTGAAGATTTCTAAGAAACAAATTAAAATTTCAAGATAAAATATTTCAAGAATTATCAACCATTAAGATCTCAGAAAATGTTCTAGAAATTTAAAATAAATTTCAGAAATATTATAATTTTTTTAAAATCAAAATTTCTCAAATCTTGAAAATTATCATCCGTTAGGTTTTTTGAAACAAATAAAAAAAATCAAGAAGTAAAAAATCATTCCTTAAGAATTTGAAATTTGATTTTATTATTATTGAACGTTTTCAAATATTTTAATAAATGAGAATTTCCAAAAAAAAAAAAAATTCATCATGACTTAAACATTTTCAAATGATTGTGTCGTTTTTCAAATTTTCTTTTTTTCTTAAAATTTCTTACGATATTTTTTAAAACTTTTGCTCTTAGATTCTTGAATATATTTTATCAAAAAAATGTTTTTTTATTCCATAAATATTTTCAAAAAAACTTATTTGCTTAAAAAAATTAAATTTTTTTTATTTCTTAAACACTCTAGTAAATCTTAGTTAGCATAGATCTTACAATTTAATGCAATCTAGTTCAAGTAGTTTGATCTTCATAAATTTTCCAAATACAGTATAATTTTGATCAAATATTCTTTTATAGGAATTAATTCGCTGAATCGTTACATACACAAGGATGATTCTAGTTGTTTCCCTTTATGTTATAACATCCTGAAAAAAGCTTTATTTTGTAGTTTTGGCTTTTGCCTTTAAAAGAATGTTACTAAACATTTTCCCCGTGGATTTTTTTTCGTGCGCGCAAAAACACCAAAAAAGACAATAGCAGTATTTTGCCCAAAGACTTTATGGTTTGTGTTTGGTAGTGTAATTATGATTTTTTTAAAAGTGTTTTTTATATTAAAATGTATTAAAAAAATATTTTTTTTATTTTTTAAAAATTATTTTTAAAATCAATATATTAAAATGATTTAAAAAATATTTAAAAAATTAAATTTATTAAAAACATGAATTGCACGTGTTTCTAAACACAGTGTTATTATCCTTCCCATTAATGTACTCGGTAGATATAAGATTAAAGAGGAGGAAATGTCAATAAGCAAGTGTTTGAAAGTCCAAGTTTCTGTTTTTTTTTCTTAATACATTTTAAAGAGACATTTTATTTAAAAATATATTAAGTTGATATTTTCTTAGGATATTTTTTTATTAATTTATTATATATTTTTAAAAATAATTTAAAAAAACACTTGTACGCTATAATATATTAGGGTGTAAATTATAGACATGAATTAAACACTTACTTTCTAAGGAATAGTGATTTTTTTTACCTTTTCATTTCTTGGTATTTTGGGATAAAATCACATGACAGCTTAGAGCCGTGAAGGGTATATTAGCAAATAAATTGAAAAGGAGAGGGCAATAAGTAGGTATGAGGAAAAATGTAACGATCAGGAGTGCGTGGAGGCAAAGCTAAACCGAAAGCAAGGGTAAAAGTGGCAGACAAAGAGCCAAAGAAAGTGGATGTGTTATTATTGTATCGAGAAGAGAGTGGATAAGGGGCAGTCACGGGCTGCTGCATCCTTACGGTGCTCTGAGGAATTTTGGACTACCTTAAGGCTGTGTTTGGTTGAGAAAAAAAGTTTCCATCAACAATATTTCCTTCCCTTTCCATCGTTGGTGTTATAGTTACAAGACTCGGTCTAAAAATCAACTTATCACTCTGCTTGGGTTGTAAATTAGATGAGTTAATTCGAGTTACTTTAAATTATAAATATTTAAAAAAAATTAAAAAAACCATCCTAAAATAACTTTATTTTGATAAAAAATATTGAATTTTTCACCTTTTCAATGAAGATCAAACCAAAATATCAAGTCATCAAATTAATATAATATATCCACTTGAAACATTGAACTGTGTAAGTTAAGAAAACTAGTCAGCTATGCCTTGATCAGGGAATTTTATCATGAAGGGAAAATATCTTCCCTTTTATTGTACCATATTATTTTAAGAGAATTATTTTTTATGTATTTTTAAATAATGATTCAACTTAATTTTTATAACATGAGTGAGTATTATCAAAATATAATTCATTGCAACGGAAAAAGATTTTTATAATTGTTTTTTAAAAAACACTTTGTTTCTTAACAAACAAACAAAACCTTAATTGACAAACTATTTATATAAAAGGTTTGAAAAAAAATAAAATACAGAATGGTTGGTGGTGGGTATTGTAAAGGTAGGACTATGTCAACTAATATTAAATTATTTTTTAAAATGAATTTAAGTTTTATATTGATCTAATGTATTAAAAATAATATTTTTTTAATGCACTATTTCAAGATTTCAACCTAAAAAGTCAAGGAAAAAGAAAATATTAAATATGTGTTTGATATTATTGTACAAAATACTTTTTAAAAGTGTTTTTTAAATATATCTAAGTGAATTTTTTCTAGAGTTTTTTTTATTTTTGATATGGCACATTAAAATTATTAAAAAATTTAATTTAATATTTTTTTCAAGTTAAATATACTTTTAAAACGAATTAATTCCAAGCAAAAAAAACAAACAATACATAAACATGGTACTTGCTGTTATATATATCAAACACTACCTAATCCTAAAATGTGGTTGGAATTAAATAATTAATACAAAAAATTTAAATGGACGTTTGTACCCTTCTTGGTTTCAATTAAATACTATTTGGATCATCTTCGAAATATTAGTAATTTTTTTTTTCAATTTTCAACGCTAACTCCACGACATCCCACTCTCTAATCCACGTGTCCCCTCTCTATCTATGGCTTCCCTTTCAAGAACAGAGTAGAAGAAGAAGCTCCTCTGAGAAGAACCAACCCCACCACCAAAAAAAGAAAAGGAAGGAGGTTTTGGTGAAGAGAAAACTAGAAAAATTTTCAGGGTTTTTACCCAAAGAGAGAATCCGATTGCTTGATTTTGGAGGTTTTGAAGAAGAGATATGTATATAGGGTCTGTGAGAAAATCTTTCAAGGACTCTCTTAAAGTGCTTGAAGCTGATATTCAACATGCGAATACTCTGTAAGTTGCTCTCTCTCCTTTTCTTCTGGGTTTTCTGGGGTTTGTTGTTACATTTGTCTGTGAAATTTTTTTTTAAATTTTTTCTGGGGTGTAATTGGTGCTTGAGTGGAATGCTAGAAGTACTGACTTTTTGCCTTTTTTTTTTAATGTTTTGCTTGTTAGATTGGTAAAGTTTTTTTTTTTTTTCCTTAAATATGTTTTGTTTTGTCTTGAGTCTAACTTAAATTATGTTTTTTTTTTTTTTTGGTTGTTGTTGTTGAATTTAGCCACTATTTAACCTTGTCTCTTCTTCTTCTTCATTGTTTTTTGTCAAAATGAATTATATGATACTCTCAGTTAATATAAACAGTTTTTCCCTTCGAAAAAAAAAATTTTGCTTGACAAAATCTAATTTCAAGTCATTTTTTACTCTTCATCTCTGAGCTGTTGCAATTCTTCTCCGTGTATTTCAGTTTTTTCCAAGATGGAAATTTTTGATGGCTTTGAAATTTGTTCTTGTCGTTAGCTTTTGAGTTCAGACTGTTTACTTTGTGGTTGGTATGGCTACATTTCATGCTAAAGCCGAGCATTGAGCATACTGATTTTAATTCCTGGATTGTTTTGCCTGGTTTGTGATTTATGTAATTGATTTAATGAATCTCGTGGTTAAAGTTGGAAACTTTTCTTTGTTAGCCTATTACTTGAAATGGTATTTCAAAGATGTCCAAGTTGAAAATATCTATGTGGGTTTTGCAATTTGCACTTGCAAATGGAAGCCATTGTACTTGAGTTGGAGGAGACTGGAGAATAGTTTCATTATCTTGATAAGCTGAGTTTACTTGGCTTCACATGATTTATGGTATCCACCCTATTAATGGAGTTATCACTTTATTTGTGATTGTATATAATGATATGACTGCTGGTGCTGGATTATCTATTGCTGGGACCCTCTTCCTACCTATCATGTATCAATGCAATCACATATTTAGATCTGCTTATTAATGGTATCTGGTTCATGGAGATGCCGTCATATGTAGCTTGAGTTAAGTTGTGTAAAGGACCATCAGTCCAGTTTATTTTAAATTTTTGTGAGCTGAAGACTTTAAAGGCTTCCTGGAATGTTCACTATGGGATTTTTTGCACGAAGCATCCTTTTTAATCAATCTTTTTTTTTTGTTCACAGCATATTTACGATGTTTTAGAAGTTTGAAGATAAGTTCTGTAAATTCTTGATTAATGTGGACCTATAGGCCAAAATCATCAAGGCAAACTAAGATGGAGATGCCATATTCTGCTTCTTTTTTTTTTATATATATGTTTAAAATAGTTTCCAGCAGCCTCTGGTTTGGGGGTGGGGGGTTATGTTAAGTATGCTTTGAATTTATTTTTTTATTGTGTCTTGTACATTTTACCAGTTTTTGCGTCTTACTGAAGAAAGTTATGAGCTGAATCCATTGCTAGATTCTTATGTCTTCATTTTAAATTTTTATTTTGCAATGTTTGGTGCAGGGCATCAGATATTTCAAGAGATTATGATGGGGCCTGTCTTCAGATGAGAATGTCATATAGTCCAGCAGCACACCTGTTTCTTTTTCTTGTGCAGTGGACAGACTGCCATCTTGCTGGTGCACTTGGACTGCTAAGGATCCTAATTTATAAGGTTGAACTTTGTTCACTTGGACGGGACTGTACTTTTTTTTTTCCTAGTATTAACCGGATCATTGAAAACTTGGTTGTTCCCCCATACCTCAGGTTTATGTGGATGGCACAACTACCATGACTACTCATGAAAGAAAAGCAAGTATCAGGGAGTTCTATGGTAAATTTCTGTCTTCCAATTATCTTTGTGCACAATTTCTTTATTATTCACTTAAGTTAGACCCTCCCTGTTTTCTTAATCTGCATCCTTGCTGTGGCCAGCTGTAATTTATCCCTCTTTATTGCAACTTCAAAGAGGGGTCACTGACACAGAAGATAAGAAACAGAAGGCGGTATGCATGGAAAGGTACCGAAGACGTGATGATGAGGAACATAGGCAGCATGCTGATGTTGACATTGAAAGAGAAGAAGAATGTGGAATATGCATGGAGATGAATAGCAAGATTGTACTGCCCAACTGCCACCATGCCATGTGCTTGAAATGTTACCGTGAATGGTACTCCCTCCGTCCCTCTTACTCTTGAAGTACTGGAGTTACCCTGCTGGCCAAGTTTTTTTGTTGACCACATGGAAAATGCTTCTATTAGGCTTTTTTCTTATCCTGATAAAAATAGTGCAGGTTTTCAATCTCTACACTTAAATGAGAAATGGATACAATAGCTTTCTTTTGGAAATTAGAATTGTTTCATTCTGTTTCATTTTTGGTTACATGTGTCGTAGTGAATCCCTGACCAGGGAAAGATATGGTGTCCTTGCACATGGCAGTTGACTTAAGCAAGATCTGTGCCATCCTATCCCGGCTCACAGTTGGGCTGTGATTTCAAAGCAAATGCTATAATAATTGTTGTGCATTGTACTGGAAGGATGCTGTATCATCAACCTGAAAGATTTCCACAGGTTCATCAGCGAATTATCAAAAATGATCTCATTTCTGTTTTTGAGTAAACATGAATGAGCGATCCCATTGCTCTCTCTGTTCTGTAATGTTTGGAAAGGAAGCTAAATTTAAGTTGAAATTTTGTAAGAAGTTGATAATGATACCTGGTAGCCTTACTTGGCTAATGCTAGACCAAGAAATTGATTCTGCAATTCCAGGATTGCTGGCTTTTGGGTGCAAAAAGCCTTGTCATTCTAGTCACTCAAATAAATTATTTAATGTGGCATGCCTGGCCTTCAGCTTTGCAGCCTTGATGTATGATAGGTTTTGGGGCCTTGCTTCTGTTTTGGCTGCCGTCGTTCTATCCCTCCTTCACTATGATACTGGTAAAACACATGTTCAAGATGAAATGCATAGTGTTGTACCTGCTGCAGGCTGAGAATGCGTAAGGTTTTTGTGCCTGGCATTTAGATGGTCCAACTTGAATCCTCATCAGTTGAATGTTGTTCTTACTAGTTTACGCAATGCCTTTTCTGGTTGATGTATTAGTGCCCATCTCTTTCTCCGTACCATGCCAGTAGTGTTCTGTTCCTTCGTTTCTTAATGTTTACATAACCATAGCTGAACATAATGTTCTGTTGCAATGATTTGCAGGCGATCAAGATCCCAGTCATGCCCCTTCTGTCGGGACAGTCTCAAGAGAGTAAACTCTGGAGATCTCTGGGTGTTTACTGACAGCAGGGACATTGTGGACATGGCAACGGTGACAAGAGATAACCTAAGAAGGCTTTTTATGTATGTAGATAAGTTGCCTCTGATAATTCCTGACAACCTCTTCGACACGTACGATTCACACGTAAGATAGGCGACAAGTACAGCCCGCAACCGCCATCTCCCTGGTCTTCGGATGAATAGTACCACTACCACCCCCCCTTTCCTTAATATAACATAACCACCGAAAATTCAGTAGGCAGAGTTTAGGCCGCTTGGGAGTTCCAGGGCTTTCTTCCCGCTTCTTGTCAGAAGAAAATCCAGCCATGGTTATTGTGGGTTGGTAGGTGAAGTTAAAGATGGGTTTTATAAATCGTATTTTAGCACATTTGTACATGCTTGTATAGCCTGGAGCTTGCTTGTCAAAGCTCTGCAATTTCCCTCCCACATTCGTCTTGTGTCTGTGGGAGAAGAAAAAAGATCTATTCGTCTTGTTCCTCAAGCTGAAGACAGCTCGTATGAAGTAGCACTTGATCAACAGATGCAACAGCTCAAAATAACCATTGAAAACACGGAGTTTTTATTTTTCTTTTCTCTTTTCACGTACTTTTTCAAGCGTAAAGTAATTTGAAAAATATTTTAAAAAGCATGTTGCAATGTAAAAACAAATACTACTCGTACGTGCTGCTCTTCAAAGAAACTCTTTATTTTCTTATTACAAATGAGAAAAGGGGGGATAAATGTACCAGTATTTTATTGAAAAAAGCAAGATAATCTTGTTAAAATCTTATCACTATTCCTATTTGTCAATATGTTAATAATAGATATTTAATGCACCGTTTTCGTTTACTAGTATTAATAATAGGAGGTGTGGGGTAATTATTTTTGGTTTGGTTTGTTTTTTTATTAAAATAAAGTAACTAAACTGAATTTTTTTTAAAAAAAACCGAAATCGAACCGAAATTGGTTCAAAGTTCAAACCAACCAGTTTTGGTTCAATTTTTTAGAACAAAAACTAGTTTTGACTCAGTTTTTTCGGTTTGATTTGGTTTTTTTATTTATTTATTTGGCTTGATTTTTTATGGGTTTTTTTTATTTGGGTTTGATTTGGTTTTTTCTATTTCAAGTTTATAAAATCAAAACCGAACTGAACCGGTCAGTTTTTTTAAATTTTAATCGGTTTTTTTTTACAGTTCAGTTTTTTCAGTTATTTTTTTTGTTTTCTCAATTTAATTGATTTTTATAAAGTAAAGACTAACAACTGATTTGACTATCTATTCAATCTCTTACGAAGATTCTTTTGTTTACTTATTTGTCACCCAAAAAAATTGAGATCATACAACAGTTTTGATGGTTTATTTTTTTATTTTATCTATGGTGAGTTGAATATCCTTCCTATCGGCATTAAATGTGTTTGGATGCAGGGAGTGGACAACATAGAATTTAAGTAGCATGTTCTATGTTTTGTGTGACCAAATCTCTTGGAATTGAACTGTGAAAGAAATATTCAAACATTAGATTGCCGTGAATTTCAAGTGTGACGCATGCTATAAGCTAGTTATTTCAATTAAAAGCTTCAAAGGGTGCACGTAGTTCTGAGTAACTAGTACTATATGGTTCCACAAAATGCCTGCAGGCTGCAGCTTCCATCAATTCCATATCAACCTTCACCAAACCTAATGTTCGTCTCAATAATAATGTTTTCCCACGCGCCTCTCGAATCATATTGCAGAAAAGAAGTGTTGTTTTCTTCACATGTTGGTCTGAGAAGGATGAGAAATAAAGAGAAAAATATTATGTCTGCTACAATACATGCAATCAGTGAAAGACCTTTAGTTGACTGGAAATTAATGAATCCTTACATTCCAAGCATCATTCTTCATCGGAAATCGTGGTTCACCAACAACGTATGGAGGTTGTTGTAAATGGTGATTGATGAGTGGAAGTCTGGCCGGAGGGTGTTCATCATAAATGTCATAGTTGGATTCATTGCTGGGTCCAAGAGCTCTTAAAGCCATTGCTAATAACATAGAGAATCCCTGCAGACGAGGAACTCTTAGCTAGTGGGGTGCTAAATGCGAAACATATCTGTTTAAAAATTGTGCCTAAACAAAATTTTCCTTCATGTTCTTTGTTTTTTCAAAAAGGAAAATGCTCATCAACAACTAAGTTAATCAGGTAATCAATTTTCTTTTCTTCAACAGCCAGCTAGCTTGCCGCCATTTGAACAACTTTTGAAGGACTCTGTAGAACATAGAAATCAAACACCAGGAATGTACCTGAGCTAGGACGATGAACATGCCTATCCATTTGAAGAAGTCAAAATTAGATTCCACAAATTCTCTAAAATCATGGAACCTCCCTGTCGGATCCTCAGGTAAATCCTAATAGAGCAACATAGCTTGTAAGCCGTAAAAGTACGAAGTAACATTTTTTCATGGAAGATAGGAAGTAGAAGGAAGTTCGAAGAGGCAGCGTACCTTCTCCCAATCAGAATTTAGGAGTATATCTGCTGCAAGTGCTGTTTCCAATAAGAGAAGTACGAAGATAATTTCCATGTACTATGTTCTATTAAGACCAACAACAAGGTTCTGCTTAGCATGAACATGATTTGATTTTAAAATTTCTGCTTGATCATGAATATGTTTGGATTCACCAGACTGAAAAAGGATACACAAGAAAGAAAAAAACCATTTGAGCAATCTGCAGAAATATGGCCTAGGCATGTTATTAGGCATAAGGTAACCCCAATGCTGAGAAAAGTGTATATAAACCTGAAATTCAAGAAGAAATGTTAAGCAAGTTCCAGAAATTAAAAAAAAAAAAAAAAAAGTCTCTAACATGTGCAAAAAAAGAGGAAATTGTTTAACAATCATAAAGTATCAATCAACTTTTTCTTGTTTCAATGGTGAGTAGTAACCATTCCTAGATTCATAATGAATTACTCTGCCAAGAAACTGCCAGAAAGCTTCGTTCTGCTAAAATTCTAACAAGCTGCTGATAAACTTGGTGGAAGATAACCTTTAGCAGACAAATCTTTTTTCTCTTTTATGGGGATCTTGTTTCAATTAAGTGCAAAAACTAGAATCAATATGATAGAGTAAGTGATTGGGGACGGAATAGTGAAAATCTTCAAATGATGAGAAGTCAAACGGATAAAAACACAAAGTGAAGATCACTCTAAAGAGAGAGCCTTTACCATGGAGCACTAGAATCAAAATCATCAAAAGATGAGTCTTGCATGTCTCTTTGCCACACTCTGCTCATCCAAAGACCGTAGAGAACCATTGCTATACCAACAAGTCCCAGTGTCGAATTCACAAATTTCAATATTGACTGCAGACAAGTCCTTGCAATTCCGGCCATTGTTGTAGTACCGGAGAGCTGCTCCAAAAAACTTGCAGAACATTCAAAGAAGTAAACATCACTTTAAATTTCACTATTGAGTTACAATGGCTGAAGAAAATTCGCATTGAATGTTATTACAACTAATCCAAATGGAAGACAAAATAAAAGAAAGTCATTTTCAAAAACAAACATAACAACATACTTCAGTTTCAAGCTTTAAGAAATAAATTCTCACTGACCAAATGGAGAACTGGGCTTTCTTCTCAAGCGGCAAGTAAAACTAGTACACCAAGTTGCAAACTTGGATTTTCTTTTTCTTTCCCTTCATGTCCTGCAATGTGATATGATCATGGTGCTAAACAGCAAAGAGCCATAATTGAATAATGATGAAATTGGGAAATTTCTTGGAAACTCTCTGTTTCATGGTACTTGTCTGGACTCACTTTCCAAGGAGGCAAACAGTGATTGGCGTTCTCATTATGTTTGTCTTTAGGTATAGGAACTGGACAAAATTCGTAACTCACCTGATGTTATCAAGCAATCTTATCATAGCGTTACCTACTCTTTTTATACAAGTATTATGAAGAAAGAAAAATATAATTCACATTACACTGAAAACAACAAGATGAAATTCAGATGAAATTCATTGAAATTAATGGTTTTGGTTCAGCAAAATAGAGGCGGTTGACATTTTTTCAGATAAATGAAGGCAAATTCATTATTAAAATCAACCGAATCTGGAAATGTTTCTGATACATGAGCACAAGAAATGCTGGAAACACAACTCCTCGAAGAAACAGAACTAAACAAAAGCTACAAAAAAATGTCTGTTGCAGTTGCCAGGAACTAGACAAGCAGGGATATTCAGAACCCTGCTTAGCTTCCCGAGAATTCTTGCTGACGAAAACATCCACAGCAGAGCGATCAACAACAGGGTTCAAACAATTTAAACATATGAAAACCAATAAATCCTGAGAAGTGCTGGAAAACACTTTCTATTTAAGGTTTCTCCTTTTCTGATTCAAACTCGTACAACCACTTAACTATCAAAATTGGTCTGAATACCCTTCCTTCATTATACAGAGAAGATTTACATAATTAATGGCAGATTTCCAACACCTAAATAGTATACAAGGTAAGTATTAATGGCAGATTTTCAGCACCCAAATGCTATACAAGGTCAGTAAACATTCCTAAAATAGTACAATTCAAATCCCTAAATTATCTTGTAACATCCCCTCTCAAATTGATGCTAATAGATCAAGAAGCATCAATTTGTCAACCAAGAACTAATGTTGGTGCCGAGAAAGAGCTTTAGTGAAAATGTCTATAGTTTGATGTTTGGTGGAAATGTGAGGAAGAGTAATTACATGTTGGTTAAAGGATTCACGTAAGAAATGACAATCGACTTTGACATATTTCATGTGCTCATGGAAGACGGGATTAGTAGCGATTTGAATAGCACTAATATTATCAGCATGAAAAGAAGTGGAATGATGCTGAGGAAAACCAAGTTCACCCAATAATCCACGAAGCCAAGTAATCTCGGAGCATGCGGAAGACATAGTGTGATATTCAGACTTGGTGGAGGACTAGGAAACTCTATCTTGCTTCTTACTCTTCCAAGAAATGAGTGCATTATCTAAAGACATGCACCAGCCAGTAACAAAGTGATGAGTATCTGCACAACCAGCACGGTCAGCGTCACTATATCCCACCAACTGTAGGAAGATTCCTTAAAAAAGAATAACTCGCGTGTAAAGGTGCCCTTCAGATATCAAATAATGTGATGAACAATGGCTGGGTGAAGATTTCAAGGGGCCTGCATAAATTGACTTACATGTTGCATAGCAAAAAAAATGTCAGGAAAAATAATCGTCAAATAGTTTAAACTTCCAACAAGTTGCCGATACAAGGATGAATCTGATAGAGGGTCACCTTCCTCTTGAGAAAGCTTAAGATTTACCTCCAAAGGAGTAAGAACATAATTACCCAATTGGAGGCCAGCTAATGAAATTACTTCCTCTGTGTATTTGTGTTGGGGTAACAATGTATCAATCGGAGTAAGCTGCACCTCAAAGCCAAGAAAGTATTGCAAGGGACCAAGATCTTTCATGTGAAAAGACACCTTGAGATGTTGTAATTGCGTAAGTAACGCAGCATCAGAGCCAATAACCATAATGTTGTCAACATATACTAGAAGCAACACAATTCCTGCAGAAGTCTTGCGAAGAAACAAAGAAAAATCAAACTGACTCTATGTAAAGTGAAAACCAAGCAGAGTAGAGCGAAATTTATCAAATCATAACCTGAAGCTTGTTTCAACCCTACAAAGATCAATGCAACGGACAAACCTCTGAGGAAGGTGTAGCAAACATGTTAGGAGGTGGAGACATATAGATTTCTTCCTTCAAATCCCTATGTAGAAAAACATTTTTCACGTTCATTTTTCAGAGAGACCACCCTTGTTACGTAATAGGTGCCAAGATAGTCTGTACAATAGTCATTTTGGCAACAGGTGCAAATGCCTCCTCATAATCAATACCATACTCTTGTCGATTCCTAAAGGCCACAAGACAGGCCTTATATCGATCCAGTGACCTATCAAACCGAAACTTGATTGAGTATACCCATTTACAACTAATATTTTTGACACTTGAGGGACAAGTCATAAGATCCCAAGTGTGATTTTCTTGGAGAGCTTGGATTTCTTCTTATATGGCCTACTGCTAATATGCTTGAGTGATTTCCTGAGTATAAGAGTGAGGAACAAAAACAGTGTTTAGAGTGGCAATAAATGAGGTATGAGAAAAACCATACCTATATGGTGGATGTGTAACCTGGGTGGAGCGTCGAAGTGTAGGAAGCGTATAATCAGATGACAGATCAATGTCTAAAATAGGCGTTGAAGAAGGACATCTATGATACATCACTCATAGTTTAAATCGCTTAATAGAAGAAGATGCATCATCAAAAGCAGGTAGAAGAGTAATAGGAGGATCAAAAATAACTTGAGATTGAAAAAAAATACTAATTTTCAAAGAAATCAAATTCCAGGAGATTCAGAATTTGTTCGCATGAGCATCATAACAAACAAATTCTTTCTGAGTAGGGCTATATCCTATAAAATCACACGTGACAGACTAGGCAGCAAGTTTGTGACAATCAACAAGTGACAAGTGAACAAATCAAACATACCTAAAAGTATGGAATGATTGATACTTTGGAGATATGTCAAATAATAATAATAATAATAATAATAATAATAATAAAAGGAGAATCATAATTTAAAGTGGCAATAGGCAAACAATTGATCAAATAAACAGTAATAGATAAAGCTTCTACCCAGAACTTAGAAGGTACAAACAAATCAATCAGAAAAGTACGAATGACATCTAAAAGATGGCGATTCTTACGCTCAACGACTCTATTTTGTTAAAGGGTATAAGGACAAGAATGCTGGGAAATAATATGTTTTTGCTGAAGATAAGCCTGAAAGGAATGCGACTTGTATTCCCCCCTGAGTCGAAGCGTAAGGTTTTGATATAAGTACAAAACCGTGTCTCAACAAGCGTAACAAATTTTTGAAAAACAGTGAGCACATTAGCTTTAGAACGAAGAAAGTAAATCCAAGTAACTCGATTATAATCATTGATAAACATCATAAAATAACAATACTGACCGTAGAAAATAATAGGACTGACACCCCAAATATTAGTATGCACAATCTCAAAGAAAGTAGAAGCACAATTACCATGCATAGGAAAAAGATAATGTTTTACTTTTACCAAGACGACAAGCAACACAATTAAAAGATGCAAGAGATGAAGAAAATGAATATTTATTGCCCAAAAGACTATGTTTCAAAAGATGAGTCAAAACAACAGAATTAGGATGACCTAATTTCTTATGCAATACTTCATTATTATTGGAAATAACTGTACAAGCAAAAGAAACAACATCAGGAGTAGAAAATTGTAAAGGAAATAGACATCCCGCTTTAGACTCCTTTGCAATCACCATCCCAGACACCTGATCCTACACAAGATAACCACCAGGAGAGAAATGAGCGTCGCAGTTATTATCCACCAATTGGCCAAAAGAAATCAAATTGGTAGATAAACTAGGAGAGACAAAAACATTTCAAAATTATGAACCTAGAGTACTAATAACAGTAATAAAAAGTGTACCACCATCAACAATCTGAATAATTTATGTGCCTCCATACTTATGAACATCATGGAGACCCATTGTACTACCAGTCATTGCACTCGAATTAACAATCCAAGAAGAAATGGAGGTAAGATTTGTACCTTGTAGGCCTAAAGCCAAAAAAGTAGACACAATCATTTGCCGGACCATGACCGGTGTTAGGGGTGATCATTTTCGATTTGGTTCAGTTTTTATCAAAAAAAGTAACAAAACTGTTCTCTTTTTTTTTTTAATCGGAACCAGTTCAAACAGACTAGTTTTAATTCGGTTATTTTAGAATAAAAATCGATTCAAGTTTGGGATCAGTTCAATTTTTTTGGTTTCAGACTTATAAAACCAAAACAGAACCGGTCGGTTTTTAAAAAAATTTAATCAGTTTTTTTAACAGTTTGGTTTTTTCAGTTTTTTTTTTAAATTTTCTTAGTTTAATCAGTTTTTTAATTTTTTTACTCACCCTTAACAAGCGTGAGAACAGAGTAATTAGAGCTTAAAGCGGGAGGGCAGAAAAAGACAAGGATTGAACAACAGCTTGAAAGGCTTAGGATTGACAATTTTGAGGCCGCACGTTACAATTTTGACAACAGAAGATCTTTGATTCTCATTCCATCATTAGTTTCTTGCTAAATGAAGTAGAGACAGGCACGCTACGAAATCCCTCAATGATGCAAAAAGAGAGGATTTATTCTGTAAATTCTGTTGGCCTGAAAATGTAAAAGTTCCTTTCAACTTCAAACCAAATTGTTTTAACAACACAGCAGTCGAGAAACAAGTCATTCATGGATTCATCAGCTCGTTTTGCAAAGAACACAAGTACTAGGCTACCAGCTCTGCCTCTTTTTCTAACCTGTTTAACTTTAAAAGACAACATGTTGAATATCTTCAACAAGGCTCAAAGACTGTGCGTTTTGGGATGGAAGCAGATCCTCAGGATTTTATATCACAGCCATCATTATCATTTACATCATGCATATATTCATGCAAAAGCATCCAAATATTAAAATTATCCCTCATGCATTAAAACATATCCATCAAACACGTTCTCCCCATTTTGTCATCAACGAAAATAGGGGTAAAACGCTTCATAATGCATAGCTACATAATAAGATTTCAGCAAATCCTAAAGAGTGCTAAAAAATAAACACGACTTAAGACCTACTTCAAAGAAAACATAATTATCGTCAACTAGCACCCAGAACGTTATGAAATGTAAGTAATTAAGCTTCCAGGCTGATCAGTTTCGGGTGAGACTGAGCCAAATTTTAATTTTTCTTAGACCTAGCTGGAGGAGTCCTCTTGTCTTCCTGAGAAATTCAGCAACTTTATCAGAAATCTTTTTGATGGCGGCCTTCATTTCCTCCACATCAACTGTAAGTTCCCGCATAAGTTGTGTCAGTTCACGAAAAGTCTCTTGAGCCTCATTTTCTGCATCTGCACCTGTTGATACTAAACAAGAACCTTCAGTGTCGCTTTCGCTTTCATGTGGAGATCAGGACCATTCTTCCGCTGTGCTAGGTTTCCTTGGGGAAGTCTTAGGACCTGGCATATTTCGTGAGGATTTGGTGAAAATTTTGTTAGATTTGCATGTAAACTTGAAGAAAATCAGAGAGAGTAAGAAGCAGAAGCGCAAAAGGAAGGAAAATAAGAAACTAGCTAGGGCTTTAAAGAGAAATTAAAACACCTCACTTGTATATAAAAGATAGTAACTAATGGCATGCCAGTTAACCATTCGTTCCTACAAAAGCTTATCGATCATCCAAAGTGGCTGCAGCCAGCTCAAATGTTTATCTCCCAAGAACTTGCCTAGGCAAGACATGCATGATCCTGAGCTGTAGATTATTATGGAAACACTAAATTTATTATAGTTTGAACTCGTATAAGCCGATCAAAGGTATGCATGCAGTATATTATACATCACAAAAAAGAAAACCCATTCATGGGATTGCATCATGGTTGAAAAAGTTCAGGAGAGGCCTCTCCATCCCTGAATTTCCCCAGAAAACCAAGATATATAACTATTTTTGGATTTGCACTCACAAAACCTGCAAGCCTTCAAATTATGTATGAACTCTGACAACACTTTCTCTGCGTTAATTCTCCTTAGTGGCCACCAAAAGTGATCATATGCAAACTGCAATTTGGGCTCTGCTAGGATCTGTACTTGTTGAAACGGTTTTCACTCGCCAGTCGCCACAAATCAAAAGCCTCAACATATTTTAGAGGCTGCAGAGTCTCAATTAATATTGAAATGCGGATTTATGTTCTTTTAATTAGTTATATTTGTATATATATTTTAATAAAGATATCATAAGCAAGCAGTTGCTGTGGTGTAGTGGTTATCACGTTAGTCTTACACACTAAAGGTCCCCAGTTCGATCCTGGGCAGCAACATGTATTTTTATGCTCCCCTAATTCTCAATTAGACACTATACTATACATGAGATAACACTTTATAATATTTCCTACAAAATACCAACAATCCATTTCAAAATTTGCCATTTTTTCATGAGAAAAGAAAAGCTGATAGCAAATTTTATCTTGTAATTTATTTTTCATTTATTAAATATTTTCACCTTTTTTTTTATCTAAAATAATGTATTTTCTTTGTGTTAACAAAATTAAAGTCAGATCATTGTAATTTATTAATGATTATTTTGAAAGCTAATGCATGTAATATTGCTGTGGCAAAAAATTAACAATTGATCTGGTATTCTGGGTAGAAAATTAGAAAATACAAAATAATAAGAATAAGAATTACCTTATATAAAAACATATTAAAATAATAATATTTTTTTAACATTAATATATCATAAAAAATTATTTTAAAAAATAAAAAATATTTAAAAATACTTTTTAAATGCAAAAACAAATACTGCCCAATTTAATGTACATGAAACTCGTCCCTTTGTATCAAATAATAATTGTATATAAACAAAAACCTATCTCACTTCTTGTAAGAGCTCTTTTTTGCCCATGGCACACAAATTCTCAGGAGGTATTACTTCGTTTTCCCACATGATGAAAACCACCACCACGAGATCCCCAAAAAACTATATTACTGGAAAATCAACCTAAGATGACCCAAAACACTCTTACATCGAGGAACCCGATATTGTATATGTAGCATGTTGCACATGGCTTTAGCTTGTTTTTCTTTTATCGAAGTTGTCATGGTCGCAAACAAACAGATAACATCTGCGGTGCTACTTTTGACCACGAAGAAACTCTCGCATGTTCATGTGAATTTCTGCCTTCACTACAACCCGCATTTTCTTTGAATCCTCCCACAGCAAACCATTCCACTCCCGTGCAAAGTCACAAGCAGCCTCAAATGTATCCTAACAGGAAAATAAACAAACTCTTAACAGAACAGAACATGAAGAGTCATGACAAAAAAAAAAAGATAAAAAGGGAAGCTTAATATTTACCCTAGATGGAAACTCGTCATAGAAATGCGAGGGCGTTATCTCAACCCTGTTCAGATCTGCTTCCCACAATCTAATCTGTCAGAGAGAAAAAAAGGGTGGAAAAGCATGAGGAAAATCAAACAAAATGTAAATCCTTTACACACATCATATGGAGAACACCACTGATTAATAGAAGAGCAAAGCCAATTTTGCTTTCGATGGAATGCCAGAGAGTACAGATTCACGACTTCAACTAGTGAAAGAAGCCAAACTTTTTGTGTTGAGTACTTATTTGAACTTATTGATAGGATGACCTGATCAGTGACATTTTCAGGAACTGATGGTAATCTCTCTGCCACACGAGGATGAGCATTCTGCTGAAGAAAAGAAATTATCTGCAAAAGAAATGTTGCATCAGTTAATTGAACCAGAATTGCTTCCAAAGTTAACAAATTAGAAACAGAAACGAAAACAAGATTCCTTAAAAAATGAAACAAGGATGATAACATGCTAGTGTTGCAAACCCCCCCCCCTCTATTTTTTCAACATATTTCAGCTTTATTTATAAGATTCTCATGGATGCATGCTAACACAATTCATTCAAATGCATTAACATACTTTGGGGAAAAATTATTGGAAATTAAAACTCACTTGGTCAGATGTGATGCCATTTTCAAAGGCTGTATACAAACTTTCTTTTGTTATTGCTCCAACTATAAGGTTTGGAAGTTGATATTCTATCCTGCATACATAGAAGACAACAAATTCTATTACAAAAACAACATTTCAGAGTTCTCCTAGTTTCATTTACATGCAATGATTCCAAGAAACAGAACTTCTCAGCAGAAAACAATTCTTTCCAACAAAAGACCAGGAAAGTTAGCATGAAGTGGGCTTCCATACTTCGAGAAAAGACGTAGAATTTCACAATGAAGCTTTGATGATGAGTACGCGTACAACCTAAAGTTGGTTTCTACAACAACATATCCCTGAAAAGAAGAAAAGAAATGTAATTAGAGACAACAAAAGTTAAATCCAGCAAGTTTCCTATTCAAATAATTCATGGCTACACTCTATGGGAAAACAGGAGGATGTCCAGCCACAGTCCTCAGGTTTAAGATATACAAATGGTAGATGACACTTTGGCTCTGATCTAAGTTATTTCAAAAGAAACAAAGCTAATTACAACAGATCAAGATGATATAACCAATTAAATCATGCATGCCTATTTAGAATATATGTGTACATCTCAAGCAATAGTACCATTCACCCAAGCAAGAAGCTATTGAACCTCTAGCTTTTTAAATATGAAATTAAGTATGAAAAAGAAATATAGTTGCCTTAGTGTACTCCCAAACAACAAGAGACAAAGTTGAAGGAGATAGTAAAAAAAGATCAACACAAGCCCTATAGCTTCAAGGGAACGAATCATATGGGAATTCAAAATCCACATTGACCAGATAATGAAGCCGCCTTCTTATTTTATAATAATGCAAATACTAGAAGCAAATTTGAATGAAGTTTGAGGGTTTTGACTAGCTTCTTTTGAACAAAGAGAATGTATTCAATTTATACTCACTAACATATCCATCTTTATGATTGAACCAACATTGAAATCATACAGTGGTATACATGATAACAATCACCACGAAAAACATGCCAATCAAAATCATTAGAGAACCAGCAAACCACAAATAAATAAAGATAAAATCCAGGCATTCACATTTCATTTATACACTTCACATCAAGCATACCTGTTTCCGTGATGATGAATCTGTTAAGCTCACTGAAAGATTCGTAGCCAATTTAGTAGGTATAAACCAACTCTCTTTCCTTCCCTGGAAATATAAATATAAATCAGAAGTGCAGCACAGTAATACCTATTATCTTCAA
Source organism: Populus alba (assembly GCF_005239225.2). Lineage (NCBI taxonomy): Eukaryota > Viridiplantae > Streptophyta > Magnoliopsida > Malpighiales > Salicaceae > Populus > Populus alba. Next base: position 3,618,564 of record NC_133287.1, read on the forward strand.
GGTGATTAGCACATTGAGAGCCCACAATAGCCCAAACTAGAATAACCTGCTGAAGTTTAACCAATCCCAATTCTGCAAGGTCCTTGATAGTATTTCTCTGAATCTCAGTCAATGTATTGATATTATATGCCTAAATCATGACGAAGAAGAAAATATAACGAAGTAAGAAAATATAACACTATCCAAAAATAGATTATGATAAGATGTGGAAACAGTGCAGTAGCAAATTTTAACCAGATGACTGTTCATCATGTGAATCAAATAATACTGCCAGATAACAGATACCAATAAAAAAGAATGTTCAATACCTCGCCAGTGACATGAAAGCTAAGCTCCAGAAGAAAAGAAATCAGATCCGCAGGATCTGTACCTCTCTCCTGAACCAAAAGGCAGAGGGCTTAATACAATATGAGATAAAGAGTATATGCCAAGTTGCAGAAACCCAGATATCTATACAAAAACAAACATAGTATTAAACTCTATCTTATCTCAGAAGAAATATTACAAGTCAGATGAAACAAGCCAAGCTAATATCTATCTGTTGTTTTGAGAGCTTCCATAAGTCAACACAATCATTGGCAGCTTCAATCTAAGCCATTTTGGTTAACAGGCTAAAGGCAACCTGGTGATGTACTGGCAAGCAAGCAGCTAAAAAGAGATGCTGGAAAGGAGTTTGGATCGTTTATTGCCCTACATTCATAATTTTCATTTGAAAAAAAAGGGTCTAGTCCAAATTGCATCAAGATTCTAAAACAAATGATCAAATGCTATATAAGATTCCATGTTACAATGGTTTTAAATTTTTTACATCCAAGTTCTTCAAGCATCTCCTGAAGACATTGATATACAAGCAAGTTGGATGTACATAACGGAAACAATCAGAATTCTGATGCTGGTGAGGCAAAAATCTACAGAAAGAACAGTTTAAAGGAATTTAACAAGTCCATACCTCAGAATTAGTGATATATTCTCTGATGATGTACCACAGCTGAGCATTTGTATCCATCAGCTGCAATCACACACATTCAAAGAATTGAACATGCCAGTAACAAACCATAAGAAGTGCAATTTACTTGTGATTAACATGATACATACCAAAAACTGAAAACCACCCTCAGTTAATCTTGGAGCATCTCTATCCCTGCACGCAAGGCAGGTACATAGCATAGCACAAGTCAGGTACTTTATTCAGGATTCCCATTGTCTAAATAGACAAAAGAAATTAATTCCTCAATTCAAGGCAAACACCTCTGAGACAAAAGACCCCGCTGAAAAATTTTCATCATGGAAGAGCTCAAGCTAGATGGCTTTTCTGCTTGGCCGGAGCTTATAAGTAGCAGCAAAAAACACTGGTTTAACACAATGGCAAGTCAAAAGTGAGTAGTCTAATCATGAGTCTGGTCACAAACCAACACAAAAAGTCAGTTATAGTGATTCATATAGTGGTGGTTACCATGGCAAATAGGAACTAGAATACAGTTTCCTTAAACACACAAGTGCAAACGAGACCGATAATGGAAACACATAGATGAAGTTCCCACCTCCCATTGTTCAAGTGCATAGGTATCTAATTCCTCCAAGTTAGGGAGTTTTACAACTGCAGCCATTGTTTCCCTTGGCAAAACTCCACTGCAGTATCCAAGATTCAATTATTATTACGAAGAGCAACACAAGAAAATGATACAAAAAACACAATGTTCAATGTATCCAAGCAACATAATGCCATAAATCAAATAGATAACAAACAGTAACAAATTGGCAAACGCACGAGAAACTAACAACAAAATATTAATATTTTTTATTTTACACTTTACCTATCAAGAAAAGAATGGAGAAAAAAAAATTAATAACTTGAAAATAGGCAATATCTATGAAGATGCTTCAAATGCAAATCTAAGACTTACCCATTTGTTAAATGCTTTCGTAGATTAGCCTGAAACGTCTGGTTTAATTTATAACTACTCTCCCTTTTCCTGCCAGTAAAAGGCAAACAATATCAGAAAGAGCACCTCTAATTTCACCCCAGAAAAAATCCACCATAAAGATTTCATCCATCGAATGAATGAATGAATGGGGTCCCGGTAGTGGGTCCCATAAATCTAATCCCAGAAATATTTATGAGTGAGAATTACCTACCATTATCACATTATTGTCATTAAAGCTCCCATACAAACAATACAATAACAGCATAAAATGAAGGGAAAAGTCTAACTCCAAGAAATTTACAGAAAGCAGAGATTCTGATTTTGATTTCGGTTCTTACTTGTCAGAAACTTCAATAAAAATTCTCAACTGAATCAACCGATCAATAGCAACTCTATGTTTGGTGACCCCATCAGCAAGCACCCATTGCTCCAGCAATTTACCTGATACTGGGCCGTCAAAAAACAAAATTTGTACTACATATTTCTTCGCTAAAGGCGGCAACGACCTAACAAAAAAAAACCACACACCAAAACAGCTATCATTTACTGATTGATCAATAAATAAATAAACATACAAATAAAAAAAAAAAAAACCTGAGTATGGCTTCGCAGATGAATGCGTTTTGATAGAGCCTGTCGAGTTTCATGGCTGGTAAGGAAGCTACCATGTCCATGAAATTCTTTGCAATGATTCTCACTTGAGGCATTTTGATTTTTAGGGTTTCTAATTGAATGGGGGTTTTGATTTTGTGATTTTTGTACTCGTGTGAGTCAGTACTGAAAGCAGTGTCGTTTTGGGGGATTTTTTTCTCTTTGGTTCTGGTGCTGTGTTAACTGCGTGGTGCTTTTTGATCGTAGCAGGGGAGTGGGGACTTTCTATATATAGAGAGAGAAGGGATGGAGACTATATACTAGTTCTTGTAAATTCTGTAATATTCCACTTAGGTCCCTCATTTTTTAAACTTTTCTGAATAGTACCTGCCGTTTCCAGAAATCCCTAGTTGGTCTTTTCTGTTAAAAATAGCTAATCTTTTGGAATTTTTGTTGAGAATTTATAGACTTTTTAGGGATTTTTGTGGAATGCTATCACAAGTATGGGGGGTTCTGGGGAGGAAAAACGTAAGAGAATTTAAAAAAAAAAATGAAAAGAAATAGACATCACTTAATGACAATAAAAGTAGTGTATCAAAACTTTTTTAAAAAATAATAATAAAACACTGGGATTAATATCTATAAGAGTTTGGATTCTACTCAATTTTTTTAAAAAATAAATTAAATAAATTTGATGTAATTATATTAAAAATAAAAAAATATTATTTTAATATATTTTTAATTAAAAAAAAAAAACTTTAAAAACTATTGATTGGAAGGAGCTTGGTTGAGCAAGACATGGATTTTGACCTTGGTAACTCCTCGAAAGACATGGAGCTAATTGCTAGTGAATCCTCCCTCCATTCTTCACCTGAAAATGATCTGCTATAACTGGATTGAAGAGGAGGGATTAATCTTCCTGACCAGCGACAGTATACATGGCAAAAGTTAGTCCAAATCCCTCGAAATACTTGTCAAAGCTAGATGCTAAAAGTCCATCTTTCAGCTCAGCAAGCTACTCATTGCTGTAGTTACATCAAAAGCATGATAAAAGAGGGCACAGTGAAAATCACTGCTATCTCTGCTAAAGCTTTAGCCGATCCTCCACCGTTCTCACATCTGTTTGATGAAATAAACAGAATCCTGGTGTGTTTTCTCTCTCAAATCTTGGAGAATACATTTTTAACCTATGCAGCGTCCAAAGTAATCTATGCATGTATGTGTCAGCAGCAAAATTGAAAGGTTATCAACTCTACAGTTAAGTTATCCAAGCTATCCTATCAAAAATCTGGAAAACCAGATGTCAAGTGTTGTGAACCTTCAGGCACCGAACAAGGGACAGAAGAGGGACCAAAACTGTAAGCTTTTCTGCAAACAGAAAAGGGGCCCAGGAACCGGAAAGATCCGAAATAAGAATCTTCGATCAGACTATTTAGTTAACGGTCTCTTTTCTTCCCCTGTCTTTTTTGTCGCTACGCAGAAGTGCACGGAACATCTTCAGTAGGTTCACCATGCTTGACAGCTTGTGGAGGTCGTTTCTGAACAGGGGGTGGTTTCTCAGAAGGGGGAGGATTGCATGGCCTGTTTGGACGAGCCTTATCAACTTCCCCTGGGTGAATCTCAAACTGCAACAAACAAAGTAACACCATTGCATGAAAAAGAAGAAAAAAGAGACTTTTCACAGGACCATTTGAATTGGTTGTAAACCTTTAGAGAAATAATATAATCTGCAAAAATGTCATTGTGGTCTGCAGTTACCAAATACCAACCTATGATCCACATTGATAAGTTTTGGAGGCATAATGTGAGAGGAAAAATAACAGAGAGGGCCTTCCTCTAGAATAAACTTACTGAGATCCACTAAGTAAAACAAGATGGCATACTTGTCATAGCATGTTTCAGCATCATGTTCACTTACAGAATAAAACAGGGTTTGATGCATCCCACTGAACTATTAATTTAACACCAGGTGAAATTCATATTGTTCCCATCAAGCAAAAGAAAATCTTTTAACTACCACAAAAATGTTTGCCAGGAAGCTCTCTACATAACACAGAGTAAATGATTCGTCCATAACAGAGTAAATGATTCATGCGGAATAATATATTACTGTCCCATAAATTCAGAACTCATGGGAGTACCTTCAAATACAAATATTTACATGAATCTAAAGAAAAAAATGGCTTTCAATGCAACAAAAGACTTTACTTGTGAGAAGAAACTCACCTTGTAACCACAACCAGCTTTACAGGCTTTGAAACATTCCTGTATACAGGAAGAGATCAATGAAAAGTAAGTACTAATCATTTATTTAACCACAGAATCATTAACTACAAGCACGTGTAAGTTAAGTCACACCTCAAAATTCAACCAGGTATAACCTTAATTATATAGTTTATAAATTACATTAGTCAATTCAAAAACCCATCTTAATAACATGAAACTATACCATTTTCTAATTTCAAACAAGGTTTAAATGAATCCTAGAGTGGATAAATATGGCAGAAGTGCTTAGTAACATAAAGCACTGGATCCGTCTCTTATAGCAACTTCTATGTGGCTTAGGCAATGCTCATCCTCCATGATCCAGTAAGCAGCCAAAGAGTTATTGCAATATACAGTAAGAGATATCGTTGCAAAGCAGTGACAATTTCTACGTGGCTGGGAGATCAGAGGCAGGATGTAGGGTGGACTGCCATTTGTCTAGGTCCTTATAAACCTCCCCAAACTCTAGTGGTTGAAAGACCTGAAAGTTGGTGAACTGTATATCCCATTCAGGCTTCAATCATGATTTTTCATTATTGGCCAGAAATAAGTATACCATACTGACCCCAAATGAAGCTATTTAACTAATTGCCGATGGTCTTTGACCATTACTGACAACAGTAGACTTGCCAATTTCTACATTCAAAGAACTCATATCCACCCCTATAGTACAACAATCATTTTTTTTTTCCTGGCAGACAAATCAAAGCAGCAAACAAAATTTTTATACTTCAAGAAGAAATTCATTGAAGATAAATATTTTTAGTTTAAAATTCAAATAAAACTTGGAGGCCTGGACCGCCCCTGTGGATTGGGAACTGACAAAATTGAATGATTGTCCCGCCAGGTAGCTTCATGTTAAGTCTTCTTTAATATAAATCACATAACAATCAAAACAGTCTGAAATTTCCATGTGAAACAATGATAGAAAGTGTGAAAACAAATAAAAAATAGAGCACGTTCAAAGACAATATACCTCAGAGTAACTGGCTGATCCAGGAGATCGGTCAATGTATGCAGTCCACTGCCGGTCCTTGAGTACAGGGTCCTTGTAACATATTTCATTGCACTCGTCCAAACCTGAAAATCCAACAAAAGTAACATTTAGAGATTAAATTATCCACAAACAACATCAGGATTTTTCGAAAGCTTCCCCTTGATTTTGGCAAGTCAACTTTCAAGCTATAATATAGGCACGGTCTCTTATCGTGTATCAATTTAATAAATTGAAATACCATGATGAAGAATTGCCTAATCCATTTTTTTCGATAAAAGAACCATACTTAAATCCAATCTATTTAGTCATTGAAGAGAAAGTTGATTCCTGACTTAATGGAACTTGGAAACCATGAAGTCCAGTAGCGTAAACTCTCAGTGCTACTCCAGCACAATATATCCACAAACTACAACTCCCAAACTAAAGTACCACAAATTTACACCTAAAACAATCTTTAAGCAAAAATGGCAACAAAGCAGATGACAACTCACAATCTTCCCACGTCTCCCCATCAGTGCCGCAGCCCTTCTTGCAAAATACTCTCCCTGTGAAAATCTATGCCACTGATTAAACTGATCAAACCAATAGTTTTACATTAGAGAGATAACAATATCTATTCAGAATTATCCATTGGCAAGAAATTCAAAGCACGCACAACTTTACTTTCATATTCTATGGTGTAATTCAAACAATCAGACAAGCATAAGCCAGACAGGAAAGGAGGTTTGCTATGTACCTACCTTTTTTAATGGAACAAAAGAGCATAGAAGCTGCCCTCTCCAACACCAATAATCAAGAACTACCCATTTAATCACAATAAAATTAACAAAAACAAGCTTCCTTCTAATTACTTATTAAAATATGGTCAAGGAGTTGTGTTCCACTTCTAGGGTTCGGGCCTTAGGGTTCCTTTGGTGGTGCGATGATGTGTGTTTGAAACTGCGTTTTGTCACAGCCAAAATTTCAACACACGCCATAGTTTTGCATGGTCCCACTCAAAATTCTCTCTTGAACACAATTTATTGCTTTTTTTCAATCCTACTTTTTCAAACCACAATACTACCTCAATGCCAGACACACACTTAGGGTCAGCATCCACCCTTAAGATTGCTAGAATAAACCATACCGTTGAATAAAAAAAAAATTGTCAAAAGCTTTCCTTTCAAGGATGTTTCTTTCTACTAATGCTAGCTCAATAATCTCAAACAGCATAACATAATAACAGTAGTTCCTTAATCTTTAGTATAATCATGAAATTAAAGGAAAGAAAATAAAATGCAACGTTATTAACAAAGTTCATAAGAATAAGAGATCTAATATGCAATTATTGACAGATAATTCGCAAGGTAACAGCAATTTAAGATAATGGGCAGAGAGAGAGAGAAGGGGTTACAAGGAATCTGCGTGAGAGCTGAGAATTTTTGTGTGCATTGATTGCCACAAGGTTGAGTCCATTGTTCTGGTAGCATCTCTCTCTAACTACAACGCTTTTTCTTTATCTCACTAGCAGGCAGGCAGGGCGGCGATGCCACGGAGGAAGAGGATAACGAAAAAGGGACGAGGAGGTCCCGTTATATATAGATAGGGGTAGTTTGGTCATCTTGGGTTTTATTACAAGGTTTTCGGACCATTCTTCTCCGTTGTGATCGTCCGGGTGTTTTGTGGACACTTCAACTTGCCAACGAAAAACATAGATTTGGTATTTGTTTTTTATTTGAAAATATAATTAAAATTATATTTAAAAAAAAAAACTTTATTTAATTTTTTTATGTTTTCTTTAATATATTATATAAAAATTAATTTTTAAAAAATAAAAAAATATTATTTCAATATAAAAACTGTAATTTTTATTATGCTATTAAACACAACTTTTTAAAAAATAATATAAAAAATGTTCTAGCAAACATTAAAGATAAAAACATTAATAAGAATTTTTTAATTATTTATAATTTTACTATTATTTTTTATTTAATTACTAAAATATTCTTATATTAAATATAAAGCTGAAAATGTAAATTTTAGAGAGAGAAAGGGAAAGATTGCGATTTGGATGCTTGTTGAGCGTGGCGGGAGTAGTGAGCAGAGAAAAATAGAGAGGGAGACAATAGCAAAAGCATTTCTTGAAGACAGAGCTCTCTCTTTCTCCTTCTCCTTCTTCTAGCAAGAACATTTTAAAGCTTTCAACTTTCTCTTTCACACCTCCGCATCCACATTTTCTCATTCTTTATTGCCTGCCCATATGACACCATATTTATTTCCCGATCAAAATTATAATTTTCTTGTTAAAAGGAGTTGAGAATTTGGGATTTCACTGTGAGAAAGAAAAGGAAGAAATCAAGCGACGACGAGGTCTGCAGTCGTTCATGGGTATGCTTTTGGGTTAGGGTTTGAGAGGATCAGACAGTGAAGATCGATTTGGGGTGGCAGTGAAGAGTGGGGTTAGGGTTAGGGTTAGGGTTAGGGTTTTGTAAAGAGAAATTGCTTGGGCTTACAACTAGTCCATTGTTGGGAATAAGTTTTTTGATTAATCCATATAGGTATGCTTATGGGTAACTCATTTCCCAGCCTCAGGATTTTATTCAATAATGTCGAAAAATCTTCACAGCTCCTTTAACAAAATGAAAACCCTGATTTTTTTTTTCCAAGAAATATGGTTTTTAGAAAGAGAGAGAAATCATATGTGTTATTTGATTTTCGATTATTTTGTAAGAATATTAAAAAATATATAGATTGGACTAAAAAAAATATTAACAAAAATGTTAAAACCATGATAAACTCTTTGTCAATGTTATCACACACATTATCAGGTCAATTTTAAATTCTCCTAACCTATTTTTTCGCATAGCCAAAGTCTTAGTATGAAAGTTTTTTTTAATGATTAACAAAAATATAGTTGGGTTTAAAAAAAAAATAAAGATGATATTTAAAAAATATATATTAATATAATAATATATTAAATTGGTTCAAGTTTCAAGTCTTAACTTGTTAAACTTATAGTTCAAATTGAATTCTACTAGTTTTAATATTTATTTTCTTAAACTATTTATTATATAACTATACGATAACAAAAAAAAATACTCATAAAATCGAGTATTAATTCAAATAACAAGATGTTCATTTTAAACTACAATGATTTTATAAAAAGTAAATCAAAATAAATTATCAATTTTAATTTTTAATCAACTTAAGTTAATTTATCAAATCTGCGATCCGGCACATGAATTCCATTGGGTTTGATGTTTTTTTATGAAATTATTACTTAACTATACGGCAACAAAAATAAATCCACATAAAATTAAGCATTAATCAAATATCATGATATCTGTATGAGATAATAACAAACTTATAAAAAATTAATTAAAATTAATTAAATATCGAATGATGGAATTTTAAAAAATTAATAAAATTTTAAAAAAATCAAAATTAAATAAAAATATAATAATAATTTTTCTTTAAAAAAAAACTCAGTTATGCAAGGTTGAGTTACCTAACATGCCCATGTTTTTTAAAAAACACCCAAACAAGTGGGCCTGCAAAGCAAAGTCTCCCTGTATACACCCTTTTTATTTCTGATTCATCTTCAGCGATTAACTATTCAAAGAAAATTTGGTCTTTAACTTCTTGGAAAAAAAAAGTCATTTTCAATATTTTTTTTGTTTGAAAACACCCAAGAAACACTTTAGATGCCTCAATAAAACAATTTGTAATATTAAATTAACATAAATCCATTTAAAAAATAAAAATTAACTCGAATTCACAAGAATTAATCTATTTCTCTAATATAAAATTAAGGTTTAAAATCGCATTAATGAGATTTTTCTTACCAAATAAAACTTGTTGTCATTAAGATCAATATTTTTTATCATTAAAATGTGATCAACCAATGACATTATCTCTCATTTGTTGTTTTTTAAAACCTCTCTAATTTATATATATGAATAAAATATAAATTTAGATCAAAATATAAATAATTCAAACTAAAAAGAATAAAAATAAAATTTGAAAAATCCTATGGGCTACTTTCTTAGAAAAAACGTTGGATTGATAGAAAAAGGATAAAAATAATTTGATTTGATTTTTGTTTTTGCCTTATTGTTAATTTTTGATTCCCTCCTTTTTTAAAAATTTTCAAAAAATAATCAAATTAAATTATTTTTTTCAAATTAGAACATCAACTTAATATTATAATATTTTTTGATACTGTAATAAACTTGTAGAAAATAAATTATTAAACTCATTTTCTAATCAATACAAAATATAAAAAAAAATTGAAAAAAAAATAATGGCAAGAAAAACACTATACATAAAATAAAATAAAATCTTCATTTTTTGCTTTACTATTCGAGTCAGAATGTTTTTTTTTTAAATACGAGCAAGTGAAGCCCATACTAGTCCTGCTGCAGGCAGGCAGGCAGGATTGGAAAAACAAAACACCAAAAGACACTGTTATTTTGTCCTAGCTAGCAGACCAGGGCCCACTCTATTCACAGTTATTTTGTCCTAGCTAGCAGACCAAGGCCCACTCTATTGTCTTCATTCATATCCACTTGTCATCTTCCTATTGGCTTTAATTGGAATCTGAGCTCTTTTCCACTATCAGAGGAACCTAGCAACAAATCAAAAGTTGATCTGCGCCGCACGTGATTGGTCATCACCAACCAAACGCCCTCTAATCTTTCCATTACCTTTTGCTCCCCGGTGCAATAATAAAACCATGCTAATAAGAGTAAGAAAGCCATAGAGAAAGAAGGAAAAAGGATATGGACGATCTTCAATTGCGAGTCTTACCTCTACTAGCACTGCTCGCTTCTCTTCTCTACTTCTTCTACTTTCAGGATTCTCCCACGGTAAGTTCACTTACAGTGATGAAGATGGACTGGCCATACATAGTTGCAGAGATGAAGTTTTTTTTTTACTGAAATGTTGGTTTGCAGCTCTTTGAAAGAAGTGATTGTAGCCTCTTTTCTTATAACCATTACTGGATTATTAGTAAGCGTATTGTGACACCTCGTGGAGTTATTTCCGGTGCAGGTTTGTTTTAATAAATAACGATTCCTTTTTTCTTTCTGGGATTATAAAGTTTTGCTACAAGCTTCTTGACTGCTTTTTTTGTGTGAAAGCAGTGGAGGTAAAGGAAGAGAAAATCGTTTCTATAGTTAAGGAAGAGGATTGGCATGGTAATTTGAAAAGGGGGCAAATAATTGATTATGGAGAAGCTGTTGTCATGCCTGGCTTGATTGATGTGTAAGAAATAGGAATCTGGCTGCCCTGAAGTTTCTTCATTTTGAGATAATATAATCAATTTGAAATGAATATTTGTAAAATGATTGATTATAATATTTGTTGACAGAACACTTCGGCCATGAAGTCTAGTTTGTTATTTTCGCATCAGCTTAGCAGTATCTTATTTGAGTATTAAAGTATATATGAACAAGCGATGAAATAACGACTTTGTAATGATTGCTTCAGGCATGCACATCTTGATGATCCGGGAAGAACTGAATGGGAGGGGTTTCCTTCTGGGACTAGAGCAGCTGCTGCTGGTACTCTCTTTTTCTTGTTAGAATATACTGAATTTGAATTTTCTTATACTAATGTTGTGATCCTCACTGATGTTTGTCAAGAGAAGATGCCTTTTTATTTTTTTCAATATCCCAAATTCTGCACGGTCTAGACTTCTTAAGAATCTCACACAATGTTTATAAATTGTGGCATGGGATGTCAATGGACATCCAGAATCGATTTTTTTTTTGCCTACTTCTTATGGCCAGTTCATCTTCATGCAGTTTGAAACCTTCTGAATTTTATTGTAATGGAATCTTTTATGCCATTTTTTTTTTCAATTATCTCCTCTGTTTCATTGTATTCACTAAGCTTGGCCCTACTATCCATTTACAGGTGGTATTACAACATTGATTGACATGCCTTTGAATAATTTTCCCTCAACTGTTTCTGCAGAAACTCTAAAACTCAAGGTATAAAGTTAAGGGTTGGATTATTATTTTAATATCATCCAGCAATATCAGTGCTTTCAGTTGCAAAGATTAAGCTGCAATCTTATTCTGCTCATTGATTTTCCTACACTATTAGGGAGATTCCCATTCAAGTCCAATTATCCTTGCTTTTTCTTGGGTTATGAAGTTACGGGGTTTTTTTTTTTCCTATATGAGGATATAGTTGACCAACTCCTGGGTTTTGTCCTAATTTTTTTGACATGCATGTGATAGATTGACGCTGCAGAGAAGAACATCTACGTTGATGTTGGTATGCTCCTAAAACCACATCTCAGTTTAAAAATGTTTTAAGGACCTGTTTCTAAGCTCTAATATCACTAGGTTTTTGGGGAGGTCTTGTTCCTGAAAATGCATTCGATGCAAATTCTCTAGAAGCCCTCCTAAGTGCCGGTGCTCTTGGTTTGAAGGTAGGGAAGCATCTTAGGAATTTTATCTGTGATCATTTCTCACGAGCTTTCACTGAACAATATTTCTATGCATTGCAAGATGTTTTCTGCTCGAATTTGAAATCATGTTGTGGTATTCTCCCGTGCAAACATGCTCTCAGTATATAATTTTGGAACTATTTAACAAGTGGCGTGCACTTATCTGCTGCTACAGAATACAAGTGATGCCATATCAATCAGGGTTTTGATGGATTTCGTACTTTGTTAACAGTTTGCAGTTTAGCTAGATACCAAATCAATTTTTAGAGCCTTTGTTTTACTATGCCCATGCATGTGTATTTTCTGTTGTTTTCGTTTATCGAATTATTTATTACTACCTTCCTGTTCTTGTTTTGCAGTCTTTCATGTGTCCTTCGGGGATCAATGACTTCCCAATGACCAATTCCAGTCATATCAAGGTTGGGTTCTTGATGCATGGTTTAACCTCTCTTATAACAAATTTGATCTGGTCAAATAAAATTGTGTTTGGGGTTTGGAACCTATTAGTTCAAATCAAGGCTGCATATCTGTTTATATTATCTCCATTCTTTCAGCAATATTAGATTCTATTTTATGCGTATTAAGCTTTTGTGTTCTGCCTCCATAGGAGGGACTATCTATACTGGCAAAGTACAGAAGACCTTTACTTGTACATGCAGAGATTCCCCAAGATTCTGAAAGCTACTTAGAAGACGGTGAAAATGACCCTCGATCTTATTCGACATACCTTAAGACAAGGCCACCATCATGGTAAGATATTGCTGATGACTTCTTTTTCTGAAGAAGTGAGCGACAAATGAAGCTATATTTTCTTATCTATACTTGGCTTGTGGATCTAAATGATTGCAGTTTCTTTTTTTCTTTGGAAATATGACTAAGACTTTTTGACTTATGAAATAGCATAGAGTTATGCCTTTTCAGATAGTGTCATGATATTATGGCCAATTTTTTCTTGTTCTGTTTGATGCATGCTGTCCTAGATGAAACATTGGAAAAGTTAGAAGTTACATATACTTTCATATTTTCAAAAGGCCGAGTTATTCTGTCATTCAGTGAACGATCAACATTTTCATATATTTTATTTTCAATCTGGATTCAAGATCCTGCTTTTCATCTACATGCTATCAAGAAACAGGTTCCCTGTGGCATCTTCATATGAGCTCATCGTATATGTTTGGTTGGCACTAGGCATGATTTCTACATATGTTCTGCATATATAAGTAGTGACAATATACATTCCTTAACCAGGGAGGAGGCAGCGATTAGAGAGCTCTTGACAGTGTCCAAGGACACTAGGATCGGTGGTCCTGCAGAAGGAGCTCATCTTCATGTTGTTCATTTGTCCGATGCAGGTTCCTCCCTCCAGCTTCTAAAGGTATCATATAATTTTCCATGTACGGAGTGCATGTGCATAAAAATAGAGCCTTGTTGGGGGAGGGATGGGAATGATGCTTGGTTTGCTGGTGGAATTTAGATACAAGTTGAATATATCCAAATTTAATCAAACCAAATCAAATTGCATGTTTTGACGTAGGGTCATCGTTTCCCTTTAGTTGTGTTAAAACAGTTTCATGTCCTTGATAATTGCACATATTTTTTACGATGTCTTTTTCTGTGCTTTTATATAGCAAGCAAAAAGTAATGGTGACAGCGTAACTGTTGAGACATGTCCCCATTACCTAGCCTTTTCAGCAGAAGAGATTAAGGATGGAGACACTCGTTTTAAATGTGCTCCACCAATCCGTGACGCAGCTAATAAAGAAAGATTATGGACAGCTCTACTGGTACTTACAGATTTCAATGTTGCCTTTTCTCTTCACATCACTTTGTCTATGCATGATTTGAATTCTATTTCAGGAAGGTGACATCGACATGTTAAGTTCTGATCATTCACCATCAGCTCCTGATCTTAAACTCTTCGATGAAGGTAACTTTTTGAAGGCTTGGGGTGGCATATCTTCTTTGCAGGTTGGTCTTTCTTTTATTACCAACTCATATAACTGTTTTATTTCTACAATGCGATTACATGTGAAACTCTACTGGTAAACATCCTCGAGATGCAACCTTGTAGTTATACAGAATATTGTCTTACAATGTGCCCGTTTAGAATTTCAACTAGTTGGCCTGTCATCATTGAAACTGGAAATAGTAATATGGTGGACTTGGATTACAGGTTATTGAAGAAGGTTCGAATTCAGAATTTTTGGCTCACTCTTCATGCAGATTTTTTTCCATAAGAACATTCTAATCACCATGAACATTTTATTGCAAATGATATTTCAAATTGAAATGAAGGCAAATATGAAAAAAAGAAGATTAACAAATGGCAGCTCACTTGGTTTACATTCTTGTGCATGAAAAAGAGCTAACCTCTTCCTTGTACACACATCCAAGGATCCTATCATCCTATCATTTCTGGCCTAAACAGACAGCAACTCAAACACTTGCAGTAACCATCACCGGAAAAAAAAAAAACCATGTCAATTGTTAGGATCATAATTTAACCAATGCAAAAGAGAAAGATATTGTTGTCTATAATAGATATGTCTGCTATTTTGCTATCATTTAAGAAACTCATAGGCGTTTTCTTGAGAGCATCTGCAGTTTGTTCTTCCTGTGACATGGTCACATGGACGGCAATATGGTGTAACTCTGGAACAGCTGGCTTTGTGGTGGAGTGAAAGGCCTGCCAAGCTTGCTGGGCAGGATTTGAAGGTAAAGCTTTTCTCGTTCCTACAACTTAACAATGGCAGATGTCAAGGCAAGAAAAATAAGAAGAAAAAAAAAACCAGAGCAAACACATGAGAAAGATCATAACATTGTTTACATTAATATCATCACCTGAAGCTGAACTTCATTTCGCAGGGGGGCATTGCAGTAGGAAACCATGCAGACATTACCGTATGGGAGCCAAATGTGGAGTTTGAACTCAACAATGATCTTCCTGTTTACCTTAAACATCCCGTATGCCGTCGGATTTCTCCACCCTCCTTTCTGATACATTGAACTAATGCTGCTTGTTCTAAATAGTAGTTTTTAGTAAAATGTTTACCATCAATGGGATATTTCAAAGTGAATGGTTGCAGTTGGAAGTTTGCATGCCAAATTGTCAATGATCTAATGAACTTTGCCTAATCACCACAGTAAAATGATTTTACTGTCGAAACCACTAATCACATTTGTGCTGTGCACAGAGTATCTCAGCCTACATGGGAAGCAAACTTTCTGGAAAAGTTTTGGCAACATTTGTCAGAGGAAACCTGGTCTACAAAGAGGGAAAGCACGCTCCTGCTGCTTGCGGTGCTCCTATCTTAGCTACATAATGGGATAAATTAGAACAGTAAGCCCTGTAGTTTAATTTCCAATTTCTTTCTCTCCAAGAGGCCTTTTTTTTATATTTGGGTTTCAGTTTTGAATTTCCTAGCTTCCTAATCTCTTCAAAATGTTGTTCATTTCCCACTCAAGTTCTATCAAGGTGTCTTACTAGCTGTCTGGTGCAATTTGCAGTCCAATTTCATAAACCATATCAGGCACTCTAACTTTTGTGCTTGGATGTGAATACCGTGCTCACAACCTGCCAAGAAAGAATGTGAATACTCCATTGGAGCCGTGTGTATATATAATTGTGGGAATAAAATTGCAGTTTTTTTTTTTTTTTTGAATTCTAAATGGAAATTTAAAGGTATTATTAAAGGATGGATACTCTCAAGATGCTGTAGTTTTAGCCATATATCCTACAAGTCCTTTTCAATTTTCCTTTCATAATTTTCTCTGGAACCGTTCGTGAAAGATTTGATAATGTTGTATACATTAAGGTCATAAAAAAGCAAAAGTTAAATAACACTTAAAACAAACAAACAAACAAACACATACAAGTTGTTTTCAAGAATACAAATAATATAGAAAACGAAAGACGAAAATAATATCAAGGGTCCTAATTAATTCAAAGTTTTATATATAATTATTAATAGCTTAGCTTGGTAGTGGATTAGTTTATATTTTTTTAATTAAATTAAAAAAATATTGATCATATTAATTTTTTTTAATTTGATAGAATTTTTAGTAACATTGTTTGCCGGATAAAACTTAACCATATTAATATCTTATTAAAAAAATAAAAATTCTGTTATTTTAATAAAAATAATAAATTTAGATTGATTCTGCGGTTAACCCATCGGATCAGTTTGGATGAAGAAAAAAAAAAGATATCTAGGCCTTGTTTGTTTCCCGGAAAGTAGTTTCCGGGAAACCATTTTCCAAACTTTCCTGTGTTTGTTTGTCATTAGAAAAGTTGGTCAACGGAAAACAATTTCCGGTCAGCGGAAAACACTTTCTAGTCAACGGAAAACACTTTTCGGTCAACGGAAAACACTTTCCAGTTAATTTTAGTCAAAAAAAATTTTGACTTGGTTTTCAGAAAAGTATTTTCCTTTTAGCTGTGTTTGTTTTCCGGAAAGTGGTTTCCGGAAAATCACTTTCCAAACTTTCTTGTGTTTGTTTGCCAGTAGGAAAGTTGGTCAATGGAAAACACTTTCCAGTAAAAGGAAAATTTGGCTTGGTTTTCAGGAAAGTGTTTTCCTGAAAAATTTGAGGGGAAAACACTTTCCGGAAGTTGTGAAAAATTTAGAAATGTCATTATTTGCTGATTATATCAAATTTGATCCTCAAACTTTTGATTGTTATATATATTTTATTTTAAATATTTATTTTTCAATTTCATCTCTTAAAATTTTATTTTTATATTAACTTTGGTCCTTATTTTTATAATTGCTATTTGCTTTTTCCTTATCATTTTTTTTATTGAAATTTTTTATTTATCAAATTTGATCCTCATTCTTTTAATTGTTACTTATTTTATTTGAAATAATTTATGAAATGTTGATTATTATTATTTTAATTTCTTCATTTTTCATTCTCATTCAACTTTTTAATTTGTAAGATTTGTTCCTCATTATTTTAATAAACTTGAGAAAAATAAAATATTAATAAGTTATTTTTCAGCTTATTTTCCATGACATAACCAAACACTGGAAAATGTTTTCCAGTTCATTTTCAATAACACTACCAAACATCAGAAAATATTTTCCCGGAGTTCACTTTCCAGGAATTCACTTTCCCCGGAATTCACTTTCCAAAAAGAATTCACTTTCCTACAAACAAACGGAGCCCTAATAATTTGCAGCGCGAATGTGATACGACATGCCGTTCAAAACGAAGTTGTGCCACGTCATCATCAGTTCCTACCGTTAGTTTCAGTAGTTTCTTAACTGAAAATGAAAAGGATAAGCTGATGCCAAACAGCCCATCCCTTTCCTTCTCTCCCTCAAAAATCCTCCATTAATGGAACTCTCCAATCACTTCATATCCATTAAAAAATCCCCGATTCTCTTCTTCACCACCAAACCACCCTTCTCCACCAAAGCCTTAACAAAACCCTTTGATTCACACTCACCGAAACTCACTTCTCCAGCTCACTCACTCCAACTCGAAACCCTTAAAACCCTAGAATGGAGTTCCCTCTGTAACCAACTCACTCCCTTCACTTCAACTTCGATGGGCCAATCGATCACTCGAAACGCAAAAATACCAATTGGCAAGAGCAAAGAAGAGAGCCAGAAGCTTCTAGACCAGACTGCAGCTGCATTGGCTGTGATGGAATCTGGACCGTTGGATTTTTCAGGGATTGAGGATATAACGCGTATTCTGGATTCTGCTGTTTCGGGGACCTTGCTTACGGTTGGAGAATTATGTGCTGTGAGAAGGACGTTGAGAGCTGCTAGAACTGTGGTGGAGAGGTTAAAAGATAGTGGAGATTGCTCGGAGAGGTATGATTGGCTTTCGGATCTCATTTTTCATTATTTTTAAATAACACTTTACTCGAAAGCTTAAGTCTAAGGGCAGTGGCTTAACTGTGCTAAATCTAAGTCGTGTGCTATTCATGCGCGTGTGAGACCCACTGCAAATGAAGGACATGGACGGCCTTGATTAGTGGCCCTATGGTTGTGATGTTTTGGAGTATGAAAAGGATTGCGATGCGTGTTTTTGATAATGGTTGTGGTTTGGTATATGATCAATGCGGATGGAATAAATGCATGAAGATCTATAATTTTGGAATAATTCTTGCTTGTTGTTTTGTTGATATATTCACAACATGCTCATGTTTGCTTATATGTAGAAGTTGGTGCACTCAAGTAGTACTTTATTGTTAGACCACCTTTTGGTTTGTGCTTTTGGAGGAAGATGCAAGTCTTCTAAAGTATTTGGAAAGGATATGTAGAAGACATTGAGTAGGTTTTGGAAAAACATGGATCACTAATTTAAAAGAATGGTTTAGGGAAAAACTTAGGACGATGATTTACTTTCAGATAATGTTGTTCAACCTTTTCAGGATGATACATAGGCTCATGTATTCTTTTCAAGGCATCTAAAGCTTTGAAGGTCTTAATGTGAACTTGTTCTATGTGTAAGAAATATCTGGTGCATCTTTCGATAGGTCACAATTTGGAGAGAGTGGCATAAATCAGATGCTATTGCTGGATTCTCATAATTCAGTAAGGGCCAAAAAGAATATTTATGTCAAGGTACTGTTGCAATAAGGGTCCAAATTACATTTTTTTAATCTTTAATGGAACTTGAAAAGGAACCTTCAAGCATTGAATGCCACTGTATGACTAAGTTTTCTTGGACAGGATCTCATTGATCGTGTTGTATTTGAATAGGTATGCTCCACTGCTTGAAATACTTCAGAATTGCAATTTTCAAATAGAGTTGGAGAAGAAAGTTGGATTTTGCATAGACTGCAATCTTTCAAAAATCCTTGATAGGGCCAGTGAAGATTTGGAGATCATTAGGTCTGAAAGGAAGAGAAACATGGAAAATCTGGATAGGCTGTTGAAGGGAATATCAGCTCGGATTTTTCAAGCTGGGGGTATCGACAAACCATTGGTAACAAAGCGCCGCTCCCGGTTGTGTGTGGGAGTCAGGGCTTCTCACAGGTATTTGATTCCAGATGGTGTTGTTTTAAATGTTAGTAGTTCTGGTGTAACATACTTTATGGAGCCTGGTGAGGCAGTTGAATTGAATAACTTGGAAGTCATGCTTTCAGACTCTGAGAAAGCTGAGGAAATAGCCATTTTGAGCTTGCTTACATCTGAAATAGCAGAATCAGCAAGGGACATAAAATATATGTTGGATGGAATTATAGAAGTTGATCTTTCTTTTGCTAGAGCTGCTTATGCTTACTGGATGAACGGGGTCCGTCCAATATGGACTTCAGAGGGATGTGGAGGCATTTCTTCCGGTGGAGGAGATTATTTATTTTCAATAGATATTGAAGGCATACGGCACCCATTGCTCCATGGGACATCTAGAAAACACCTGTCCAATATTCTTGGATCCAACTCTTTGAATTCCATGGAGGTGGATGAGGATAGCATGCTAGATACCGGAAAACATTCCAAAAATGTATCTGAATTTCCTGTGCCAATAAACATTAAAGTGGAATATGGAACCAGAGTGGTTGTGATATCAGGACCAAACACTGGAGGGAAAACTGCTTCAATGAAAACTCTAGGTGTGGCATCTCTCATGTCAAAGGCTGGTTTATATTTGCCTGCTAAAAACACCCCAAAGCTTCCATGGTTTGATTTTGTTCTAGCAGATATTGGGGACCACCAGGTAAAAGTTACTCTTGTTTTATGGGAGGTATGTACTGAGTTCTATTGATTGGTTTACTTAACTCTGACTCTGGTTATCTTTTATCGAAGTCTCTGGAACAAAATCTCTCAACTTTTAGTGGGCACATAACGCGGATTTGTAAGATCTTGGAAGTGGCTTCAAATGAATCACTTGTCCTCATTGATGAAATTTGTAGTGGAACTGATCCTTCTGAGGGAGTGGCACTTTCAACCAGTATCTTGCATTATCTGAGAGATCATGTTAACTTAGCTGTTGTGACAACTCATTATGCTGATTTAAGTCTCCTGAAAGATAAGGATAGTCGATTTGAGAATGCAGCCATGGAATTTTCTCTTGAAACATTACAACCTACGTATCAGATACTCTGGGGGTGTACTGGTGATTCAAATGCATTAAGCATTGCTAAATCAATTGGTTTTGACAGTGATATAATTGAACGTGCACGGAAGTGGGTGGAGAAGCTAGTTCCTGAAAAGCAGCAAGAGCGAAGTGGCATGCTGTATCAATCATTGTTGGAGGAAAGAAACAGATTGGAAGCTCAGGCCAGGAAAGCTGCATCTGTTCATACAGAAATTATGGAGCTTTACCATGAGGTAGAATTTAGAAGAACTAGATGGGCACAACAGCTTCTGATTTTTTTTCTATCCTCTTTTATAATTCTTCCTGTTGCATGTGTTCTTTTTCTTATTATTATTTTCTTAACTTTGTTTATTGATGTTAAGATTTCTTTGTTTTCTCCCCCTCTATTTCCACCCAATTCCACCGATCAAGATTCAAGCTGAAGCTGAAGACCTTGACGGGCATGTAAAAGCTCTCATGGCAAAGGAAACCCAACTGGTCCAACTGGAACTGAAGGCTGCAAACTCGCAGATTGAAACTGTGGTGCAGAACTTTGAAAATCAGCTCAGAAAAGCCAGTCCAGATCAGTTTAATTCACTGATTAAGAAATCAGAATCTGCAATTGCATCTATTGTTCAAGCTCACTGCTCAAGTGACAGTCTTCCTGCTAGTGAAACAGATACGAGATCATATACCCCACAACTTGGGGAGCAGGTTCTTGTAAAGAGACTTGGAAACAAGTTAGCTACTGTAGTTGAAGCACCTCGTGATGATGAGACAGTCTTAGTTCAATATGGTAAAATAAGAGTTCGAATGAAGAAAAGTGACATTGGATCAATTAAAAGTGATAAAAAAAGCAAAGCAACGATTTTGGTCCCTAGTTTGAAGAGACAGGTATGCATGGTACACGGCCCTGAAGAAGTTTCACTTGTTTCAGATACAGCAGGCATTCCTGTCTATCTTTGCTTCTATTTCTTCTGGGATTCCTTAAGTTAGTTGTTCTTATCATTCTGGTGTGAATTATAGGTAAAACAGAGTTTTTCAGAGCTCAACAAAGATGAGGAGGTTTCTCATGGCCCACGAGTGCAGACATCAAAGAACACTGTGGATCTGCGAGGCATGCGAGTGGAAGAAGCTGCGAGGCACCTCAACATGGCCATATCTGCAATAGAGCCGCTCTCAGTTATTTTTGTTGTGCATGGCATGGGCACTGGAGCTGTTAAGGAGTGCGCACTGGAGGTACTAGGTAAGCATCCACGTGTTGCCAAATATGAACCAGAAAGTCCAATGAATTTTGGTTGTACAGTTGCTTTTATCAAGTGATTAATTTTACTTACTACTCGCAAATCTTTTCATAAGCATGAAGTCGCCTTCACTTCTTCCATTGCATTCTATATTCAAACAAGAAATGAGTTATAGGAATACTTAAAAGCTTCATTATCATCTATTGAATAAGTTCTATTAAAACTGAAATATAGATGTCATATTAATGTGGTCATGTTGATTCCACCAGGTGAGCTTAGACTGGCACACTTAAAACTTTCTATGCTATTAACGCAGTCATGTTGATTCCATCAGGTGAGCTTAAACTGGCACACACTTGAAATTTTCTATGCTGAGGAAACCAGCCTTGTGACCTTAGCCAGTTAGGCAGAATGTCCTCTTGTTGGTGAATATTGTTCTTTTCCTCCTGGTATGACCGTTGCTGCACTAAAACTAGGCCAGCCAATACCACCACCAATTTCACCTCCACTGACAACTTCTCCCCCCCCTGCTGCACCATTACAAAGGCCAATATCAATTCCAAGGTTGCCACTACCATGTCCAACACCAAAATTGCCACCATCTCCCCATGACCATGTTTCTTGAAGATCCAGGCTATCAGGTTTGCGAGTTCCTTGATCCTTGTCAGTGAGAGCCCTATTGGCAGAAAGGAGTCCAAATCCTAGAATTAGAATCAATTAGGCTAAGCAAATATAGTTTAGACACTACTATTTTTTGGATTATTTTCATGCTTCGAATGGCTTTTAGCAGGCATGGAGGCAAACTGCTTAATCTATAGGGTGCAAATCGATAGTGTATGGTGCATGGTTTTCGTGTTTGAGGGTAAAAAGGCTTGAAGAATGGTATTGGTTGAGTAAAATTTGCAAGAGATGGTTTTCTGCAACTTGGTTCTTGAAATTGAGAATCATGGTGCCCATGTGAGCAGATTTGTAGGCTGATTCTGTCGACCGGTCATCTTGTCATTTTTCTCCCTTTAACGTAGAAAAGGATGGGTTATAACCCTAATTTATCTTAAAGTTGTGACCCAACCCGCCATTGATCAAACTTCTTGAAGCAATTTTATTAGACTATGCATGGTGGCTGGATAAATGCATTAATCAAGTAAACAGCCCACATGTACGAGGGAAATCTGCCTGCTGGCCCTTTTCCAATGGCACCTACATTTCCCCTTCTCAAATGCAATTTTTTCAATGATTTCCGACACCATTTTGAGTTGGATAAAAAAGGGTATTTTAGAATACCTCTCTTTTTAAGCCAAACGACATTGTATAAGACCGTTTGGAAAGAACTGCTGTGGTGAATAGGTTTTTTTTTTTTTTTTTAAGACTAATAACATGTCCTTTATCTCTTAAAAAAAAAAATAGAGTTGCATAGGCGTAGCCTCATAGGCTCACATGCACCTGGCTCTTTATCTGTTGGGTCGGGCTTCAAGCCTTGACCCCTTTGTATTTTTTTCATTTTTTTTATTTACATTTAGATGCACTATAAAAATTAAATATTATATTTCAATTATTATTCAATTTTTTCATAATTCTCAAGTAATATTGTAGATTTTTATGGGAATGTTATCATTTTTTTTAATTATTATGTACCTAATATGAAAAAATGCATGAATGTTCAATTAAAATAAAATTTATGCTTTTAAAATTTTTTAATAGATTCTTTGTATAATTTTACTATATTTATCATTTTCTTTTTCTTAAATCATATATAAAATACTTTTTATTTTAATATTTTTTTATTAAATTTTACTTTTAAGGTCGTTGTTATTTCTTGTTTAAGAAACAATGCTTGCAA
This sequence comes from Populus alba, assembly GCF_005239225.2. Lineage (NCBI taxonomy): Eukaryota > Viridiplantae > Streptophyta > Magnoliopsida > Malpighiales > Salicaceae > Populus > Populus alba. Next base: position 3,641,899 of record NC_133287.1, read on the forward strand.
TTTTAAAACATGTTTTTGTTAAAACAATTGAGAGATGCATTAAAAAAATATAGTTGGGATTGGTTAAAAAAATATTGACATCTAATTAAATAGAAAAAATATTAAACATCTCTACATAGTTATTGATATGTTAATCAGCATATAATTATTTATTTTTTATTATTATAAATATGAGTTCAATTTTCATTTCACACTTCAAATATTTTTTTATATATATAAAAATAGCATCACTTGCATATTCTTTTTTTACATCCCAAATTAATTCTTGATCCAATCCACAACGAAAAACACAGATGAGGTGACTAGTTATGAGAGACATTAGAGGCATGGGAAAAATATTGTTTCTTATGCAATCTTTACACTCACAATTCATTGGGAAAAATATTGTTTCTTATTTTTTCATTTTGGTTATCAAAGTCTTTTTTTCTCCTCAATGCAATTCTTTTTGTGGCAAGTTAATGAGCAATTGGCTCTGATTTGTTGAACAAGGGTAAACTTAGTAGATGAAAGATTGAAGTGGAAAGGGGAACAAAACTTGGTAGCACCTTCAAAGTTGTGCGGAAAGTTTAATTTGGTTCTTATACTTTCCAATTTCTTTCTTTTTGGCCCCTTTGATTTTCAAGATTTAAATTTTGGTATAAAACCTTATTTTTCTCATTTATTAGTCCTTGTTTTGCGACTAAAGAGAGTTGTTGGATTTTATTTGTAGAGAGAGAAAGTATTCGTTGACATTGATTTGTAAAAATCCTTTTAAGAACACGTGCTTAGAAACATCTTCCATTAAAATTTTTTTATTTTTGCACCTAACACGAGGGTATCTAATTTTACCTCCAGATACATTTTCTTCAATTAAAAATGCAAAATTGATAAATCTTCGTACACCCACAATAAATTTTGAACAAATATGACCATCCATATGATGACGATACATCCATGATCGATTGTTAATATTAATATAATTAAAATAAAAAAATAATATCTTTTTCATTTTCACACTTTATTGGTAGTGTCTGGGCATAACTTCAAACACGTTTTGTTTTGTCCAGATAAATTAGTAGGTCTACCATATATAACAAGAAAGGTACATATATTTAGTTTCTAACACAATTAGAATTGCATCCAAACTTCTTTTGTAGCTTCATATGTAGATAAAAGTCCAAACCAATAGATTTGAACTTTTTCAACCCATGCCTCTTAACTTAGTTCATTAAACTCCTTTTGAATCCACTTCATTTTAGGCTTTATAATAGACTCAATGGACATTTCTAATGGATCCTTATATCTCGTAGCTAGGTTCGTATCACTCAAACAACCTCAAATCAAACAAAAAAACCTCTTTTTTTTTTTAACCAATTTATATTTAATAAAGCCCTTGATTAAATTCCTCCAATCCATTTAGTAGTTAATTTATTGAATTTTATTTTCAAATAGCTTCTCATATATATATAATATATATATATTGCTATTTAATAAAGTCTTTAATAAAATTCCATCATCCATATTCAGTAGTTAATTTACCTTATTTTATTTTTCAAATAACTTTTGATATTCCAGGTTTGTTATAGAACAATCACAAAATAGTGAGTGTCATGTACTTATAGACAAGTTTTGGAAAATATCGGAATAGGAGAGGGGGTTGATATCTACCAAGAAATGGGTTAAATTTAAACTCCTAAAAACTAACCGTTCTTTTAACAACATATTTTAACACTAAAATAATTTCCTAGAAAAAAAAAAGATTCGAATAGAATATCTGATTCGTGATTTTAAATAACAAGTTATTTAATAATAAAGATATTTTCAAGTGATTTGTGCATCAACTAGACTAGATTTCTCTATTAATGATCTTAAAAACAGCACACCTCATACCAATATAGTGTAAAGGTTAAAAAATTAAGAAGATGACAAGCTTGTTTTCAATTATCAAACTAACCTTTCAATATTATATAGTTAAACTCAACTTAATTTATATGGGTTAATCTGAAAAACTCAGAAAAAAATAATCTAATTGACTATTTCTATTTGAATTAAATAAAATATTAATTATCTGATTTATTCGGCCAATCTCAATTCTAACACTGAATCCAATTATATATATATATATATATATATATATATATATATTATTATTATCTTTCAACTATGATTATAACGGGAGCACCTATGCCAAGCTGTCAAAATCAAATTTAATTCTGACAAAAGAGGCCCGAAACAACTTGTAAGAGAAGGCGTACGGATAGCAGGAAACAAATAAAAAAAAGAAGAAGAAGAAGACGCGTCAATAAAATAGCAAGAGAATCAAAACCTAACTCAGTGACTGACTCTACCTTTCATCAAAGCAATTGAGCGCCAAAAGGCAATCATTTTGTTTTTTTTGTTTTTTTTACTCCGAATAAATAAGTAAACAGTATTTAATCAATAATAACATAAAATTTCCATTTCTCTTTGTATATAAAAACCAAACCATACACAAACCGCCAACCTCCCAAAGCCAATAGCCATACCTCCCTCTACAAGTTTTCACCGCCAGAACCTCCCTGGTGAGTTACTCCAGTTCTTTTTCTTTAGAAAGTAGAAACCTTCATTGGGTTTAAGTTGTTGATTTTGTAAAAATGGTTTCTTTTGGGGAAAGTAAGTGTATTCTCTTTTGTTTCTGTTGGAATTTGAATTTTTGTTGTCTTGTGAATGTATATTTAAATGCTTTTGATATGATTTAATTATCTGGTTAGCCAAAGACTGGTTATTGGATATAAAGTGTGAATCTTTAGATTGTTCGATGCATAATTTTATTGTAATCTGATCATGGATTATTCATTTTGGGGAAATGGGGCTTCTTTTTGCTGGTTTGTTATCAGTTCTTCGTTCCTTTTCATTGCTTCAATCCTTTTTTTTGGCACGAGTTTAAGGTAATGCATGATGATGTTATGATATAGGTTGTTTTTTAAATTGATTTTTTAGTAAATATATCAAAATAATATATATTTTATAAAAGCAAAAAAAAAATAATTTGAAATAATTTTTTTTTTTAAAAAAAAAACATGGCGTGAACGCGTAAACAAGGGTTTACTTTGAAAGTTGAATTCCTAGGCATAGCCTCTGTAATACTTCTGGAATGCCCTTCCTTTATACTTTTTTTTAATCTATTATTATTGGCTTCTTTTAGTTCCAATAATGTGGGTCTTGTTTAGTTAGTTCATATGAATTTAATCTTGTATGATTGCGATTTTTCCTTTAGTGTTTCAGGTCCTTAAGAAACAATAACAAACTGGAAATGTTTCCCATGCATATGTTTCTTTCTGTTGGAACTCAAATTCAGTTCTATTTTAAATTTAATAGCTTTGAAATCAAGATTTGATTACTTTAATAGAGAGGCCAGTTATTGAATATAAATTATAGATCTTTTGATTGGTTTCACTACTTCTGCTGCTTCTTGATTGCAATTTGCTTGGTCATTGACATTTTATTGAACATATCGACTGCATTATTTGGGGGACGGTTTTTTATCCAGAGAAAAGGTTTGCTTCTCTCTCGACGAGTCCTTTTTGTCAGTATCATAGTTTTTTCTATGTGTTATGGAGCATTTTTCTCCCAAATCTATTCTTTATGATGACTCACCCTCGTTAAATGCCCTTCTGCTAGTAGTATCATCATTTTGATTGCTTTGTTTGATTTTAGTATTTTGTTTTGTTCTTTCCTTCTAGTCCCATATGAATTCAATGCCTTGCAATTATTTTTGTTATTGCTTAGATGTTTGGTGAAAAAACATTCATGGGTGTATGCGAATGGGAAATCAGCATGTCTTACCCGTAGTAAGCATGTGAGGTGGGTTTGCATTTTACTGAATTAAGTGCCAGACATTTTTTTTTTCTCTTTCTGGTGTATGTATGTGCTGTTTTGGTGAGGGATATCGCTCAATTCCTCTCAGATTGGTTTGTGTGGATATTTAAATGATCTCCTTGTTCCAGTAAAAAAATCTGAATTGTGCATTGAATGTTTTCTTTCATCTTTCTTTTAATAGTGTATTGAAATGGAAGTATCTGCTTCAAACTTATTGAAATGCGATGATGAGGAAAAGGCTTTGAAGGGCTTGCTTGAAGCATTTGGTTCTGAATTTTCTCTTGAACAAATAGCTTCTGCTTATTGCAAAGCAGGCCGAAATGCAGATTTTTCTGTTCAAATCCTGCTAGATATGGAGGGAAATTCCCCTACCTCTTCAAGTCATTCATCCATTGGAGAGGCAATGGAGAATAAAAAATCTTCTGAGTCATCCAATGATTATATTCCAAAGAAGAAGTGTGATGCAAATGAAAAGTTCAAAACTGTAAAGCAAAAATGGCATCCGGTATCAGGAGGAACTGTTTCAAGTGTTCTCGGTAAAAGTTACATTACATCCATGCCAGTGGCCAATAGCGCTTGTGTGGCAACCAAACCATTGAAATTGGATGCACACGAGTTCCCGATGTCTGAACTTTGGGGAGTAGAACCCAAACAAACCCAATCAAAGCATGACCATATGCACAAGGATATGGAAGATTTTTTATTCAACATGCTAGGAGATGGCTTCCAGCTGGAAAGGGGCGTGATTCAACAAGTTCTTGGTAAACAATGCTTCAAATCTTTATGATCTGTTGTGGTTGCTTCTTGTCCTCTCTGTCAATCATATTGATGCGAAACATGTTCCCTAATAAAGAGAATCTAAGATTGGCTGTTTCATAATTTCTATCTTGAAAAAAAATCTTGAATGAGTGGAATCTGTTTTAACTTGATGAAATTTTCTGTAGTAAAATACGAGATCTACTCTGTATGATTATGTAACCTATTCTGTATAATTTCATAATTTACATAAAGATTAGTAAAATAAAAAATTAAATCTGACATGGGATGCAGGATTAGTTCTTGACGGATTTCATCCTGCATTACTAAATGTAAATGAACTAACTAGCAAGATCTCTAATCAGGTTTTATGTTGAATGTGCAGATGCATGTGGATATGATATGCAAAAGGTATGCATGATATCCTCTTTGATGATCAAGGACTATTTTGATTTTTTACCAAATCCCTCTTTTCTACCAATACAGTCTCAATTTTTTTCAAAACAGATCTTGACTGCACTTGTTGCTAGTTAATTCAAGTTGCTTTTAAAGACCAGACATGCTTTGGGTTGGCATTTCTTGCTTGCCAAGAATCAGAATTAGATACTTTTGGCAGTTCAGCACTATATATTAGTTAACTGAGAGGAGTAAAAGGCATCATTGACTCATGGTGACATAGAACAGAGGCCTTCAGAAAGTAGGCTAGAGTTTTGAGCCACAAGGCTTGGGCTTTAGTATGTTGAATTTGTGATTACATCCTGAAATCTTCAATAAACCCTAAAATTTGTGCAACTATTTTAAGTGTTTTACTATTTCAGACTTATAAGCCATTGTTTTAGTACTATCATGCCCACAAGTATGGCTACCTTATGAAAGTTTATGTAATTTTGAGGATCTTTATAAGGAGGGCATTATAAGGTGGAATGTATCTGGAAATACCCAGCGTTTCTCAAACTAACTACTTGAGTGTTACCAGCATATTCATGCTGCAGCTTTGTTTCTGTTTAGTAGGATGTCTCTACCAGTGAACTTTGCTCTTCCTCTATGGATTGATGCTTGAACATATCTGATGAACAAGGGTTAAGCTTATATAGTTAATGTGCTCAATGAAGTATTCATTAAGATACTGCATGTTTTAGTTTTGTTCTCAATTGATATGAATTTATCATCTACATTAGTAAGCACTTATAAATTTTCCTTTCTTTTTGCACCTTTCAGAGCATGGAGGAACTACTCAATCTGTCAGGAGTGATTTTGGACAAAAGTAACAAATATGGAGGTAGTTCCACTGGAAAGGTTAGCATGTTTAGAAAACTACTCTTTTATTGGAGATCATTGTACGTCCCATTTGATTTATATTTTACAGTGAAACTGCTAGTTGTTATTTGTTTTTAGTTAACTTGAGACTTTGAGAAATTAGGCGAAGTCAGCTGTTGGATAAGTTTGTATTTTTTATACAGTTCACATCATCGTCGTTGAAATTAAGGGTTTTTCTCCAATTTAAGGGCAGTAACAACATTCTTAATATATATCCTTTTCCTCTTGCAATATTGCCTTACAGTTCACAGATGTACAGTCAAATTATGGAAGACCTTCATGTAAAAACAAATTGCATTCGATGAGTTCCCGTGGAGGGTATGATACTTGTAAATTTCTAGCAAGTTAAATAGTTAGCTTTTATTAAGCTATAGGCTACTTTCTGTATAAATAGGGAAATACAGCTTATCCTTATGATTATTTTACGTCATAATACTTTTTTTTTCCTTGTATTTTCACTACTGTGCAAATAGAATTTCAAAAGCAAATCGGGGAGAATTACCTGGGCTGGGGAAAGAGAGAAACAACCTCCAGAATGAAGTTTTGACTGCACTTTTTAGTGCTGCTGAGAGATCTGAGGAGTTATCTAGAAGAAAAACAAAGGCTGAACGGAGGTCAATAGTGTATGGAGAGCCGGTGGCTGAACCTCTAACAGACTTTACCTTAGAGAACAAGGCTGATTCAGTGTACTCCTTGCAAGATTATGACAAAGGTAAGGAACTCTTTTGAAAGGAACTTCATTAACCAAGTATTTTTTTTTTTTTTAAAAAAGAAATTTAGTAGGCTTGGATGCTTTAGTAGCTCATTCGCAAGAAATTTGGGACTTAGGAGTTCATATTTTGGCTTTTATGGACTAGATTTCATTTTGCTGCGGCAACATTTCTTTTTCATTCATCAAGAGCCGAGCAACACATTAGATCTGGTTTTGCTAGTCCCTGCCCACCCCTTCAACCAAAATAGAAAAAAACAAAGAAACTGAAATATTCTTGTATAAATTTGGGAACTTACGATTTCCTTTCATATATGTTCACTGTAGCTTGTGTTAGAACTGTTTGATGGCCTGTTTATATTGTTTCCATCTGGGATATGGGATTAATGTGCTGATTCAGTGACATGCACCATTCTTGCTTTCATATTTTATGGTGAATTACCTTCTGAAATCTGAAAAGTGCTGTTGCTTGATGTTATCTAAGGGATGTGTTGAGCAAGAAGTTTATGCTTGATGGTATCTAAGGGATGTGTCGAGCAAGAAGTTCATGGCAGGTGTTTTTCTGGTTGCTCTGGAATGTCATAAATAAATGGTCATGCCTGCCCATTCCCGAGCCTAACATGGCAGCTTGTGATTCATGTTGCGAAATGAATCTGTTTTTTTCTTTTCTTGAAATATCATATTCTCAAATATCAATATGATGCACTTTGAAGAGTGTCTCATTCACCACTGATACATTTAACTCTTTTCATCAGAAGAAACAATCTATGATGTTTATATGTTACTATGCTGGGGTTAGTAATGATCTGTTTGACAACAAAGTAATAAACTGCTTATGGGCTGCAAAAACTGTGTCTGATCCTGTCGTGTGGAGCTTCATGGTTTTTGGGAAAGCATGTGTGAACTCTATGGACTAGGTTTTTTGTTAAAAAAATTATTGTTTTGTATATGGGCTAATTGAGTTTGTTGACTTTTTTCTGGTTGTCTATTTTATACTCTTTCTTCATGCCAAGTAGTATCATCAGTTGAAGATAAGGATGGAGAGGATAGTTACCAGCTTCTTCGTAAAGCTTGGAAGGAGTATCGGGCTACAATGAATGAATATTACAAAGCTGTAGGTTACTAATTATTATTATTATGATTATTATTACTATTATTATTATGCTGCAAATACTATAGTGGCCTTTATACCTGTATGTGTAAATTTTCATTTCCGGCCAGTTAATGAAGGGAATCATTATTTTTTGTCATGATTCTATAACAAATTCTTATGATTTTTGGTAACTTGATAAAAAAATATTTGCCCAGGTAAATTTATAGCTAGAGTCTTTTGCAATTTAATTGCCAGACTGGCTTTTTGCATAAGAAATCTACAATATGGTTTGTATCAATTGCCTTTTTTGCTGTCTGGTCATGATAAAATATGAATGTCCCTTGTCAGGGTGGTGATGCATTTGCCAAAGGAGATTATGAGCGAGCAAACAAACTTATGGATGAGGTATGGTTTCTGACTGTTGTCACAAAGAAGAACTCTGTTTATAAATCATGTTTTTGTTTGCACTGGCAACATGATCAGCACTTGAGATACAAATAAGATTTTTTTTTTGTCTTGGATGATTACCAAGTAGTTGAACACAAGATCAAAACTAAATTGTGTCCGGTTGATATAGCTAGTCGTGTATGTCATGTATGTATTTAAGCATACACGACATAAACAAGATCAAAACAAACTTACCAAGTAGTATTGGTAGTATAATAGTCAAAATGAAAATGCTTACAAGTGGAACTGTCGTGTATGTATTTAAGCTGTGGGGTTTAACGGGATCTCAGTTCTATCATTTTTAATTGTTAGAAGGCCACTGTTGGATAAAATAAGAAGTTTAGCTGTAAATGTCCTTGGTATTTGCAGGGACTTTTTTTTCGTGACAAGGCTCACGAGGTAGATGAAGAATCTACTCTGAAGATTTTTGAAAGCAAGTTAGTGACTATTATTTTATTTTTTTTTTCTTTTCTTGTAGGGTCTCTTTGGTTTTTCTATTCCCTTTGCGTTGTAATCTGTGTTCTTTCCTTACTTTTTTCTAATCTCTTGGAAGCATTCATGAGCAGAAATGTTGAGACACAAGACGAGATGTTGCTTGATCTGCATGAATATGGCACAAAAGATGCAATACGCTCCTTGAGGAGTAATCTTCTCTTACTTTCAGGCATCCCATGTAAGCTATCATTGTGTTTTCTTTTCCCCTCATAATTTTCTCTCGTCATGTATCTTATCCGGATATATTTTTTTTCATCAGCTTTCAAGTACCTCAAAGTCATCATCGAGTCGAACAAGGAAGACGTTACGAAAGGGGATGTGACGAAAGGGGCTCGTAGAAGATTGGTAAGACTGCCCTAATTTAACCTTGGTCTTTTCTGTTAAGGATTCATTGAGGCTGAGATATTAGTGTGAAAAGAGTCTTTTGTTTGAGAGATTGAACCAAAAACGATACTTACGCCCACCAATGGGTGCTCAACTCAGCGGTAGTTCCCAGAAGGAGAGGGAGCTGATTCTCTTATTCAAGTCTTACTTATCATCCCAGGACCGAAAACAAAATCTATAGCTTCTTCCTCCCTTTTCTTTTGCAGATCATGAAGCTATTAGCGAAGGAATCTATCGAGTGGACTGAAGGAGATACTGGAACAATACTAATTCAACTGGATAATATCAACCCAAAGCGCTTGAGTTTCGCCGAAAAATAGTATGCAGCATGGAATCAATTTGGTTTCTTGAGAAGCAGCCACCATTTTTTGGAGGATGACAGTAACTTGATCATTTGTTGACAAGTTATCGAAACGTTGACCATGTAAACGTTATAAAGGAAGGAATGGGGAAATTTTTGAGCAATTGTTTTCTGTAATTCGATGGCATGTGTCAAAAGTTTCCTTCTTGAGGTGCTTGAAAACTTCCGTTGGCATTGGAAAAAGTTTAACCAAATCCTAACGAGTGTTTAGAATTGAACTAAAATTCAAGAAGGAAGAGGAGTGATGTTTGTCCGACATTCTGGCATCAAGAAATCTGTGGCTTTGAAGGTGTTAAGAATTGTGGTGAATAATATTGTTTTTAAATAGATAAAAAAAAATTTATATTTATATTTTTGATATTAAAATTATTAAAATACCAAAAAAATAGTTAACTTAAGACTTTTAAAATGTATTATTTTCTTTACCAAACTGCAAGCCAAAATCCCAAGAGGAAATGTCACTGTAGCCCAATACACCACCCAGTCTCTACTAAAATGCTTACACGTGTCTACACTAACCCATCCAGGACCCACAGAAGGCATCTCTATTAAGAGACGGTGACTGCTACTGATGCATGAAATGCCATAAGAAGTTCATGATTCCCCCAAAAGTATTTTTTTGATCCCTTTAGATAGCAATTAATACTACAGTTTTTCATTTTTTTTTTACTTAAGACCTTTTTGAGAGAGTAGTTGATTTTTTTTTTAATTTTGATTTTTTAATTTAAGTTAATTTTTTTAAAATATTTTTGGATTGTTTTGATATGTTGATATTAAAAATAAATTTTAAAAAATATTATTTAAATACATTTCCAAGTAAAAAACATTTTAAAAAATAAATTCTTCTGTACTTTTTAACAAACCCTTCACCAATTTCTTTCCCCTCTATAAAAAACAAACTTCTTTTCATAATTAGATTTAATTCAAGAATGAAAAAAATTGGGTTACTTCAACTCTAATTAATTATTTTTATAAAAATAATATTAATTTATTGTTTTTAAAAAATCTTAAATTTTACACAACTAAAATTGAATTAAGTTTGATTAAGTTAAAAACGTTTAAATTTTTAATGTTGTTTTGTTTAATTTAAAATTCGATCTAGATCAAATTAAAAATCACAAATTTTCTTGCTCAATATCATGAGTTTAATAACTATTACTCTTTCTTGTCTATACACCTTTAAAGCATTTGTGAAAAAAGGAACTTCCATTGAAAGGATTAAGTTCTAATTACGGATAGTTATTTATTTAATATAAATATTCAAACATTTGGTTATGACTTGGGATTTTATATTAGGAAACCTAAGTACAAAGGGATGAAGTTGAAGATTGTTGAATCTTATGGGGGTCAAAATATAGTTTGATAAAAAAAGAACCAATAAAATAGAAGAATATTAAAGAGAATCGAAGCGGAGAGTTCTAGGTTTTGAAGTACTGTGTTTCTGTCGATAAGAAAAGGGAAAGGGAACTTGTCTTTTGTCTCTGCAAGTGTGTGGTTTCTGTCTGGGATCATCAAAATAAGATGGGTGGGTCAGTGAAGGACGTGAAATCAAAGGCTGAACTTGATAACATAACCAAAAGTGGAGAAGCAGTGATCATTCACTTCTGGGCAACATGGTGTGATGCTTCAAAACAAATGGACCAAGTCTTTTCTCATCTCTCCACTGATTTCCCCAAGACCCACTTTCTCAGGGTAACATGTATTTCTAATTCTATGTGAGTGTGGTTTTTTTTTTTTTTAGTTATTGTTATTGAATTTTTTATGTGGGTTTTGTTTTGCAGGTTGAAGCAGAGGAGCAACCAGAGATATCAGAGGCCTTTTCAGTCTCTTCTGTGCCTTATTTTGTTTTCTTGAAGGTACCTTCCTTTTCTTTTAATGGTATGCTCTTTTGGGTTGTCATTGATGCTTTGTTTTCATTAGGAAGTATCCAGTTTGTTTTGTTGTTTTTTGTTTGTTTAAAATTGGGAATCTAGGATGTAAGGGAATTGTAAGAAAAACATGTTTTGGTTGTGTTAATTTGGATTGTTTTGCTTTTATGATTCCGCAACATGTCTGAATACTGGCTGATTTAAGAGATGAATCAATGTATTGAATTATGTAATTCGCATTTGCAAGTCATGATCTTAAGTGATAATTGAATGGACCAGCATGTGATGTCTTAGCTCACAGGTTTATTATTTCTTATTTTATTCAAAACTAAATTCGTGAAGAATGTAAGTACGAAGTGTAAAAAGAAAAGTAGTGTCTAGTATTGTCGGGTTAAGAAAGACTATCTAGACATTTGTGAGATGCATGTACTAAAGATGCTAATTATTTTACACTCTTGTAAATTTTGGATTAAGCTGTTTTGTGACAAGATTCGTAGTTGGCCAAATGAATCAAAACTGCATTATCACTCCCAACTTATTTAATATTGTTCATTGGGTTTGCAGCTTAGCATTGGATCATTTTTGAAACCCACCTGGCTAATCAGCTCACCAAACTTCTCAAAACCAAAACTATTCATTTTCGAAACCCACCCACCTAGCATAATCATGTAATGGAACTTCCTAAAAAAAACATTCTGAAACCTGTAAAACTGCATGGGCTGGATTGAGACTGTTCATCTAGCAGGTAGATGGATGTACAATTTCCATTCCTCAGCCATGCAAACCAGAGAAATTCTTGACTTATAGCACATGCACTCAAGTCACCGTAAAGGGCCTAATCTCTTTGCTGTGTGCAAGCACACTAGGTACATCCACTAGTTAGGCATATACAGCTTGAAGCTTTGAACCCAACAATTCGTCTTTTTCTGATCAATAGTTAGAAATTTTCTTAGACAAAGGAAGAGAGCCTGTGTATGTGAGAGAGAGATGGGGAGGGAGGAAAACTTTGGTAACCATATGAGACTTAGGGTGACCTGATATCTGGTTAGTTTTGAGTCTGATTGCCGGCAGGTTCAGGGAGACTCAACTTGCTGTCCTGATTAACATATCTGTTTCTTCTTCAAATAACAGGGCTGCTCATTTAATAAATAAACCAATGAAATTGGTTTGATTCAGTTTGAGTTGATTGGTCTGTTTTTTGAACATGGAACACCCCCATCAACTAGATGACTCACAAATCACATTTGGAGTTTTGGACATAAATTCAGCTCAATGACAGCCTTGTTGTACTAAAAACCTATTAGATAACTTCAAATGATAACTTTGGATAATTTACTTTAACAATGTGGAGTGGCATTTTGTCACCCTATGTTATGTGTTGGTTGTGGTTTTGCCATCGTCTTTGTGTTCTTAAGTGAAGAAAATGACCTGATAATTTCAATTAGATATTCTATTTTTTCAAGATTTCACACATACACATACATGCATGTATATCAACCTATAAATGGATTACTTTTCTCATCCTTTGAAAACATTTTTTTCTCATCGGGAATACTGATCAGCCATTCTATGCATTTTCTTCATCAGGATGGCAAGACAGTTGATACATTGGAAGGTGCAGATCCTTCCAGTTTGGCAAACAAAGTTGCTAAAGTTGCTGGCTCAGCTAACCCAGGAGAACCTGCAGCCCCTGCCAGCCTTGGAATGGCTGCTGGACCTACTGTTCTTGAAACAGTCAAAGAGTTCAACAAAGAAAATGGTTCCTCACAACAAGCAAACCAAGTGCAACCTGGCCTCAGTGATGCATTAAAAAATCGATTGCAGCAGTTGATTGGCTCTCATCCTCTCATGCTATTCATGAAAGGGAATGCTGAAGAGCCTAAGTGTGGGTTTAGCCGAAAAGTTATTGATATTTTGAAGGGTGAAAATGTGAAATTTGGAACTTTTGATATCCTCTCTGACATTGAGGTTCGTGAGGGGTTGAAGTTGTTCTCGAACTGGCCCACATTTCCTCAGCTCTACTGCAAGGGAGAGCTTCTTGGCGGATGTGACATCGTAATTGCAATGCATGAGAGTGGTGAATTAAAAGAAGTTTTCAGAGACCATGGAATTGATACTATTGGTTCCAATGAGGCAAAAATGAGTGGAAGTGAAAATGGAAAGGGTGGCATTGCACAATCCACTGGATTGAGTATGAACTTGACCTCCAGACTTGAAAGCCTGGTTAATTCAAGCCCTGTTATGTTGTTTATGAAGGGAAAACCTACTGAACCAAAGTGTGGTTTCAGTGGGAAGGTAGTTGAAATCCTTCGAGAGGAAAAGGTGAAGTTTGAGACCTTTGATATTCTCACCGATGAAGAAGTCCGTCAGGGGCTTAAAGTTTATTCCAACTGGTCCAGTTACCCTCAACTGTACATCAAAGGTGAACTTATTGGTGGATCAGACATTGTGCTGGAGATGCAGAAAAGTGGGGAACTTAAGAAGGTTTTGATTGAGAAAGGTATTGTTCAGAAGGAGACCATAGAAGATCGCATAAAGAGCCTGATTACTTCTTCACCAGTGATGCTCTTCATGAAGGGTACCCCAGATTCCCCCAGATGTGGTTTCAGTTCCAAAGTTGTAAATGCCCTGAAGGAGGAGGGTGTAAGTTTTGAGTCCTTTGACATTTTATCAGATGAGGAAGTGAGGCAGGGACTAAAGGTCTTCTCAAATTGGCCAACCTTTCCTCAGCTTTATTACAAAGGTGAGCTAATAGGTGGTTGTGATATTATAATGGAGCTGCGAGACAACGGAGAACTGAAATCTACCCTATCCGAGTAGGGTTGACATCAATTCTTTCAAATAATGCCAGGCAAATCTAAACGTTCTTTTCCAGTCATGTTAGCGGTGTCTGTTGATGTTATACTTTAGTGACGAGCATGAAATTTGCACAATGTACTTTCTCATCAATGTCCTGATGCCTTCCATGGTTTTCTGATAGATCATAGAATTAAGCTATATTATGAAAGTTTTGCTTTCTACGTGGCTCAAGAAGTATTAAGTATGTTTTGGATTGCTTTTACAATGGATGAATTATAGGTTTTTCCTTCGCGCAGTGTTGTTGCTGTGTTAGTGCATGCAACTTGCAATATTTTTCCCGTTTCTTATCATGGTGAAGGGATAAATATCTTCTTCACATGCACGCTGGGTTGATCTCTCTGTCTAAATATACTCGTTAAATGCAGTCTTAATGTGGTAAATCCTGGTAGTAAGACGTAGCAGAGAAAGGGATAGATTGTTAGAACAGAAGGGGAGATTACAGTGTATCCTAACAAAAACCTGAAGGTGTTTTTGGGTTCACAATACATGACGTGCATTACTGCTTGGCCAAGGCATGTACATGCTTTCCTTTCCTCGCCGGATGAAAAGATGGTTTCATCTCGCGGCCAAATTGCAAGTTCAACTGAAAAATCAAATACAGACAAATTTCCTTGATGTTGGTCCTCAAACTAGAAAATCTTTTCCCAAGTCAACCAGATACTCTGCAAGCAGACCGTGTCAAGTTGATCCTCGTAAAATTCATTGTGGACAAATGGATTGCATTGGCTTATCGCTTCGAATGTTCAACTTCATGAAAGCAAATCCCTAGTTATTTCCTCTGTAAACAGGATTTAACTCCCGATAACAAAATTGTGGTTCATAATAGCATTGTCCTCTTCTATTATTAATTTTAAATTAATTGTGGGAATATACTCGCTTCTTTTAAATAAGAAAATCATAAGTGTCTACACCATTTTTTCCCACTCGTTATGCATTCTAAGTTTGTGTCTTCAGGAGTAGTTATTACTCTGCAAAACGTAGAAGATTTGCGGGCAGGAGTTAAGTTCTGTTTGTTTTTGTGGAAATGTAATTGGGGTCTTCGGCTTGTATAAACATGGTCAGATCCTTTCATAAGAGCATGGATTGCACCAGAAACTTGGACAAATTAAATGTTGATACAACGATTGGTTCTTTGATTTTTCTTTTCCTTCTTTCGTGGCGAAAGTTGACAAAGGTTTGTAAGATGTTGAATGGCAGCAGAAAATTAAAAAATCGACATATTTCACATTGAACTTCTATTTGCAGGCATACAAAAATATTTAGAATTTGTTCCAATGTATTTGTGTTTGGTTAGTTGAAATGAAGTGAAATAATTATATATGTTGTGTTTAATTTTGACTAAGTTGTCAAATTAAGAATTTTTTATGGATTGTTGGAATCAACTAATAATATAATCAGATATGCTTGATGATTTCATGCAATAGAGTATAAATGTGGTAGAATTAGAACAAATTATACATTGCATTGAATTGTTGATAAGTTGCAAAATTTAATATTTTATTGGAATTATTTTAATTAGCTATAAATTTGGGTTTGATAAAATATCAATTAGATTTCATATCAATTAGATTTGATTTCTTCCAACTCTTGGAAGAAATGGCCACCCTCGGAGGTTCCCATTAGAGAAGCAAGAGAGCAAACAAAAGCGTTGAGGAAAGCTTAATCGAACAAGAGTGTTGTCTTTCCTTTTTCCGTTGGAGATGTTGTATTAGCTAGAGATGATGATAGATGTAGGTGTGTGCTGTGATTTTGGAAATTTGAGCTTAGGCCCCTTGCAGGTTTCTTTCACAAGCAGCAATACACCCGGTAAATGATGGTAGCTTCCAGGAGAGTAATCATCTTACGACCCGTGCATGCCAAGTTTCATGGTGAATTTCATTCCCAATTCTCGAACAAAATCTGATTACAAATGTTGAAACGTGGCAACAACAGGCAAGCTGATGACATGCCCGTTTTGAACAGAGACGATTAACAAGGTCAATTGCTTTGACCTTCCACTTCAGTTGGAAAAGGAGATGTTTCAGAGATTAAATTCTTGATGAACTAAAAGGGAATCAACAAATCCCAAGCAGCACTTCAGTTAATGCATGTATGTAAAAAATATTTGCGGGTTGCCTTCGTTCAAGGACGTAAAGCTGCGGCTAAATTACACAGACCAACATGCATATAAAACTCATCACGATTTGGAACAATTTCATGTGGACAACATGAATCAATTCCAGAGGAATAATCTTGATATTTGAACCACCGATTGCTTCAACGCAACTAAACAAACAAAATGGATTGTTACAACAGTTGCATGGTTCTCTCAAGGAAAAAAAAGAAGAAAAAGCTTGGTTTGAAACTTTGAATAAGCAAGTTATGGTGGTTCTCAATGGAATAACATTAAGGCTTTAGGTTTACTACTGCATCATGCTAAGGATTTTCTTTGTTTCTTCGTCCTCCTTTATATTGTAAGTTTTCATGCCATCCAAAAGTCTATGCACTTCCTTCCCGGCTCTTATATTTGCCTTCAAAACAGCATGGTACATTTCCCTGCTCACGGGGATGACAGTCTTCAATGAAGACACAAAAGCTTCTGCATCTTCAGCAGTGCCTTCATCACCAAGCCAACTCAATATGCCATTGATCACTCTTTGATTTGGCTTCCATCCTTTATTTTCCACGTATAGGCAGAGGGCAGCCTTCATACAGCTGAAAGCTTTTGCTACCTCGCGTTTGTCAAAGAATCCTGCAGCAACAATGCCCCAGCTGTTTGGGAGAGTCATCTTTCCTTTCTCAGTCAAGTTCTCAAGCAGTGCTTTTGCTTTCTCACATAAGCCTTTCCTAGAGTACCCAATAATAAGGGTATTTGGTACCCGAACATCATAAAAATTGCCAGATGATTCCCACTCTTTAAGCACTTTCTCAGCTTCTTCAAATTCACTAAGCTTCAGTAGAGATTCCATCATGATGATATAATCCTTGTTTATATGCCTCTCACATGCAGATTTCTCCAGATCCCATAATCTCAAAACCTCAGTCTTATTTCCTAGTTTAGCATAGAGTGAAATCAGATGATTGTAGCCAGTTCCATCTTTCTTATCTAGCCTTGCTTCTGATTTTTTCAGGGTATCAATGGCCTTATCTGTAAGGTCACCTATTATGTAAAAATTAGCAGCAACAGCATATGTGTTCCAGTCCATGACAATGTCTGGTTGGTGCTCCATCTCATTCAAAATCTTTTTCATTCCCTCAAGGTCATCCCTAGCACCAAAGGAATTGATGCAGAGTCTGTAGCTGAAGTTATCAGGTAAAACATTGTTCTCCTTCATCTCATTTAGGACCTGAGGAACCTTCTCATGCTGGCCAACATTTGTGTAGAGGCACATAATGTCATTGTAAGTGAGAGATGATTTGGCAAAGCCCATCTCCTTCATTTTCTGCAAATGTAAGATGGACTTGTCAGTTTCACGTTGCCGAACATAACAATTCAGAAGCGCACCATATGTCTTTTCATTTTTATCTTGGTCCCTCAGGTTATTGAAATAGTTCTCGGCAGAAACAAACCCGTGAACTCTACCAATCAAATCCAATTGAACAGCATGTTCACATGGTGAGAATATGCAAATATCCTTTTTATGCATCCATTCAGACACCTGCACCCACAAATTTCCACAAACTAAGAGGCAATACAATAAAAGTATTTGTCACTTGAACAAAGATAAACCCTACAGAAATTCTAAAGGATAGCAAATTTTATTAAAAAAAAAAAAGCATTTGCAGCCAACATTTATAAAGATAGCATCTTTTATCCAAAAAAGGGGGGGAAACATTTCTATGTTTTTTCATAAAGAAAGATAGATACATTAAAAGGCCAATAATCAATCACAGAGCATGCTTGTACTGCACATACGGTCAAAATCCATACATAACCTTACATTTTCCCCGTAAAAACTCATTTTGATGCAAAATTACAACATTTCATTTACCTTTAAAGTTCAACCTTCATTTCTGTTCCTTTCCTACAATTTCCCGGCAACCAAACAAAACCCAAATCAACAAAATACAAAAGAAACAAGAAAAACCTGAAAAAAGCAGAGAGAAAAAACCTGAAGGGCGTGAGAGAACCGCTTTCGCTTACGAAGATCATGAATAATGCGTTGAAGCTCAGCAACCCTGACCTTGTTTCCACTTCGGACCCAACTGTCAAGCTCAGGCTCCAGACTTGGGGTGCTTCCTAAAGGACTGATTTTTGAGTACAAGGTAGCTTTATTAGTTTTGTTAGTGTAGTAAGATCTTGTAATGATTGTATTTTGATTTTGGATTAGGGTTTTAGAGATTAGTTTTGTGTTCATTGTTGGGTTTTTGCAGGATAAGAGAAACAGGGAAACTCTTTAATTTTTTATTTTCAAGTGAGAAGGTAAAGGAAATGCTGTTGTTCATTGCCGGTGGGGGTTTAATAGAAATGGGTCTTAGAACTTGGATGGGCTTTCTCGGGCTTGTTTTGAAGCATTTCTTCTTTGACCCATTTCTCTTGAAGCCCAATGTAAAGTTAGGTTCTTCATGTAATCTCAGGCTTTTAATGGAAGTATTTGTTTCATATAAAGAAGCCCAATATTGAAGGAGGATTCCAAATTAATTTTTAATACAAGAGTTTGGTTTTATGGACATGTTTTCTAGGATTATTAATTGAGAAATGAAAATATAATGTATGTATTTAATATAATAAATTGGTCTTTTTCATTCTATACATTTTATTTTATTTAACTTAGAGGCTTAATGTGATTGTTAAGTAAATATGATTATTGGTCTTATAAATGCATTATGCAAATATAATTTATTTATCTAAAATTAAAAAAAAAAAAAAATATAAATTAAAATACTTTTTAAGGTATTATAAAATTATAGAACCATACAAATTATTAGTTTCTATTTTAAAAAATAGTTAAACCAAAACATTTAAAAAATAAGAGAGATAAAATTAATTAAAAATTGAATTAAAAAAATTAAATTAAATAAAAAAAGATCACCTTGCCTAAAATGAAAAAGCATGGGTGCACCTAGCCTTTACTTTCTTTCTTTTTTAAAAAAAGAGAACAACTTGTCGTTCGTGAAAGAATTCTTTTAATCGAATAGGTGACAAATCATCTATCTTGGTAGACAAATTGTCATTGTCATGCCATTTCTCAGTTACTAAACATATATACCAAAAAATCAAGGCTGTAATTTTTAGACCCCAAAAATTACCTTAAAAACATCATATGAACCTTAATAAACTCATTATTAATTCAAAAACAACCTTTAATCATTCAAAAAACTGAAAATAAAAAAAACTTTACGAGCCCCAACCTACTTTTCTCAACATGGTTAAACGATCAAACCATCTTTATTTAATTATCTTTTTTAAGAGGAACTCATTGATGTCAAGATCACAATAGTTGGAATGTGAATAATTAAACACTTTATATCTTCTCTCTGTTTTTTCAAAGACTTTTTATCTTCCCCAACCTCGAGGGATTGAAATGTTAATGTTTATGATAAAAAAGCAAAAACCTAATATATTGCAGCCCAAAAAATGCCAAAGCAAAAACTTCAGGGATCAAAATAATTTCTTTCCAAGTCCTTTGAGCAAGTAAAAATGAAAACGGATGAGTGTTTTTGTATTCATTTTGGTCTTTGTTTAATTTTTTAAAAAATATATAAGTTAAAATTCTATTTTATAAATATTGATCTTTAATTTAATGTCGTAATATTCTATAACACATCAGATATGCTATAGTATGCAATTTGAATTAAATTTCAAAACATAAAACCATGGAAACATAACTTGAGATGATGAGATTAAAATCAAATAAAGTTTAATGATTGAAGTGTAAAAAACAAGATTGTCAAGGCTCTAAAAAGAAAATTCTGCTATAAACCGTAATGTAAACAATATAGTACCGATAAAAGTCCTATAGTTATATTGTATGGTGTATAATTTTGCAGTAACAAGATTATTACAAAAAAAGAAAAAAGAAAATTGGCAATGGTTTTACTAGCTAACCTAACATATCTTTTTTTCTTCCTCTTTCTCTCTTGGTTTGCCATTTCGCTCTCAAGGAGAAAAGCTGAACTGGATCATCGTGAGAAATTTAGCATGCAAGGATTTGAAAGTCAAGATGAAGCTTTTGACTTATTTTATTTATTTTGTTGGCACATTAAGAAAATGGAGAGAAAAGGAAGGTTTTACGTATAAAATCTCCATAATTTCTGGTTCATGTCAATTCAGTGTTGTTTAAAGGGCGCCTTTCATGCGCTAGGCTTTAGGAGCAAGTCGCTTTTCAGGTTTCGAGGGAGCGATGTCCAGTCACTTAAACCTAATTCAAAGGCACTCTGTTTCCGGTCTACATGAAACTCTTGTTATTATCTTTCAAAAAAATGTTGATTTTTCTATTTATTTATTCGTTTTTTATTGTGATTTACACACATACAATACATTGGTTTCCTAAATAAATTATAAAATCATAACTGATAATCTTTACATATTATTGAAATACAAGTTCAAAAAAGTATATAGTTTAGTAGATTTAAATGGGTATCAAAATATCCATATAAGGTTTTAGGGTTTTAGAAATTGAGCTTCATTTATTTTTTTTTAAGTCATATGATTCGCATGATCCTACTCATAGGATTTGAAAATGTGGTGGGGTTGGCTCTAAAACCAAGAAAGATAGAGAAAAGAAAAAAGGAATAAAATACACAATCGTTAACGCAAAACCTGATATATTTTTGTAATATGTGCCGCTCAGGAATGAAAGTGATACCATATAAATTAAAATGTCATTGTGGAAGCTATAGTTTGGCCACCGAATGACATTGTAAACAAACCATGAGAGAACCCATGTGCACTTGCGTCACCCCGCGTGAAATCATCTTTTTTAAATTTAAAAATATTTATTTATGTAAAAATATCAAACTAACTGGCCATACCCAATAACTACAAGAAAACCCAAAGTGAAAAGATAAAAACAGTACCCCTTGACGCAATGGTCCAAGGCAAAGAGAATTCTCACTAAGGGCTTTATGGTAATTTAACTTTACGAATAAAATAAACAAAGTCAAAACTAACCCTAATGCATATTATTTTGCATACCCCAGCTTTAAAAGCCATTTGTGCAATATTAACAAGGATAAAATCACCATTTTACTATATTTTAATCCATGATATCAATAAATCTATAGATATAATAAAAATTATATAGTAAAACAATTACACCTCTTAGTTTTTTTTTTAATGTAGTAAAATTTAGAGTTGCAATATTATATTATATAATTTGTTATCATTTTATATATTTTTTACTTAATATAGATAATTATATATATTTTACGATGAAAGTAAAGCCTTATTTTGCATAGGCACATGCTTTTGCTTTATATGCTGGGTTTTTATATGTGTTTGATATTGTGATATAAATTATTTTTAAAAGTAATTTTTATTTAAAAATATATTAAAATATTTTTTTAATTATTTTTTTACATTAATATATCAAAATTATTAAAAAAATACTAATAAAATATTAATTTCTTTTCTTTTTCAGGCAAATACCCACAAATACAAGTAAAAACGCAATATAAAACTGTCACTAAGTTTTTAGGCGTGCCTTTAAAAATACCTTGTAAAATTATCCGATCAAATTTACTTAATTTTGTAATTCGTAAGATAAGTTGAGTTTAGGTGCTCTCATTATTAATTAATGGTTACAGATTAGCTTAATTAAGGAAAGACGCTTCGAAATATATAAATTAGAAAAGCTGTCGAAAAGCAAAACAGAACCAGACAAAAACATTAAAACAAAATCCACCACTAACACAAATATTTGTTTTTCTCTCTGTGTGCTTTTAATTATCAATAATTTAGGGGAGGGGAGCTACACATTAAGGAAGGAGCTTATGAGAAGGGACCCACGGAGGCCATTGCTAAACATATGTTTCTCTATTAACCTTAACATAGCCTCCTAGTTTTGTTCTGGTGGCTTCCCATGTCTCGAGCAAGACAATCCAACAACTTCATTTCTAGAGCTTTGAATTGGGCTATTTGGATTTCTAGTTCCATTTTCTCTCGTCTAAGGTTCCTGTTCTCCTCCATTAGTATCAAACGATCAGTTTCTTCCATGGCAAGCGTTGCACTCTCTCGATTAGAAGCCTCTAGATATGCTGGGAACGTGCTAGGCTCGCATTTCTTCCGAGGGATCTCTACCAGCATGTGCCTCCTCCCTCTCAAGAACTTCTCATGCTTGAATTCCCATTGCTTCGACGATGTTTTCTTGAATCCCTGCCTTTTGAATTAGATTTTTAGATTCACTATAAAAATCGAAAAACAATGAAGACTTGAGCGTAACTTTGTGTATGAGCACAAGATGCAAATATCACCAACTCCAAACAGCAAGGTGATGTCTAGTTACTGTCAATTGATGGAAGAGACGTTGGAATAGGGAGAATAAATCCTGTATATTCCAAAACTATCACATAAATAATTTCATTTTCATATCTTTGTCTTCATCCATTCGTACTTAAATATGTTTTTTATGTATTTTTTTATCCTAAGATGTTAACCTAACGCAATCCCTGTGAATCCACAGTAGCTTGTTTGAGAGGGGGAGGGGGAGGGGGAGGGGGTCATTGATACACCTTGCCTTGACATTATCTTGCTTTATCCGAAATTCTAACATTTCCTACCCTCGACAGATTAAAAACTCAACAAAAACTTGCCACTTTACTAGTTGCCTAGCAATAAAACACATCGTTGTCATGAAGATCAAGAATTTTGTAAGATTTGAAAGGTTCCGCCTCATACATAGATTATAAAAACAGTATGACACAGCTTGTGGTGCATGCTTGCTTACATGAGTTGAAGTCCAGGCTTGCTCCCTGGAAAAGTCATCGCTTAAGGCGATACGCAGTGTGATTATTTTGACACTTGTGGATCAGAATATCTCAGGTTTTGACTCAGTATTTCTTTTTTTAATACATTTTCTTCACCATGACTGAAGTATGGAAGGAATCAAGATATCTTCATCCATATCAAAACATTCTTGAATAAATTGTAGCTCACCCACCCACATGATAAAGCAGTGCATGCTCCATATTATATAGTTAATTATACAACAATAGTAAATTTAGTACGTGGGAGTCCATTGTTTACCGTATACTTTGAGAATTCAATAATATTCCTTAAAGCAGTCAAAGATGAACAATCTATATCACCTCTGATCATGGGAATTTATATTGTTCATCAACAATTCTTAACATGGATTAGATCACGCAGAAGAAGGAGATAAACAGTATTCTACTCATTGATTTCCTGTTATCTTGTGTTTAAAGGAATGATACTGTTTAGTGAGCCATAAATTAAAAAAAAAAAATCGAAACAACAGGAGAGCTTTTGGCATTTGATGATAAAGGTAGGATCGAATGTTTAAAAGATGAAAGCATGTAAATAACGATAACTCACATAGGTGTTAAGCTGACGAATGAAGCTGGAGAAGTTGTTGTGCTTGAAGTATCTGGGTAAAGTGAGCTCTGAGAACTCAGCTGGAGACCATACTATAAACCCATCTCCCTCTGCATTCCAAGAAACAATTCTCTTGCCATGAGGATGATCGACAACTCCATCTGCACCTCCTTCTTCTATCAAGTCATAAGTCTTGGATAAAAATGGAGGAGGACATTTTGTCTTCGGAGACTTGATGTTGCTTGAAGAACTGTTCTTGCTTCTTGTGCCTGGATCAAGCTGCAGTAAGTTGGCTGCCATGTTTTGGCTCAGCTAGAATATATTTATGGAATCCAGGAGGTTTCTTATTAAATGGGGAGGCTTTCTACTTGTAATATATATCATGATCAACACCCTCTAGCTAGGAAACCACCGTGGAAGGTGGACTGTTTCTTTTTCTATTATTTCTTTTAGATTTTTTTAGTCTTTTCTTACCTTTTTGTTTTCTTTAGGTGCATGTAACCTTCTTCTTATATCGGAAGGCAACCATTCTTGGAGATCCCTTCCTGTTGCTTTGTTCTCAATTTCTTCCAATAAAATAATAGTGGCAAGAATTTATGTCTCTCGTTTTCTAAATTGTAGACGTTATCCCTTCAAAAGTCACTATACATATTCTGCCTTGAAACAATAAAATAATAATAATAATAATAAAAGAAACATTGTGTAGCCAAACGATTGGAGTGGCAAAACTATAGTCTATACGGTGGAAATTCCAGCCTTCTTTTTCTCCCCTTATATATATATATATATATATATATATATATATATATATATATATATATATATAAAAAGCCAAGTACTTTCACACTTTCTGTTTACTTGAACCTAATTTCTCCCCTTTAGAGAGCAGCCCATAGATTTCATTCTACGCAGCTGTGCTGAGGGGTTTTTGCAATTTTTTTCACGATAAGACAACAAAATAAGTTTCTGATTCTATTGATTGAAGGATGGACTCTACAATACTAATCAGATGGATAGCATTGGACGGCTATGATTAGGGTGAATTAATTACCATTTATTATTAAGGTCAACCTGCAAAATCAAAAGAAGGGCTGGTAAAGTGTCTGGCGAGCTTCTTTGTCTGCCTATCGCCATTATTGAGCTGTAGTAGTTCATTGTATTATTTTTAATCACTGCATTTATCCAATTCCAATATCGAGAAACCAGAGGACGCGACTAAAAAGTTAATATCAAGAGCCTAGTGATGTGTTTTGTATTGATGTTTTTTTATTAAGAAATATATTTTTTAAATATTATTTTATTTTTAATTTCAGTATATTAAGATTATCTAAAAAAATATCAAATGTGTTTTGAATTGAAAAATAATTAAAAAAAAAAAAAAGTACCCAAAGAACAAACACTCAAAAAACATGTTAGAGAAATATGTTTTTTGGTAATTTATTTGGAATGAAAGAAACAATATACATTCTTATAAATCTCATAATTTTAATATAAATGATTTATTGTTTGTAAATAAAAGAATTAGATTTAATCTTATCCATGATGTTCCTCACTGTAAAAGGAAATAAAATTCCAAGTAAATGATGGAAAGGGTTATGAATTACAGATGAATTTTTAAATTCTCATCCTTCTATCAAGAATTTGAACAAAGAGTTGTTAGTTAGAATTTTAAATTTAAGTGTTTTTTTTATTATGTTGCTAAAATTTTTTTAATTGAAAATATATTAAAATAATTTATATATATATATATATATATTTAATATCAGAATATTAAAACTATCCTGAAATACATATAAAAAATTAATTTAATATTTTTAAAATAAAAAATAAATTAAACTATATTAAAAAAAAACAAATTAAAACGCAAAAATAAACTCTCTTTTACGCCATAATTAATGTTCAGGGGTGCGATGATGAATGGATGGATGGAATTGTTAGAATCTTCCTGAGGAGGTGGTAGCAAACTCGATTTGACTACTGATGTGGTTAGGTGTTGACTGATGCAAAATGTGATTTAATTGCATGGAATTGCGGTATAATTGTATACATTGTTTTTTTAAATATTTTTTATTTTTAACATTAATTTATGAAAACAATTAAAAATATTAAAAAATCAAATTTTTAAAAAAAATCAATTTCAAACCAGCACGAGAGAAGGAATTCATTTTTTTCCTCATTGCTTTTCCCTCTCTCTTTTTCATCCTATCCTTGTCACGTCGAGAGAAAATACGGTCATGCCTTATTCAAAGAATATTTTGTCGATTTTAAAAAGCAATTTGCTAACAGCAAGTTCTGGCACGGCAGAGAAAATCTTCTACCAGGAATTATGGCAACCAAATAAAAGCTAGAAGAATGACTATCAATAGAATGCTGTGCTGGTTTGCATGTTAAAAAAAATAATATAAATTATATTTTAAAATTTTTTTTATTATTTAAAGTTATTGAATTAAAATATTTTTTTATATGGTATCATAGTTTTAATAACTAAGCGGTTATGAGTTCGAATCTCACAATATTTATTTATTTATTTAATAAAAATTAAACACAAGATAATATGAATATATACAAGTTTCAAGTCCAAATGACTTTCACTTGAGAGGATGTGTTACAAAATAATATAAATTAAATCTCGAAACCTCATCTAACAACTTAAGTTATTGGATTAAAATGGTTCTTTAACATAATATTTTAATATATTTAAGAGAGAAAAAAACACCATCTAACAATAGATGTTATCAAATAATTTTTATATTAATTTTATCATTAAACTTTCAAAAATCCTCAATTAAAAACTTCATTCATTTTACGACTTTCATCCAAATTTTGATCTAATCTATACTATTTTCTTGTAAGAAATAACTTCATTTTACAAAAAGTTCAACCTTTTTTTAAGTGGTTAATTAAAAAATTAAAATATTTTAATGGTCAAATCGATTAAAAAAAAAAAAGAGAGAGGGTTAAATTTAAAATTAATATTATTCAAATAGTTTGATGACATATTTAATATTATTCTTCTAATATCTTATACAATAAGGTTTATCTTTTGTTATCAGATTAGCCAAGTACGAGATTTAATATAGCTTTTCAAAACTAATCTAACATAGTAAAACAATTATAGAAATATACTGGTTGTTATTCCATTTTTAATCTACTCAACATTAATTCTTTATTTAATAATTCAATAATAAAAATATCCTCAAAATAACTTGCAAATCAACCCAAATTAAATTTTCTATTTCAATCTCCCATAAACATGAGAACTAAAAATTTACTTGTTTTTATATTTTAAAAATGTTTTTGAAAAAATCTGAAAAATTTTTATTTTTTTAATTTAAATTAATATTTTTTTATGTTTTTATATCATTTTAATATATTAATATTAAAAATAATTTTTTTAAAATAAAAAATATATATTAATAAATTTTTAAATAAAAAAAATATTTTCAAAATAACTATAAATACAGTTTGAGACACATACGGAACCTGAGTTGACAAGTCCAAGTAAGGGCAGGATTGGACATCTACTGTCAGCTAGAATCACATGTTCGCTATCTCATGTTATTTTGCCTGGTCCTCACATTTCTGACCTTTATAAAGATGCTTGAGGCCTCGCGATCATAGCCAATCCCAGCATCATTACATATATTTAATATAAATATCACTGTATATTTTGTGCAAAGTATAAAGAAATACAAACTATTTTATGGAAAGACATGTCCTCCCATTATCTTTGTCATAGTTTCATAAAAAAATATATATTCTAACACGCAATATTTTTATACAAGACGATTGGTTGACTCTAAGTTACGAGCTAAAATAAAATTTCTTTTAAACACCAAAAACTAAATGCATAGGCTTTGTTAATATATTTTTTTAATAAAATTTTAGTTATGAATTCAAAATCTACCGTGTATTAGATTTTTTATATATAAATAATTGATATAGTGGCACACTAAACAATTTTTTTATTTAATATTAAGACAACAATATATTGAATTCATCTAAGTTGACTTGCAAAACCCGAGAGATAATCTTATAAAAAAATTAAAAAACTCAATTCTTAATTAACTAAATTTTGAAGAATGCAATTGATAAAAAAACAATATTTAATTAAAAAAAACAAAATGAACTCAAGCTAATCAGTCAAATTCACGACTCGGTCATGCATGTCTTTAAATTTAATAATTTTTTCGTCCCTCATATTATTTTTCATTTAATATATTATAATGAAACTTATTAAAAAATATTTGTGTGAAATATTTTTTTTAAAAAAAAATAATCAAAATAGGAGCACGAGACTGAGATGGCAAAAGCAAGCCTAATTTTTTTAAGCAAAATAAGGATTGTTATTTTAATTGAATAAAAAAAATAGATCATTGATGAAACATGGTGATATTGTATTTTTTTTAAAAAAAAATAAGGAATTAAAAATGCATTAAATAATAAAAATAATAAAATATATGAGAAATTGTTTTTTTAAAAGCACGACGAGTGCGTTTAGGCATGTGCACCTAGACCATTAATAATAGGCCCGGCTAGCAACAGGGCCTCTTAATTTTTTTAAAAAAATAAAAAATAAAAGCGAGGATGACACGTCATACTATTTTCAATGCTTTTTTAGGCCAGAAAAAATGTGAGGCCCCAAGACCAAAGCATGATTGTTCACTCATGGATTGTTTTTCCACGTTAGCATAGTAGCAAAAAACATTCCCAAACTATCAAACATTTTCCAATGTAGCACCGCCCTATGCAATCACGCAAGCACTATATCACCGGCCTATTGATATATGCTTGGTGTCCATGCACGGCTGCTCAAACTGAGATTTCAAAACCATTTCCCCCCTTATTTCTCTCTTCCTCTTCCTCTTCCTCTTCCTTATCCTTCCTCCTTAACGTCACCTGCAGTCTACACCTCTCAATCTCTCTTTTCATCGCTCTTCACCAACATAATATATCTCTCTCTATCTCCGCCATTGATTCTCTCTCTATTTCTCCACCCGCAACATCAAGGCTCTCTCGCCACCGCCACATGCACCCACAAGACCTTTATTTAACCAATTTGAAGTATAATTCACCTCCTTCCTCTATTATATGGGAAATTTTTAATTTTTAATATATTTAATTTATGCATTAATATGTGATATGGACTTTGTTTGTCGACAAATTGATAGCAAGAGTTTCTTTGTTATGCATGAATGCAGTGGCGGAGGGAGAGGGGGCTGGCAGGGGCCCCGGCCTCTGCAAGAAAATGCCCCTCCCTTTGTAAATATGTATAAATTTAATAAAAATAAGTGAAATTTTTTATTGGCTTCCTCTAAATTATAATTTGACCCCTCCTAATTTTTTTTCCTTGCTCCGCCCCTGCATGAATGGCAATGATTTATGGCTAAAAGTGCAATGCACTATTTTACCATTGTTAAGATGTATTGCCCTGACTAGATATAATGTGGTAGTTTGGATTGCATCAACACATCTATGATGATTTTGATATAATTTATGACTTGCGTGTTGTTAATCGTCAAGGTTAAAAGGATAATGATTAGTCAATGATTCATGTAGAATATATCAATGTTTGGCATGCAAGGATAGATCATATATTTAGAAAGCAGTATCTGTTTATTGAGTTAAATCTCTATATTTCTTGTTACGTGAACATATATAATAAGATGATGTATTACACCACCATATAAGCATATTTCGAGATGTCTATGTGATCCTCCGCATCAACCAATATGTAATCCGAATAATTATGAAGCTCATGCACCAAGATATAATAAATTGGTATGGATTAGTTTTTTTGTGACATACAATAAAAATCTTATTTATATATAATAAATGATGATATATTCTTTTGTTATATATCATGTGAATTTTTTAATGCGTGATCAGGATTTGAGAGTTATGATCGTGATTCATTATATTATTTTTTATGCATTCAATACTTGGTTCTCACCATGTAGTTCTTCACTTGACAAGGTTAAGAGGTTTAGTGCTTAAACATTTTAATAAAGAAGAATGAGGTTGTTTATCATACACCATAGTGATATGGTTAATTTATTAGATGCAATTACATTATATTATCAAATTGAGATTGTTTAGTGTAATGAATTATTTTATTTAACAATTGAGTTTCTTTCATTATAAAATTATAATTTGTGTTTAATTGGTTATGTTGAATTTGTTGTGATTGGTGTTGACGATAACTTGTGGGTGTAGTTGCTTATATATATAAAAAGTGTTTTTATTGGCAAGTGGGTTGAAAGGGTTGAGAACTGGATTATTCTAGGGGGGCTAAAATTTCTTCTTTTTTAAAAATCTTTTTGACTAAAACTATAAATATCATTAAGGAGAGGGCTGTAAAAAAAAATCCCTGTAGGGGTCGGGCCCTTGCCAGGGCCCTCTTGTGTCTGCCAGTAATTACATGGGCTGTGCTATATTGGGGGGATGAGGAGCTGTGCACACCGGCAATCAACTGATCAATGGAGACAATCTCCATGGGTTTATGGTAATGGTAGTTTGTCAAAGTATATTTTATTATAAAATATATTAAAATATATATATTTGAGCAAATGAATTTGGTCCTCGCTCGCAAGCAGGGGCTAAGACAGCTACATCCTTGTAAATGGAAAAGGAACGTACACATATAAGTAGCATTGTAGCAAAGATCAGTAAGTCAAGAGCTTTTATCAGTTTATTTCAAACACGCAAAAGAGCTTCAACATCATCAAGTTATATAATATTAATACCTTTCATTTTCCAAGACTCTGTATGCAAACGACTTTCATTCTAGCAGTGGAGGTTGTCGCCGTAGCTAACTCCAAGTAAATCTCAGAACCTCTTGTAGAACCCAAGGCGATCCTCATTTGACCATCCCTCAACACATCCAACGCCACCGTTGATGATATATATTTGTTTATCACGCCGTACGTGGCCCGGAACCCTACAAGCCTTCAAATTAATATGCGTTTCTTGGGGTCCAAATTTCCAGCGATAACAACGTGACATGAGGGCATTGGGGACTGTGAGGTCATCTAAAACGTGTCTTGGAGGAAATGTCTGGATCATCAGACAACTGACAACTCTTCTCACAAGAGGTTTTGCGTTCCAAGTTCGTTGCAGAAGAACAAATTGAATGGCAAAATATTGCTGTAGACGTCATGGCAGAGGAGTTACCATGTGAGTTGGATTGGACCTCGGTCCAAGTATTGCTTGCTCTCAACACATTGATTCGTGGAAGATGCATCTGCATTATTTGTTCTTTTATCACCCTTGTTTTTGTTGTGTAACACTGTTTAATGAATTGGATCGTTAGGAGTGGCCCAATTCAGCGTACCGAGCCTATAATGGTCGGGACTCGGGACTCGGGACTCGGGACACTTCCGCCCTATTTCCCTAGTCCCCGGCTGGGAATAAGAAGGCCGAGCTACCATCAGGAGGCAAAGGAAGTCTTCTAGAACCGCAAACATACCTCAACTCTAAAGACTATGAATCGAGTTGGAAGCAGAGAGATCCATCAATAGCGTTGCAAGCTTACGATGGAACAGTGGAAGTCAGATTTGACAACCTGCACATTCAGCTTTAGTTCTCATGGAAGAATGTTCAGGTTCACACCATGACTGATCAAACCACATGTACCTGATAAAACGGCAAGTATTTCTAGTAAAATATAAAAAATCGGCTCATATATATTATCTTTTCTAAGATGTTCCATAACCTCCGATCCGTTGCTCTTCACAAAATATACAGATGAACAATGGTGAATAACCTATTACTGTGTTTCAAAATACAACAAGGCATAAGAGAAAGCAGCAGAAGAGAAAGATTGAGATTCTGTTCAATGACGTGGCTGCCAGCATCTCATGCCTTCGCATCCTGGGGCTACTAGTTCCCGTCAAGTGATATGAGCTTGGAAATGCACCGAAAACCCTTGCATAAACCATCTCCCTTAACATCCCAGCAACTGGTTCCTGCAAACCAGTCATCGTAGGGTCTCCAAGGTTAAGTAATGGTGATGGGGAAGCCTCTTCGAAACTGCCATATGGATTAGAATTGTAGTTATGGCTCTGGTAAGGATTGCGATATGGAAGCCGCTGGCCGGTATTAGATGTGTTCGACATGACACCTCGAGCACCACAAGCTGATGGTCTGGGAGGTATGATCATACCACTATACGGTGCCTTGCCTTCAGCTTCAGTTGAGCCTTGGCCACGGCCGTAGAGGGGGACCATGGTAGCGTGAGATATATCAGCTTTGCATACTGGGCATTGCGGATGCTCATCAGAGGCAAGGGAGGCGCTCTGGACATGGAGCCACTTGTAAATGCAGGGCCAGCAGTAGAGGTGGCCACAGAGGGTGACTACTGGCTCATGTGCAAAATCGAAACAGATATTACAGTCAAAACAGCCACTAAAACTTTCGGAGTCGGCTGCTGCACTTGAAACTGATTTCCATCCCTGGGCAAAATATCGCTCAAAGTCCATGGATGTATTCTCGCGTCCTTCTTTAACTCTGAAATAGATAAGAGAAATCAAACCAGATCAGTAACAATTTTCCCTCATCAACCAAGTTGAAGCACCAAACTAACTTATAAACTTCCATTAATACACAATCTGAAACTCACTACTTGGAAGGGGAACTGGGCAAGAATAAAGAACCAGTAAAGATACCACTTGAGTGTATAAGCATATAAAAAATATAGATAGACACAAGATATATGCCAACAGCCGCATTAAGTTCATAGCAATTATGTGTCTAACTCAGACTAATAAACGCATCAACCAAAAATCCCCACGGCCACCTAGCGCCCCATCTACAAAACAGAAGGGGGAGAAGCGTCAATGACTCCTCAGATAAGGACTCATCTGACATTATTTACAACTTGAGTACACATGTGAAACATATGCATTCCCGCAACCAATATTGTTTTTCTGGGAAGTTTGGGACTGTAGTCGAGGGTGTTACTTAAAAAAATTCATTTAAAAATACATTTTTTTATTTCATTTTTATATCATTAAAATTAAAATAGAAAAACATCAATTTAATATTTTTTCAAGCTAAAAATATTTAAAAAAAATATATCAAAAAAACAGAAGCCGAAGGACAAACAGCCTCTAGTGTTCTTGGTGAAATTTCGTTTTACGACTTCCAAATTCATTTTTCTTGAAAAAACAAGGATGAAGTAAATGGCTTAAACATATACTTTGACCATCTAGTAAGAAGCTTCAGGCCACTTTTCTACAGTTCCTTCAACAATGAATATAGAGACGTTCAAAATCCAAACATTCTAGATAAGCACCGCTTTCTAAATCCTAGGAAGACAAACTACTTACATACTAAAAAAACCAAACTTTTCAAAGACAAAAAAATAAGGCATGAAGAACAAGTTGAACACAGATAAGATCAGGAAGAGAAGTTGCAGTTCCCCACGCAACAAAAAATCATTACAGAATTCAATATCGCATGCCTTAAAGTCCAAGTTCTGACTAATCTTCTTCAAGCACAAAGTAAATTCATCTAAATCTCTTTTTAGTTGGCCCAGTGAAAGTGACAACGAAGGATTGAATAATCAGTAAAACGATTTTTCATTTAAACCAAGATCTAATTAATTAAATAATCATGTGTCGAGTTTATTAGGTTGGAACTGGTAAATCATGGAAAAAATTAAAATATAAACTGACCAGGCACTGACCCTTCAAAATTATATATATATATATAAAAGCTGAGTCAAATAAAAAAAAATATCCAAGCATTGGATTCTTGTTAAATCATATTATAATCTATGACAGAAAAAGCTACCATAAATTAAATAAATAAATAAAATTCTTTCTAGAACCCATGAACTAGAAAGATAGCAATAACTTCAAAAAAAAAAAGTTGGTTCTAAGTAAAGGTGATCACTAGCATCAACAAGGAACCTGGAAACAACATCTAAGTAATTGTGAAATTAACCATATCAAAAACAAAATCTAAAATTTTGTAGGGGTTTTTCTCAAAGATGGCTAAGAAGAAAAGAAAAAAAAAAGAGTCGAATTGGACCTAAAAATTGTGCGATTCTTCCACTTTTAAAGCGAATTTTGCCACTTTTACACTAACAAAAAATTGAAAATCAGATAAATCAAATCTCATTCCTCTCTCATTAAGCTGTTTTCCTTCATTTTCCTTGCCTTTACCCCCTCTTTCCTAGAAGCCTAACAAAATTCACTATACATTTCAATCAACCAAAAACAAAAGATAGTGATCCAAGATCTATGCCACAATCACAAGTCAAGAATCAAAACATACAACAAAGTATAAGAAATGAAGCACAAGAAACAAAGAAAAAAAATTATCAGCTAAAGAAGCCTATAACCAATTAACTAAAGATTACCTGAAAAGGAAATTAGAGATAAAATAACAGTGTGTTCGTTTGGCTTGATTAAAATGAGAGGCTTCGAGTAAGCTTCAATGGAAATTTTGCAGATGAGAGAGAGAGAGATAGAGCGGGGAGGAGATTGGCGAAGGGTATTGATGAACCATAGTCTCCGGGGTGGGGTTTATATATATAAGAGGGAATCCAACGTCCGTTTGGTTTAAGATTATACTTGTTTATTTTTTTCGATTATTACGTAGACGCTTTGACGTGTGTGGGTCCCGCTCGGTGTTTTTAATTTGACGTGGCGCCATCACTTAAACTTGGATATTTGTTTTTATGTTTCAGAGTATTTTAAAAAACATTTTAAATTTTTTATTATTTATTTTAAATTAAAATTTTTTATTTTTAAAATTAATTTAATATATTGATATTAAAAATATTTTTTAAAAAATAATAAAAATAATTTTTTTATACATTCCTGAATAAAAAATAATTTAAAAAGCAATCATTACTATATTCATAAACACCTCTTAAAACACAATTCATTCATTTGTTTTTTTATTTTTATTTTGAGTTAAATTTTTTAAAAAAAATATTTATTTTATATATTTGATATACCATGTGGAAAATAAATTTTTTAAAAAAACATATATATTATTTTAATGTATTTATTAATAAAATATATTTTAAAAAATAAATATTACCAGGTGTTATTTTTAATTTTTTAAAACATTTTGCTTAACCAAGTAAGAGTTTGACTCATGGTTAAAAAAAAATTCCTTTTAAATTTAAATCTTAGAGTTAGTAGTAATGAAAAAACTATATTCAATTTATCAAAATGTATTATAATAATATAAAAAAAATTTAATTGTTTAAGAAAAAAACTTAATATCGATTGATGTTTAACTGTCTCTTTTGTATTGTGATGGTGATAGTTTTTCAAAGTATTTTTTATTTAAAAATGCATCAAAATAATATATTTTTTTATTTTTAAAATTTATTTTTAATATCAACACATCAAAAACATCCAAAAACACAAATAAAATATTAGTTCGAAGCTAAAAAATTAAATTTTTAGAAAACACGATTGGACCACAATGTCAAATGAGACATAAATGCGAGTTTGTATTATGGTGTAAAATGTTTTCTAAAAGTTTTTTGTTTAAAAATATATTAAAATAATTATTTCTTTAAATTTTTTTATTTTTGATATCAACTAATCAAAATCGTCAAAAAAAATTAAAAAAAATCATCAAATTCAGATTTTTTTCAAAACAAATAAACTTTTAAAACGTAATAAAATGAAGATTATCTATTTATCAAACATATATATATATATCTTAAGATGTCTCATTTATAGTTTTGTTAAATGTTATGGTTAACCTTGAGCCGGCTCTGATTTAGGGCAGGATCTATTCCCTTGATCAACAAACCTGGATGATTTAGCGTTTTAAACTACATTCATGAACGTCCACGTTTGCTGAAGATAGTTGGATATATATTTGCGCATGCATCGCCCCTCACAGGCAACATATGGAGCTAGCTAGAACAGAGAGACATCAGCTAGGACCGGTAGAAACCTGGGAAGAAAACTAACGAGTCCTTCTAGATAAACAAGAACGC
This sequence comes from Populus alba, assembly GCF_005239225.2. NCBI lineage: Eukaryota > Viridiplantae > Streptophyta > Magnoliopsida > Malpighiales > Salicaceae > Populus > Populus alba. Next base: position 3,677,474 of record NC_133287.1, read on the forward strand.
CTAAAATTCAACAGCAGCGTCCCTTTTCTAGAAGTTCCGCTCGTGACATGGTCGCCAGATCTTTGTTTTATAATTCTTGCAGGCCCGGCAGGCAAGTCTCTTGCGTTCACCTGTCCAAGTCTTTTTCTTTCTGCAACGGGTCATCACTTTTTATTTAAGTCTAATCTCGTGCTCCTGGCCGGCTGCTCACCTAGGTATTAGCCTCTCTTTTTTATTATTATTAGTTACAATCTGACTAATCGAGCTCCACAAAGCCCCAAAAAGAATAGTCCAACTGCGTAGCGACATATGGCCAAATTAAGGGATTGTTTATTTTTGTATCTTAAAAATATATATAAAAATATTAATATATACAATAAAAATATAAATTTTATTTTTTTAAAAAAATAGATCTAACCATGAGAAGAAACACTACCCACCAGTACCTAAAATCGAACCCCACGAAGTAAAGTACACAAAAGCTAATATATAGACAAGGTTACAGGAACAGAAAGTTATAAGACACAAAGCTCAAGTGGACCTCACACATCACTACATTTCTGTGTGGTTCACACATCACTCTATCATATGCTTTAATCTCATGGAATCTTGATTAATTATTTCGATAGTTTATTATAAAATTATAGCAGTTGGGTGCAACTTGTCTTGTCTTTTGGCACGTCCGATTTGGAAGGACCTGATCGCTATGTTTGGAAACTATACAAGTAGAATTATTAATTAAGGACTGTTTATAAGCGGGAGTGAATTGGTATATTCTCATATCATATAATAAGGTAATTTTTATTTATTTATCATTGTATCTTTAATTTTACCCATATAAAATAACCGAGTTTCTAATTTATTATAATATTATTTTTTCCATCTAAATCAACTAAATGAGTCATACACAACGTTACATTAAGAGAAATTAACTAAATTATTCTTATTATATTAAAGCACGTGACATGTATACCGATGAAAGATTATTTTTAACAAATCACACGTGACCACGCTTCTCTCCATTTTTTCCTCTTCTTTTTCAAAGATGCTGTTATTTTTCCTATATTATTAAATCAAGAATAATGGGTTGCAAGCATAGAATTAACTCAATTAAAAATATAAAAACATATTGAAAGTACAATTTCATTTCTTTTCTTTTTTATAACCAAGAAAGGAAAACACGTTGAAAATGATAGGGCTTTGCTGTGATAGTGGCAATAATTTACAGTTTGGTTGGAATTATATGAATTGAATTTAATTAAAAAGTTTTAATGAAATTTTATATTTGAAATTTTTTGAATGTTAATAATATTTGAAATTTAATTTTTAAAAATACTATGAAAATAAATTAAAGATCAGCCCCTCCGATCTATAATTTTAAAAGGAAAAAATTTAATATTAAAACTATTTTTTTTCCAAAATACTCATTTATCCTTTTTTTAAGATTTTTAACGAAATAAAATAAATAAGAATAAGATAAAAAGAATAAATAAAAAATAAAATAAATTGAATCTTATCTTTTTCAAATATGTAAATTTAATTTATTTATCAATTAAATTCAAATTATACATTGTAATTAAATTTAACTATAATAAAGAATTGATTTCACATAATTTGTTGGTATTTGATAATTAATTTATTAGCAACATTGAATTTATGATAATTTATGTTATTGAAAGAAATAATCGTAAAAGTTGTAAATTGCTTGCAGTTATAGTAATTTTTGTTTTTAAAATTATTTTACATAAAATTAATTGTTTGGTGTTTTTATGAACTAGAGTTAAAAATAAAAAATAAAAAAACATTTAAAAAAAAAACTATAAACCTTAATACCGTGCACACAACAATAACAACACCAGTAACTGATTTGTTTTTCATGACAAGTTTCTAGCTTGGATTTTGCTTGCATTATTATTATTATTATTATTTAAAAAAAAAAAAAAAAACTATTCTCATAAGTGAGAAGCCATGTGATTTGCAATGAAATGATTTAGGCACAAAAAGTTGTCTGCTGGAGTCACGTGAGAGTACAAGCTCCATCTAGAAGGCCATTTATCAAGAAGTGGACTGGCCAGTTGTAAGTTAGGTATGTAGCACAGGCTAGGTGAGGGCTCGCATGCCAAGTAGTAGTTAGTATCTTGCAATGCAAGGCAAGGCAAGAACTAGGGAACATAAAGGACAGATCTGAGCTACTATTTCCCTATCCTTAGCGTGACACATCAGTTTAGATACTGCTCGGTTATTAAGTAAAAAAAAACGTGTGTGAAGAGTACCGTTCAACTCATATTGTGCACCATTTTATTATTTTTCATATTTTTTTTTATGTGATTGCATTTTTTTTTGTTGCTATATTTAAGAAAAATTAAATCAAATTTATTGACTAAAAATAGAATTGAAAGACAAGATATCAAGTGTAAAAAATATATCACAGATGGATAGTAATTTCAAGGTTCACTCAAGAAGTTTAATATAATCCTCATATTATAAATCTTATATATATATTCAGTATCTTGATCTTTTTTGAATTTTAGTTTCTCGTTTGAAAAATAAGAAAAAAAAGTAGCTTGATTTTTATGATAGAAAAAAACATTATCTTATTTTCTCTAAGTTATTATTAGATAATGTATTTGTTTTTTTATGGATTGATATTTACTTAGGGAATTCTTTAATATTTTAACCAAAAATGTTTATTTTATTTTCTTTGAAATTTTTTATTTCAAGAATGAATACATACATGGGTATTTTTTTTTATATTTTTTAAAGACATAATAATAAAGAAAGTGATATGGTGCTTGGGGAAATTATGACTTGTGTTATGAACTGATCCAATGATTGGGTCAAGTTTGAAAAATATTTATTTTAAGTGTATAGGGTTAATTGATAACTTGTGATATTTTAAATAAAAAAAAATATAACATTATTTTCAAGTTGGGGCTGTTACAAATTCCTTACAAGTTAAAGAATCTTAAACCCAAGTTTAAAATAAATTGTCAGAAAATAAACTTTTATATCTTAAAAAGTTATTTTACAATAAACTTAGGGTTGGGTCGAGCTGAAATTCCAATTTTCTTAGGTCCTCTTCTTTTAAAAATATTTAGGTGTTTTTTTAATTTAATTTTAACTTTTCACATTCTCATTAAATAAAAAATTTGTTTTTTTGCTTATATAGAATATAAACTCTTAAGAGTATTTTGGGTTTCTCTGAAACATATTAACTAAAAAAATTTAAAATTAATTTATCATTCACCTAAAATTTATTTAAATTATAATAATGTTTTATTTTAAGTAATTTATGTTAAAGATTAAATTTTAATAATTTTTTAATCTAAAAAATGAGTGAGCAAACTCGAGTATATATCCATTAACCAAGATTTTAACAAAATTCCAACATCAACAACTATACCCTACCCATATATTTATTTATTTTTTTTATTTGATGGATTTAAGATAAAACTCTCTTGTAATATGCTGGTCATTGTAACAACCAAATTATCAAAGCAAGTCGATGAAACACTATTGGCCAAAACAAGCACAACTTAGAAATTCAATTATCTACACTTCCCTGAACGTCCATTCTCCTGAAATTCTTTCACTGCACAAAATAAAATAGTGTGTTTTGAGAGTGTAGCAATAATTGATTTTTTAAATATTTATTTAAAATATATTAAAATAATATATTTTTTATTTTTTAAAATTTGTTTTTAACCTACATAAAAAAAATCCAAACAGGGCTAAAAAGCAATTAATTCGTGATTTTAGTGGGCTTATCTTGGTTTAAGTTTCCAAACTTTGGATAATTATTGCATCCGTAACCACAAAATCAGATATTTACCTTTCTATGCTTAATTTATCACTATGTTCCTGCGATTGTTTTCTTGGACTAGCTCAAGGTGAGGTTGGTAGCTTATCAACCACTACTTATTTACTGTTGTGTTTTTGACAAATCTAGTTTGAATTCCAATATTTTTTGTCGGACAAGTCCAACTTTTCCTTGAACAACCCCAGCGCTTTAAAGTGTTAAAATCGGGTGAACCCTTTAACTCTTTATTTTTATTTTTAAAAAATATTTTAAATATTTTTTTAGTTTTTTTATATTATTTTGATATGTTGATATTAAAAATAATTTTTAAAAAATAAAAAATATATATTATTTTGATATATTTCCAAATAAATAACACTTTATAAAACAGTTGTTATTACACTTTCAAATATTTTTTTAAACTTAAACGTTAAAATAAGTCATATTTTAACTTATTTGGATATAAAAAAGGATAAGATTTTTAAAAAATAAGAATACCTCTTCTCTCATAATATCTTATTAATTTTTTAAAAAAAGAATTAAGATTTTTTTATCATTGTTAATTTTTTTAAAAAAAAAAATGAATATTGAGATTTGTTTCTAGTTTCAGGACTAGTAGATTTGATTTTTGGCCGGAAGGGTTGCATGAAGTGGTAATTGTAGTTGTCGTTTATGGGATTGTGTTTGCAGGTATGCTTTGAATTTATTGGTAACGAGGTTTGTGGGAGTTATGATGAAGATTATGATGATAGTGATTATTGATAAATGTTAAAAAATGAAGTTGAATATATTTTTAGAAAGGCTATCAATTTTTTTTCTTGCAGTGACTTTGATAACTATGCCTAATTAAAACTACTAGAGAATTAATATATAAATAGTTTTTTAGAATTTTATCTAATAGCTTAACATGATTATTTTGTTAGGGTTTTTAAAAACACATAAACGCAACAAAAATAGTAAATTTAAGAGTTTTTCAAGAGTTTCAAGGATCATGTGAAAGAGATTACTTGAAGATCAAATATTTTTTTGGTTTTGAATAATTACTTCAAGATTGAGTTTTCACAAACCACAAGTCGTTTAAGTGTCTAACTTTTAACGGTAATCCATACAAATCACCAATAAAAAATTTACTGAACCCTTACAGAAGAGAAAACTTGCTATGCTTCTGAGTGCTAGCTATTTTCTTTTATTTTTTAAAGTGTAAATAAGTTTTAAAAATTTATTCAATTAATTTTGTACTTGATTTTGTTTAAGCTTTAGAATTGAAATCCTTTGCATTAATTACAATCTAGTTTTCAATTTCTAAAACTTATTTACAATTAAGTCACATTTGATTAATCATACTAGTTTAATTTATGACCGATGATTATTACGTGTGTAACTCATTACATTTCCTAGTATATTAGCACAAATTTAAATTACAATCTTAAATAAAATAGAATTAAATAAATAAAACAAGTTGATTTATTATCAATTAAATGTTTGATTGATTTATATTTAAAGATTAAACATGTTGTCTAGCCATGCATCCTGATCCCTCTGATGTTATGAAAGTTTATAAATAATTTTATTTAACCTTTCAGTCTTATTATAATTATTATCATTTCATCAATAATGTTTGGATTTAGCTATTATAATATAAAGTATGTTTATACTATTAAATCATATTTGTTCTCAACACCATGGTTATTAGTTATATGAATAAGATTTGAAATTCTTTTTAAATTTCACTTCACCTTACACAAAAATTTACAATTAATACTAATTAAGAACAAATAAAATATTTTTTCTAATTCACCTATGGTGATGTGTCTTCTCTTAATTACTCAAACATCTTTATATAGTTTATGGTATACTCAATATGAGTCTATTTATTACCCTTTTACTATGATAACATGTAGCAGAATTAAAACATAACATTTTTTATATAAGTTAATTTAGTAATCTCAAGACTATGAATCACTTAGATAACCGTCACGTGAGTCTTTTCATAGATACAAGTGATTTTTTCATATGAAATTCCCTTGCTAGTTAGATGAGCGTACTTTTCATCTAACAAATATTTACATATTAATTTTAAGTATCTCTCATGTCTTGACTTATGAGAACAATTATCTCATTTTCATAAAAATAAGAGCATAAAATAGATAAATATCAACAAGTCTAATTAATATTCAATTCTAATAGAGTATTGACCATTAACATTCAATAACAATATTTTGATGCAATAAAAATATCATAACTATAACAATTTTGTATTTTTTTTTACAAAATATTTGCGTCCTTAAGACTTCATCTTCAATCTATATTAATCAATTAAATATTTAATGAATATTAAAGATAAATAAAACATTTGTTAAAAAATAAATATGTTTACATAAACAATGTTAATGTCGCGTGTGACTACCTAGTTGGCTACATAGCATATACACTGATAAATTTAATATAGTATTGAAATTTTAATGATTAAATAATTACGAATTTAATTTTTATAATCCTTGTTTTTTTAATTAAAATAAAAAAATTAAACATAAAGTAGTAAAGAATTTATGTAAGCTTTAAATTTAAATGATATTCGACTTGAGAGAATATGTTAAAAAGTTAATATAAAAATAACATGATTGATACTTGACAACTTGAAATTTTAAATTAAGATTATTTTTTGACAAAAAGAAAGTGAAAGTGCATATGCTAATGGCACTTGTCTCGGTGAAATTTTATAGGTGTTACACCTAGTTGCTGCAAAAAAAAATAGATTTAAAATAGTTGACTTGGTTGCAAGGTGAAAAAAAACTAATGATGAATTAGAAAAAAATTGGGTTAATGAGCCCTCACAATCCAAACCTTCTATTATAATCGTTAATTTTGGAATATTATTTAGATCATGATATTTTATATTTGATTTTAAAAATAAAATAAAAAAATAGATAAATAACTAAGAAATAGAAGAAAAGGATTGATAAATTATGTTCTATACCACTGCAATTTCCTCATGTATAACTAACCATTTTAGAAATTAAAAAATAATTGAACTAATGAAAACATATATTAGTAATATAATGAATTCAAATTAAAAAAAAGGAAAAAAAGTAAAAATAAAAAAGTATCCAAGATGTTCTTTTTTATATAATTAATTATTTACCTCATTTATAATTATTATTTATAATGAATAAAGATGGAATTATAAAATCAAGGAAAGGCAAAATTGGCAAGAGTTATTTTTGTATTTGTTATTTATTTATTTATTTCTCATCTTTTTATGTTTTTTAATATAAAAAAAGTATATTATTAAAATATTGCAAAGTTAACAGTCAAATAACACCGTTGAAGATCTAACAGTGTTAACAAACTCGTCGTATAAGGTTTGGATTAGAAAGTTTCGAAAGTAAAGGACCTCATTGAGAAACTATTGAAAATAGAAGGAGCTGAGCTCATTAGCCCCACAAAAACTAGATTGGAGCCAAAAAATTTGAATTTGAGAAGGAGAAACCAAATTTAAAGGCGCGCCACACGCACAAAACGCCCCTCACTCTCTCATTTCCAACAGAATCTCACAACTAAAAAATCTCTCCTCCTCTCTCAATTTTAATTCCAGAAAATACTCACTCCAAAATGTCAGCAGCGAAAACAAGCTCCAAAAAACGAGTTGCCGAGTCGTTACTTACCAAATCGGCATCCAAATTCCGAGTCGAGGACGAGTTCGATCCCGATTTCTCCAGGTCCATCTTCAAAACCTCTATCTCGTAATTTCTTGTTGTGCTAATGAAGAAATATACTGAAATTGAGATTGTGATCTTAATTGCAGTGATATAAAGGGGATAATGTCGGCGTTACAGCAGATCAGAGAGAAATCTGAAAAGGACGGTCAAAAGAAGAACGAACAGACGATTTCTAGGTCACTATAGTTTTTTGTCGTTTTTGGTTAGATATGAATCGGTTATTTTTTTTATTTCTAATATTTTCAGTGATATTTTCGTGGAATCATCGATTTTATGCCCGTGTGTTTTAATTTCGATATATTTTTGTGAGACGCGGATAATAATTTTATCTTAGAGATTGAGGAAGTTCAATTTTTGCTGGTTTAGCTAGAATTTTGATTTTACATGGCCTTTTACTAATTCTCTGTAGTCTTCAGGGATCTTAGTGGTAATAGCTTGAATGAAGTGTTTGATTCCGTACGAATAATTAATTCACAGGTTTCTAATATTTTCATAGTTTTTATTTTTATTTTTTGAAATCTGTGTAGAGACTGATTTTTTTTTTTTTGTGTTTTTTTAACTATGTTGTTTTGACAATTAGTTTTAAAATAAATTTAATTCTTGATCCGATACAGGTTTAGTAATTCTAGTTTTCTAAAAACTATTTGAATTTAATTTCGGAATTGATTTTGCTTATTGTTTTTTTTTTTTAATCTATTGATCTCTGTAATTTATATAGTGATCTGACTGTTCTTTTATGGGGACAGTGTGGGCTCTGAGATCAAGTCTATGATTGATGAATTGAAGTCTAAAATAGAGAAGGACAGGTTAACAATTAAGCATCAACAATCCATTATTAAAACCAGATGAACTCTGTACATGTTCTCGTTTAATTTTATCGTTTTTTTTTCACTGTTAGGCAAACTTTTGCGAAGGCACTCACAAAAAGCTCAAAGGAGGTTTGTAGAGAACAGAAGGGAGATTAAAATGAGAATAAAATTAAGTTTATTATTAGTTTTTCAGATCTTTGAATGTGTAGTTAATGGGTGCATATGGGTGTGATTATGTGATTGGATGTCTGTAGTGCGAAAATTGCTTGAAGAGCGAGACCGCTAAGTTTCAAGAGATCTATGACAAATTTTGCAAGGAGAAAGCAACTCATTTGCAGGCCCAGAAAGGTATTTTGTTGACTCCAAGTTCTGGACTTAATTTTCTTGTATTTTTTCAAGTGTTGTTTAAATGTCGAGCTGCTACAATAATTGTTGACTGACGAAACTTTATACGCGGGGTGTGGATGGAGCGGACACTGCATAGAAATAGAATAAGATGGTGCTTCATTATGGAAATGAGGGAGATTAGGCCACAGATGATGATGGGAACGATGAAAACGAATTGAGCATAGTAACTGCCCATTTGAAAATGAAAGGTTCTTGCTTGCTTACGTGGCCACTTTGAAAATCATTTCGGGAGGATCGGTAAAAGTTGAAAATTGTGCAAAATGGTTGCTGCTCTTTCCTTTTCAGAAGGCTACTCTCTATATGATAGCAAATTCAATCCCAAATGATAACTTCTGGTTTTAATTTAGTGCTGTTTGTCGATCCTTCTTGGCAGATACTGTTTCAAGATTCGAGGAAGACAAGGAAACGCTGTGCATGAGATATGAACAAATGAGTAAGGACTGAACATAAGATAAGACTCTCACCTTCTAGTGAAATACAATGCAACTCATTCAGTTATGGGTCCGTATCAGGGAAGAAAGAGAAGAGCATGATATCTGAGCATGAGAAAACCTGTGCCGATAAAATTGCTAAATTGGCGGAGTCATTGAAAAAGAAAAAGCAGGTAGCCTAATTAAAGATACCAGGTTATTGATTTAGAGGGTATATAAGAGTATTTTATTGGTTATTTTTAAAAGTGCTTTTTTGTTTAAAAATATATAAAAATTATTTTTGAAATTAGTATATTAAAATGATTTGAAAAAAAAATTAATTTTTTTTAAAAAATTTCAACAAACGTCTACATTTCTGCCAACCTTCATTGCAACAGTACTATTAACCTAATTTTTCTTTCTGCGAAACACAGGACGACAAAACTTTCTGCATTTTGAGGAAAAGCCTTGGCTCGTTCCTGGAATATGCCTCAGATGAGGACTTCCTTACTGATGATTGAAGATTGCATTAGTAGAGATTACTGCAAGCATTTTACTGTGGATAGCCAATTCCTTCCTTCTCCCAAGCCAGTGCAGTATATGCTTTAACTTTTACATATTGCTGCCCCAAGGAAACTCGTATGCATTTTCTTCCAGCTTTCTCCTCTTTCATGTCCCTGTCCCCATTTAACTTTTACTTAGTCTACATTTTTGATTTTATAATCTACTTAGGTTACTGGTGGAGAATCTGTTAATATCCTTTAGCGATCTACAAGTCTACAATGGTTAGTAGCCGACAGCTTGAAGTTTCCTAGGACATTACCTTGTTTTTTTTTTTGGCAAGGACATGACAGTCCAATCCTGCATATGCAGCTGTTGTCGGTTGTATGTACCGGCGACGGGCTCTGTCGTACCTTTTACTTTTCACTTTCTGGCCACCGGTAACAGTAGAAATTCTGCTGTAAGAGTGTTAGGTGGGGCATTGGAAAATATTAAGCAATTACCGGTAGATAAAATCAAGTGGTTTGGCGAGACAACATGAAGTTCTTTAGTAGGAGATTGGTCAATGATAGAAGGTAAGACAGAAAAATAGGTTTAGTGATACATGGAAAGGAAGCGTGCCTTCCATGAGTTTGAATGCTTCAAACTCTATTTTTGAAGTTTATGAAGTCGATCATTTATCATTTCGAAGAGGACCATAATTCAACATGAATTGACATGGTGATCTTAAAAATAGATTTTCATTCGAATCACACACTAGATTGGTTGCTACTGTGGCCTCGCGTGCCGGACTAAATTTTTATTTCACATGGGAAAAAATTTCAAAAGATGATTATGTTTTCAATGACGTAAGAGGAATTTGTTATTTGAATTAAATCTTGATTAATTTGATAATATAATAAAAAATAAGATAATAATAATAAAAAGCTTAAAATATTGTTATGAGCAAAAGCTTGATTAACATGTAAAATTCATGATAAATTTATGAGATTGAGATAATCTTATAAAAATATAATAACATAAAAAATCACTTGAAAAGAAGGATCTGAAAATAATAAAAAACAATGTCAAATGATGATATTGGAAATTTGGAAGAGGAAATAAAATAAAAAAATACAAATTTCTGTTAATTTTTAAAACTTGTGAGCTGAATCATAAAATTGAAAGTACTACACATGAAAAAATTATGAAGCTTAATTCTTAAAATTGAAGGATAAAATCATAAAAAAACCAATTTAACCTACATAACATTAAGAAAAAGATTACTATTACAATCAACATTAAATTGTAAAATGATAAACAATAAAAAAGGTACAATATTTAACTAACATGTAGTTTTTGTTAATATCATTATGGGATCCCACAACAATAAACCTTCCCCGCAACCGATTTTTCCTTCAAATTATATATTTTTTTTCATTTGAAACATTTGTTAAGAGAACTTTAATATTCTTTAACATAAAACTTTATATTTTCTACCAAACAATATTGTTTTATTTTGAAAAAAAGTTTAATTTGAATGGGATAAATAATACAATATAAAAGAAAAGATTCAGTTGAGAATTTTTAAGACTGAAAAGAATAAAAATTGATAAAAAATCTGGAATTTAAATTAATACTACTTACAGAGGGGACTATTTCTGAGAATTCTCGTAAAATTTCACTGTTCAGTTTCTAAGTTTTTTTCTCACATGTCGAGAGATATTACAATACTCGTTCTTTACTTCTATTGGAATACTGCTTTTACGAGAAAAATCAACACAGGTGAAAATATTTATTTAGTTTTTCCTTAAGAAATTGATCCTCTGTAATTCGAAGCATTTTATTTTTATTATTATTATAAAAAGGTTTCCCTTTGTTAATTTCTTTCAAATTTATATAATCCATAGTTGGGTTTAATACGGGCTAGGCTGTGAGCCCAGCCCAACACCGAAAACATCTACAAAGCTCCCCCTTCCATTTAAAAACAAAATTCCTTACCGTTAAAAACCGTTTCTCCTCCCTCTCTCTTTGAACCGTTTCTGGCTTTCACAAGGCTTTGAGGTCAGTAACGACCCAGGCCATCTTCTTCTTCTTCTTCCTCCAGTTTTCTTATATATGCTTCATTTCCATGCATTTATAGTTATCTGTCTGCATCTTCTTTTATTGTTAGTGTTATAAATAATAATCAAGTTCTTGCGCCTCTGAGCCCTACATTTTATGGCGAATAAGAAGGATTTAAGGAACAAAACATGTAGAATTTTGGAAAAAGGTTTGAATAATTATTGAAATTTCATCCTAGTTAATTATCATCTGTAATATATAGTAATGACTGTATTGATAGTTATTTCTATTGTTTTCTTACTGATTCTTTTCAACCATTTTATTTATCATTTCTTGTGCTTCCATAATTAAGCAAGCAGGAATGGAGTTATTTCCAGTGACTTATTAATGTGGATTTCTGAAAGGGAAATATATGATTTTGGACTTATTTAGAAATGGGGTCTGTCATCAATATAGTTGCTAATGGAAATGGAGGTGTTCTTGGAAATGCTTTTGCTGTTCCTATCAAGACTATTCTTGGCGCATCATGCTAGTATGTATGTTAATTCTGTTCGAGAGCTTAGGTAATTAATATCGTGTATTAGTTACCGTATCCTTGGGATTCTCCTCTTGTATGCTGTTGATTTTCTTGGTCTGAATTTGCATGGACTTACTCAGAACCAGTGGATATTGGGATTTAATTTGTTTCATTGAACATTTATGCTCCAAAAGTGATTTTTCATGTAAGTATCATCATCTGTGTGTTGGTGGAAAGCAGGAATCAATAGCGGGAAGACAAGAAGAATCCAGCCCCTCTATCCTTAAAGCAAGCATAGCAGTCACAATTCCCATAGCCACCGCCCATGCTAGGTTGAAGACTAGCTGGGAAAGTCTCTGTTCATTTAAAGGGTGCATTATGAAGACTAAGGAGTGCAAGACAGCTTCAATCAGTTGGATTGAGAAATCATCTAAGAGATCTTGGAGTTTTCAAAAGAAAGGTGACTTGGGTGATTGTAGAAGTGAAATTCTGAAAGCTTTCATGCCTTGAATCGGTTTTAGTATTTGAATTTTTGAGTTCAAGGTATGAAAAGAAAAGCTTATCACATTAAAGATATACAAACATGGTTGTTTCCATAATAATAATGATGGTGATATACCGAGAAGCTTAAGCCCCAACAGCATAAATAGAAAATCATGTCGTAGGGTTTTGTTCTTCCAATATTGCTCCTGGTTAAGGCCTAGTGTACGATAACTTTCATAATTTATTGCATGGATTAGAATTATAACCAAGAAAAATCTTCATTTAAGCAGAAAAAATCAAAACTTTTATGCTAGATTTTGAATAATCAATTCATGAAATTAGATGCTGGGAACGATGACACATTTGAATACCATGGCATGCACCCAAAGATCCCCTTAAATTGGCAATCTGTAGCTATAAAACAGAGCAAAAGCTTATTATTTCTATTTAAGAAAAAAGACATTATAATTATTTTAAAAGCATTCAATGCAAATTGAATTTCCAAATCATCTCATTAATTTTAAAAAAGAATTTTCCTGTTTTGAATGCCATTCAAGATCCATTCCGCTAGAAGAAGAAAAGGGAAAATCTCAAGGTTGTCTCTCATTCATTTTCTCCTGGTACATAGCTATATTCAACACACAACCGTTACAAAATCATGAAAATAGTTAAGATTTAATTTAAATTATCCCTTTTTTGATTGCCTGTAGGTTGTCAAAATATTCAATTGTAATTATTAATTCCAATTCTAATAGCAAAAACGGTTCTCAATCTCTCTCCATTTATTTTCTTAAGACCTGAAAAACTCACAATTGGCACAAAAAAAGTTCTCGACAAATTGAATCCAATCATGCTTGAACCAGAGCACAGAAAATCTAGCTAATGCTTCAAAGAAGTACTGACATTCGAGTACTACAATGTAAGCTTTCATTTTTGCTTTCTTGCAATTATATTAGTTTTTGAACCTACACTTTTTCCACATATATATATATATGGACACAATTAATTAATTATTGCATTTTCAAATTTTAACATTCATTCCAAGCACTTTTGGATATTGTTTGCTATAAGGTTTTGATTTCTTATGCTGTCTACTAATTTGCAGCATGGTTTTCTAATGGGGTTTGCAGCAGTCTGTACTTAATACAAGAAGTCTGCAGGAAATTTTTGTGCATGAAAAGGTTAGTTCTCTCCTGTTTGTGCATCCTAGAGTTAGAAAGACAATATTTTCCCATGACTATATGTTTACTCTTTGATTGTCTGAAAATTCTACTATGATTTATGTCCTTGACCAGCTTTCTTAGATTATTAAACAAAAAAAATCCAGCTTTATTCATAAAAGGTGTGCAAGGTGGATGCATGTGCCATAGCAAGGGAATTGTGCAGATCATCAGACTCTTATGCTGGAAAATTACAAAATGATTAATGTGCTCAACCATACATCAAAGTGCTATATATCATCATAACATAGTCATGTTTTTCAAAGAAGTTTTTCATAAATCATTAATGGGATATTGAAAGTAGCGGAGCCAAAGAGTATAATTTTCTAGATGAACATTATCTATTTGTCTGGCTTGTTTTTGTATAACTAATACTATATGCATTATCTTTCCAAGTTTGAATACGAAATCTGACAGAATTTGCCATTCTTATGTCCACAGATTTCTAGCATTCAAAACTTTCACAGAGACCTGCTATTTTCATGTTCTTGGAGATTAATTTAACTTTGAAAGGTTTGTGCTCCTGGTAAAAAACGACTAACAGGAATAAAGATTATAGGCAGCGACTGTTTTTTTAACTTTATGTTAGTTCTTGTAGTTTGAGAAAATGCCTCCAAAAGAGAAACCAAGGGTGGACTGTACCCTCAAGGCGACATCACCTGATATTGGTGGAAGGAAAGCCACAGGCAGTGACAAGCTTACTCTGGTTGAACAAAGGCAGTTTATTTATGTCAGAATTGTGAGAGCCAATGGCTTGCCATTGAACAACATTTCTGGCACTTGTAACCCTTTTGTGGAGCTAAAGATTGGAAACTACAAGGGAATAACTAGATGCTTCGAGCAGACCTCAAACCCAGAATGGAACGAAGTCTATGCTTTCACAAGAGATCAGATTCTGGGTGGGAGATTAGAGATCTTGGTAAGGGATAAGGAATCTGCGATTACTGAGATTATTGGCCATCTCTCCTTTGATTTGGACCATATTCCAACGCGGTTTCCACCAGATAGTCCAATGGCACCACAGTGGTATAAGTTGGAGGATCGCAATGGGGTTAAGATTGTAGGAGAGTTGATGTTAGCTGTTTGGATAGGGAATCAATCTGATGATGCATTTCCGGTTGCTTGGCATTCCGATGCAGCTGCCGTTAGTGGCAAAAGCGTGACAAAAACTCGTTCTAATGTATACCTCTCCCCCGTACTTTGGTATCTCAGAATTCAAGTGATTGCAGCACAAGATTTGGCACCTGCAGACAGGAACAGGAAACCAGAAGCTTACGTCAAGGCTGTTCTTGGGAACTTGGTTTTGAGGACTAAAGTCTCAAAGGACATGAATTTGAATCCCACTTGGAACGAGGAGGTGATGTTTGTTGCTGCAGAGCCATTTGACGATCCTTTGGTTTTGAGCGTGGAGGACAAGATGGGAGCTGATAAAGATGTATGTTTAGGGAGGTCAGTGATTCCTTTGCACCAAGTGGAGAAGAGGTTGCTTCCTCAACCTATTGGTGATCAGTGGATTACTCTTCAGAAGCATGTTGCGGAGGTTGAGGAGAAGACAGAAGTGAAGTTTGCTAGTAGGCTTCATTTGAGGATCTTTTTAGATGGTGTATATCATGTTTTTGATGAACCAACTTACTACTGCAGTGATTTGAGGGCAACATCTCCCAAGTTATGGCCAGAGAAAATTGGGGTATTGGAGCTAGGCATCCTAAAAGCCGAAGGGTTGCTACCAACGATGTCCAAGGATGGTCGTGGAACTACCGATGCCTACTGTGTAGCGAAATACGGGCAAAAGTGGGTTAGAACTAGAACTATAGTAGACAGTTTTGCTCCAAAGTGGAACGAGCAATACTGCTGGGATGTTTATGATCCGTACACAGTTGTTACTATTGGAGTTTTTCATAATTATCATTTACAGGAAGGGGATAAGAATGGAGGGAAGAGGGATCCAAGACTTGGCAAGGTAAGGATTCGGTTGTCTACTCTCGAAACTGGTAGGATTTACACACATTCCTACCCACTTATAGTGTTGCAGCCTAATGGATTGAAGAAAATGGGAGAGCTTCATTTGGCTGTGAAATTTAGCTGCAGCAATTGGATCGACTTGCTTCATACTTACTCACAACCTTTGCTTCCTATGATGCATTACCTTAAGCCATTATCAGTCTATCAGCTTGATAGTTTAAGACACCAAGCTACTTACACTCTCTCCTTGAGGCTTGGCCGTGCAGACCCACCTCTAAGCAGGGAGGTTGTGGAATACATGCTTGATACAGGTGTAAACAGATGGAGCTTGAGAAGAGGAAAGGCAAATTGCGAGAGAGTCATGGCATGTTTGAGTGGTATCGTTTTTATTTGGAGGCAGTTTGACCAGATACGCCATTGGAAGAATTCAGCAGTCACAATCCTAATTTTCTCATTGTTCGTTGCTATGGTTATGTCCCCAAAACTAATATTACCTGCTTTCTTTTTGGCTTTTTTTGTGATTGGGGTTTGGCGCTTTCCGAAGAGGCCGAGACATCCTCCACACATGGATATCAAATTGTCTCATGCTGAAACTGCACAGATTGATGAACTCGACGAAGAGTTCGATACATTTCCAACTTCAAAGCAAGGTGAAGCACTGAAGACAAGGTATGATAGATTGAGAGGGATTGCAGGGAGGTTGATGATGATGATAGGAGATTTGGCAACTCAATTGGAGAGGATCCATGCTCTTGTAAGCTGGAGGGATCCGCGAGCTACTGCAATGTTTTTGATATTCTGTCTGATTGCTTGTATTTTGGTTCATAAAGTTCAGTTCAAGTACTTGGTTCTTGTCACATGGACTTATGCAATGAGGCCTCCGAGACTTCGTGTTGGCATTCCTTCTATTCCTCAAAGTTTCCTCAGGAGATTGCCTGCTAAAACAGATAGCATGTTGTAAGGAAAACATTGTTCTGATATGCTGTGAAATGATAGGCCAATTTGATTCTAATAGTTCTTAATGTTTATCAAACTGAAATTGCAGTTTTTACATGAATAACAGTGCATTTAAACTCTCTATTTGTTGATAATGGGTTTTGAACTTTTAGGTTTTTTGTTGGTGACATGCTTCAGCTTCTATAGTATGTGGAACTTCCACCTCTCTCTATTTTCCCATTATGTTAAACACAAAGGAAAATCACTGGGAAGCAGCAGCTGCTTCGTTCAGCTAAGATTGTCCACCATGGCAACCAGTAAGAACGCATCACTGTGATGAAAATTTTGCCGGCCAGCAGCAGGTAAAGATCTTACAGGGAGATCCATGTTGTTTGTTGATCTGAGAGTCACTCTTTAACACTTGCAATATATTTTTCTTTACTTTGATGATAGTTGAGCCCCAAAAATCTTGACATGCTTTGCCCACAGATTTAAGACCCCTTTTCAGCAGTAGACAGTAGTTACTTGCAAGTTGAAACTACAACGTAGATTTCAAGAGTCAATAGCACAGGCTGTGACCACCATGTAGATTGTAGGCTTGTATTTCCAGGCAGGAATATGAACACGATTAGCCCATTGGATCACAGTACCATACAATTAATTTCGAGCATAAATTAAGTATCAAGTTAACACCCAATTGGGTTTAGCATTGTTTAGACATGGAGCTCGAAAAAGAACAAAAAAATCATCCGCCCTCCCTTGAAGAGTAACGCTAAGCAAGCCCCAAACATTTACTGGATATGCAATAGCCAGAACAAATTAAGGACACAATTTTGAGTTCATGACAAGTTAACCATTGCCACGCCCAAAAACATGAAAATGAAAAGAAAAATGCTTGCTAGCTATGCTTTCTAGTTCTAGTTAGAGATGAACCGCCACTGATTGGACCATCCCTAGTGCAAGACATAAAACATTTTTCTTTCTGCTTTGAATAACTTGAAAAGTTACATCAAGAACAAAAGGATCTAGTACAAAATATCTGCATGTGATTAAAAAAAACTATTAAAAACAAATTTCTTTACATTGGCACAGACACTAAGTACACAGAAATGCCAATCTATGCAATAAAGATCAATGGCAGAGTGCATAAATAGCTTCGACATTCCTGTAAAAGATGGATTTGACAAAAAGAAGACACTGGGATGGCAGCACCCATACCTAAGAACTTCCGGACTCAAGCTGGAGAGCATAATAGCTGGGCTTTCCTAAAACATACAATCACTTGTTTTGATGTATACCTAAAAAAGATGATAATTCTGTGAGGGCAATGAGCATCCACTATTCATGCACATTGATATATATAGCTAAGCAACCACAGAAGTGTCTCTTGAGAGACTTTGGAAGCAGGACATCCCAAGAAGTGAACAGCGCCCAGTTATGGTATCAGAAAAAAAATCTATCGCGGTGATGATCACTCAGGAAATGGGGTTGGACGGCATGGGACGGGGAGGGTACCCTTGTATCACAGACCATGGTGGTCGCTTGTTTTGCTCCTGCACATGAACCATCATCAAAACAAGAATCTAGAACACGGCCTTTGCATGTATGAGGTTATGAATAACAACCAAGAGAACATCAGGGGAAACAGAGCTCCTGCAGTGTTTTCTTTAAGAAGATTTTTCAGATTTCTTTTCTATAAAACATTTATAAATTATAATAGACAACAATCTCATATACCTTTTTCACTAACTACTATTAAAAACTTCAATTTGGCCAAAGTTTAGGCACAAACTCTAAATGTGTCTAGTCAAGTTTGAAGTGTAAAGAAATCCCTAACACAGTCCTACAAGAACATTTTATATGCATCCTAATATTACAATCCAAAAGAACTTCAACAAGAAAAAGAAAGAAACCAAGAAACATTGTAATTTCTAAACCTTGTAAATGGCAATAATTAATTCTGTTACTTCTCACAATTCTAATACTGCAATGCAAAATCACACACCAGGCGCATCTCAACACATTTGATCATAAAGAAAGCAAAGACTTCTCTTGAATGCCAGCCTTGCTAAAGCATCCAATCATAACTAATCCAAAGAATGATGCAAATATCCACAATCTTACCCCAATTTCTGTCACGAAACGGCATGAGGAACATCGAACAGATGATGCCCCATATGGATACATAAGTAATACATCACAACTACCGCACTTCACTTGCCCAACTTCATGAGCTGAAAACCAAGCAGGTTAATTTCATTATCTTAAAACATTACGCTAATGGATTGAGCAATAATCTGAGTATCTTTTAAGCTAAAGATAGAAGAGAAAGCAGGAACCTTCAAGTACAAAGTTGATCATCTGACAACACTGGCACTGAACATGTCTGACTCCTTTTGGATACGAAAGCAGTCTGCGGCAAGAGCCACAAACCATTTGACCCAGTTCTGCATGCAAATAACCCTCCACTAATTTAAACCCACAAAATTATTAACCAATTACATTGATTAAGACAATAAAAAGTGTTTTGTAGCTGATATTGGCAGGATCTTAGATTCAATTGGAAGATATATTATTGCTCAAGGTTGAAGGTAGAAATGTGTGCGTGTACGAAGAGATTCACCTGAAGGCGGCGGAGGTGGTGTAGGAGGCGGTGGTAAAGATGGTTCTGGAGGGAAAGATTGCCAGCCAGGCGGTGGTCCTTCTTCTTCTTCTTCTGCATCTGCCATGTCTTCTTCTTTGCTCGCCATTCTCGTCGACTCTCTCTCAAGAGGCAAGCAAGAGGGACTTCTTTGTGAATGAGGTATACAATGCAGTGTGGTGTCGTTCACAACGTCAATTAACAACAACGGTTATGGCTTTAGTCGCTAGGAGTTTTTTGTTTTTTTTTTGCACACGACGTATAACATTTTTTTTTTTTTTTATCTATAGCTAAATTCTTTTTGAATTTTTTTATCTACTTTAAAAACTTCTTTTAAGTTATTTTAAAAGAAGAATTTTTTTTTTAAAATGATTACATTTTTTGGTTAATATTTTATTAATTTATGCAGGATTTATCATTTTTGAAAAAAAAGATTGTAAATTTTTTTAAAAAAATTGTTTAAACATTTTATCTATTTTTATTTATCTATAGCTAAATTCTTTTTGAATTTTTTTTATCTACTTTAGAACTTCTTTAAGTTAAATTTTTTTTAAAATTATTAAATTTTTTGGTTAATATTTTATTAATTTATGCAGGATTTATTATTGTTTTTTTTTTTTTTTTTATATATAAGTTCTATTTATTATTTAGCTAACCGTTTATTTATTTACCACATAAAAAGTACTATTTTTTTTTTAAAAAAAATCTACTTTATACTAGTTCATGTACTCTTAATTTTAGCTTTTGATCTTCTTGTACTTTGATATATTTGTAATCAAGTCATTCTTTTTTTCTTAAGGTTTCCTATATATTTTGCATATAAAACAAATAACATAACTTAAATGCCCTCAACTTCAATAACATTTGATATAAATAATCTGTTTTAATTTTTTTCTAAGAACTATTTTTAAATTTTTAGAAATAAAATTTAATATCATAATTTTAATTTTCTATTTATAAATTTTGGGTTTTCAAATTAAAAAAATAAATAGATTTTAACTCTATTGGTGTGTTTTTTAGATGAAGAAGCACGGGGATCCAAGCTACTATTTTTTTTAAAACAAACAAAAAAGGCTAAAATCAGAATTTTTGCATGGAGAATTAAAATAATTATATTAATATTACTATTTATTCATTTTATTTTCAAAATTAATTCTATCAAAGAAATAAAAATAATCAATTAGTTTCAAAATTTATTTATTTAGGTAGAATAAATAAATTGGTTAATTTATGAGGCAACGTAACAGATTCCATTACAAGTAGATTTTTATTAGGGGAAAATAATAATATAATAAAACAACCGAGAATTCTGTAACCAAATGAATTTTGATTTAGCCGACATCCTGTTTCTATTTAAATCTCAAACCAACCAAAAAGCGGCCAGCAATTTTAGTGCGAGTATTAAAAAACCTTTCGTAAGTTCATTTTGCAAGCAGTTCCGTGACTAACTTGAACTTGAATCGACGACACTCAATATAATGAATTTAGAGCTTTCAGTGGACAAACAGACCTGAAATACAAACTGGGCTCAGAAAAGCAATAGTTGATTAAATACTCTATATACTCAACGGCACCCATCATCCAATGCTAACAAAATTGCTACCAACATAATATTTATACAAGAACATCATTGTTATTAGGTAGGGTTTGAGTCAATTATAAACGTCCAACATGCCCTGCGAGCATGGAAGTCACTCTAATTAAGCTCCCTTCTTCTTCTGGCTCTTGGCCTGTTTAATATCTTTTGTAAGCATTCTAGGAGCTATGGCCATGGCCATAAGCTCTTGGAAGAGTAGCTTACAGGCATAAGGAATGTGCACCTGCATATCAAAATCAAATCGCAGTTGGGGAAAATGTTGAAAGCTTTTAGTAAATTGAAACGTGGGAATAAGAGCACGAGTTTCGCAGATCAAGAAAAATATATGAAGAAAACTACCTGAACGATGTCGGTTTTGTTCTTGCAACCTCTGCATTCAAAAGAATTCTTCTTGAGATTCGCAATAGCTATCAACCCACAACGCTCACAGACATGGACTCTATATGCGTCACTCTGGTCAAATAGCCTCTCTTTCAAGAAGTGTGCGGCACCATGTGCTATCATGCAATCTCGTTCCATCTCACCAAAGCGGAGACCACCATCACGCGACCTTCCTTCAGCAGGCTGCCTTGTGAGGATCTGCACAGGGCCTCTTCCACGGGAATGGATCTTGTCATCAACCATATGTTTTAGCCTTTGATAATAAGTGGGACCAAGGAAAATCATCGCTGACAGCCGGCGCCCAGTGTGACCATTATACATGGTCTCAAACCCTCGCATTTGATACCCACACTTGTGAAGAGCTTTGCTAATATTATCCACCTAATACATCAAATAACCAAATGAGACAATTTCAAAGAAACAAACTGGAGAGATTCAATCAAACAGCAAGAAAAATAAACTACAGGCTACCATGGTGCTCAAACTCAGAAAAAAAAGCGGCACAGGATTATTTTCCAAATACTACAAAGAAGAGGAATCCAAAAGCAAATACTTAGTTGTGGATACATAACAAAAAGTTGTCAAGGATTTTTCTCACAAATGCAAAGTGAGAAATCAGGATTAGGAAGTCCCTCTACAGTCAGTTAATACAGCAACTTACCCCATAAAATCTACCATTAAAAATAATGATGGAAGAAAAACACATGACCAATGAAGCTATTTAAAATTCTAATCCGATGCCTTCCCGGTCTGCTTTCTAAATGTCAACACCTAACAATTTGTCATTTTCTATTTAATAGTGCATGTGTCACGATCTGAGAATTCCACAGCAAGCCTCTGGACAATGGACAACATTTAAAGAAAACAAGCAATGGACCAAATCTTGCAAGCCTTTGGAGAACAGAAAATACACTTGGGAAATTAGCAAATCTTTCACCCAAAAATTTTGTAACCTAAGATTTCAGAGGAATGCGACTTACAGTGACATCAGTAAATGGTGTGGCATCCCCTTCCTTTCCCATATGTGCTGCAACCTTTCCCATAATACACTCGATAAGCTGTCCAATTGTCATTCGAGAGGGAATAGCATGTGGGTTGACAATAATATCAGGAGTGATGCCTTCCACAGTCCAAGGCATGTCTTCTTGTGTGTAAGTCATGCCAACAGTTCCCTTTTGACCATGCCTACTACTAAACTTGTCTCCAATCTGAGGTATGCGGACAGATCTGACCCTTACTTTCACAAACCTCAACCCATCAGCATTTGTTGTAAGCAGAACCTGCAAAAGACAAAAAGCAATCAGAAAAGGCAGGCAGGTTACAGTTGGGGAAAAAAAACTTCCAAATTTATGTGCAACATGTTTTTATTTCAAACAGCTGGCTACTTGTAATTATATGATCCACACTTCCTCTGACATGATAAGATACTACAATAGGATTTTTTTTTTTCAATTAATCAGCTCTCATGATGAAAGCAACAGGCACCATAATTCAATCAAAACATGGCAATTCAAATAATAAGAGCTTACTTGATCCACCATTCCAGTTTCACTGTGACGTAAACTTATGCTGTGATCACGCCTCGTGTAGCGTGCAGACTGTCCCTGAGCATCTTCCTGAGCGATTGGAGTTGTCTTTCCAATGATCACATCCTCCCCTGAAACTCTTGTGCCCTATAATGCAATAAAAGAAAATAAATTCAAAATAAAATTCTCACAACTGGCAAAAAAACCACAACTGAATTAAGTATCCTTACAGGAGGTGCAAGACCATCATCATCCAATTTATCGTAAGAGCCATGCCGCATGCCCTGTAAAAAAAGTTGAGTTTAATGCTCAACAAGTAGCAGCAAGGAAATGCCAAGTATTGAATGCTAGTCATCACCATTGTGTTA
The DNA here is from genome assembly GCF_005239225.2 of Populus alba. Classification (NCBI taxonomy): domain Eukaryota; kingdom Viridiplantae; phylum Streptophyta; class Magnoliopsida; order Malpighiales; family Salicaceae; genus Populus; species Populus alba. The sequence continues at coordinate 3,700,773 of NC_133287.1, forward strand.
CTTCTGTCTGGGCGACCAAAATCCTCTTTAACAAGTGTGCCCATCTTTTTCTCCTCGTCCCTGTGAGTTAAAAAAGGGTGTCAGCAGTTCAAAACCTTGTCAAGTATCAGAAGAACCACATAAGCCAAAATGTGTTATCAACTTGCTTACCTATATGAACGGAAGAAAAGTGATCTAAAGAATCCACGATCAATTGATGATTGGTTCATAATAACAGAATCTTCTTGGTTATATCCAGAATAACAAGCAATCGCAACAATAGCATTCTAAGGCAGAAAGAGAGAGAGAGAAAGCCATAAACATAGCTTCTTGTGGGAAAAAAAAAGAAGAAACACAAATATATAATCAGATACTTACAATGCCAGCAGGAAGTTGCCGAAAATGAAGATGCTCCATGGCTCTTGTAGTAACAAGTGGCTTTTGAGGATAATAGAGAACATAAGCCAGCGTATCCTGAATGTGGAAGGGATGGACAAAAGGCATGAATCAGTAGAAATAATGCTAAAGGTAACAATTGAAGAAAACAGTGCAGAATGAAAAAGAAAAAAAGACATACCATTCGGAATTGGTAATTGGTGACATAAATTCCCATGGCTTGCTTTCCCATAGCAGATTGGTAAGTGTTACGTGGGGACTAATAGCACCAAGCCACCAAGAACAAATATGTATAATTAAATACGAGCAGGCACCATGCCACCAACAAATTTCCTCAAACAAGAAATTGACTGACTTGCCTGGTTATGGTCAGGAAAAGGAATGATAGAAGCACAAACACCTAAAATCAATGATGGGTGGATCTCACAATGGGTGTAAGTATCAGAATATGCTTCCTCTGGATTAAGCCTCGCTTGTACAAGATCCTGACACGGATTTTAGCAAATTCTGTCAGATGCTTCCAGTTTCCTACTGAATTAGCTGATGGATGTACTTGAGCAAGAGACCTTTTTCCAAAAGTTAACTTACATGTATGGTCATGGATATCATAGTGGTCTCTTCTTCCTCAGTGTCAATATATTCAATGAATCCCTTTGAAACAAGATCATTCCAGCCACCCTCATCTGGGGTTTCCTAGAAAAAAAGATAACAAATAGCACTAATACAGCAGCTGAAGAGGAAAACATTTGAAAAGATGATCATTATAAATTAAATGACTCACCCTCTGTTGCAGTGCATGGATGTCCTTCTTCCTTATTAGAAGCTTTTGTTTCTCCACGATGAATAGAGGACGACTGCACCGGCCATAGTCAGTGTAAATCCGCAACTCTTTCAAGCGAATATCTCTAACGACCCCAACTTCAGTATTGACATCAACCTGTACATTTAAAGACCATCAGCATTCAAATACGAAACATTCTTTTACACTATAACATCCTCTTCTTGGCAAGTATCTTGTATGATGTGGGCTGCTCTTGGGTGCTTAAATTCATTAAATGCACCACAAGGGTTTAAACCCTTAGATGCAACCACGAGATGTCAAGACATTACAGCTCTTATAAATCATGTCATTTTGAGATCAAATCAGTAATATTATGTTCCAAAGGAATTTTACATTTACATGTATGAATTAATTTCTTCCTGCTGGAATTTTATTTACCATTTATACTTTTTGCTTCACTCAAAGACACTACAAATATGGGCAAAAAACAGCAAAATGCTAGAAAAAAGCTACAGGACAACAAAGAAGAATTCTAGATTACTCTTCTATTGCATGTCTGCATTTGGGTTTGGCTCTAGTTATATATTACTCTATGGGACCTGATCAAGCCAAAGCAGTTATAAAGCTTGCAGAATCACACACTCAAATGTTCCAAATCCAATCCCCCCTCTCAACTGAAGGATCACATTTAAAACATTTGTACTGCCAATAAGTTATGCAGCCATCCCATGATCCCAGCCCATATTCTGCTTCTTGAAGAATAACTAAGATTTGTTCGCACAATTACAACCAGAAAATAACAAAAACAAGTAAACTGACCCGTCTCCGCAGCCGTCTCAATGTCTTCACCAACATATCAGGATCACGATGGATACCCACCCAGCCACCATTGACAAAAATTTTTGTTGCTTGGGGAATAACTGCAGGGGATATTTCCTGCAATTAAAGGGAAAGAATCATACTAAAAGAACATGGAAGCAGAAATCAGCATCCGCTGGCCCAGAACTCAAAAGTATGCACCTCAAAATTCTCGGTACCCCATTCTTCTAAAAACTCCAGGATGGGATATGCTGCTGAACCAACCGTAATGTATACCATCAATGCAAGATTCTTCACTAATCCACAAGCCTAGTGTCACCAGCAAATATGCCTCATTAGAAGCAGAGAAATGGACATTTATCAACTTGCAAGAGTGGGGTATATTTCATAATAGAACAGGCAGATACTATACTAACTTGTCCTTCAGGTGTTTCAGCAGGACACATCATTCCCCATTGTGAATTATGTAGCTGCCTTGGTTTTGCCAATTTCCCTGGTTAGAAAAACCAGAATTGAGTTGAAGAGGAGAAATGGTAACAGAAATACAAAGTACTGACACCATGACCCAAGGAACAAACAGCTGTGGGGAGAGAGGTACAATTTGCAAAAATCTACACAAACCCAAATATCCCAAGCATCAAATATCCTGAAAAATGATACCTTCACGCCCAATTGGAGAATTTAATCTTCTTAAATGTGACAGTGTAGAGGCATATGTCAATCTATTTAACACCTGTTTGCAATAAGCCATAAATTGTTTTCAGTACAAGCAAACAGAAATCAAGTTATACATAATCCGATAGGATAGGAAAGGAGACAACAAAGAAATACACAAAAAATAAAAGTGAGAAAAACCTGTGACACTCCAGCTCTTGTTCCAGCTGCATTTGCTTGTCCCCAGTTCCCAGTGGCAAGTGAGTATTTAAGACCACTGGTAATGGTTTTTGCTTTAATGGCAAATTGTAGGTTAACATCCTTCCCATTATCAACACACTGTACCATCCATGAGAAATGTAGGTCAGCACCATGGAAGAATTGAAGTAAATTGCAAACAAATGAAAGCAGGCTTTATAAGGAAAAAAACCTTTTGCACATAAGACCTGACATCCCTGGTCAACTTTCTGAATAACTGCATCCAAAAGAAAGCAACGATGAGATAATATAACACATTAAAATTTCAAGACCCCACTAAGAAATCCACCAATACTTCCAACCATAAACAAACCATTCTAAACAAGCCACCAAGTAAAGGACCAGCAAGGTCAAGCCGCTTGTTTCCATAATGATCCCTATCATCTTCTGCCCTCCGGCCAAGTGCACAAAGTAAAAGCCGGTGAATGATATACCTGAACAGAATTTGTTAGCCAATGCCATATCACCAGATGCATACGTAAGTATCCCACCAAAATAAAAAATCTTACCCGAAGTAATAAGCTTTTTTGGTCTCGCAGTATTCTCCAACACCAACATGAGGAAGCATTTCTTTTTGAAGAATCTCTTTGGCATACCTGTTAAGATGAATCTTTGAACATTATAAAATTTCTTAAGAAGAATCTTGCCGCCCAAGTAAATTTGCTAACACATACTTAATCCTTTTTTCCCTAGTTACACCAACAGTTGCCCCACGCTTTCCAATGTAGTCAAGAGCAACCTACATCAAATAACAGCACATAACATATCAACCATCAGCATTGCAAATAAAAAAAGAGCAATGTTCTTGGCAACATGCGAGGTAGACTTGAACAGAATCGAGTAACCAGTGCATGTACAGAGGATAACAAACTGTATAAATGCAGTACTATTATAATCCTAACTTTTTGTTACATAAACCATCACAGATGTACGTGGATAGAAAAAATGAGAAGGAGGTCATTTCAATGGTCAATAGAACATGTGAACAAGGAACAGAGTACCTGTATGAGTGTTCGCAGAGGAAAATATGAATTTTTATTATTGGACATGATTAACTAATACTGAGAGAGAAGTGCAAAAAAAAGCACAGAAATGCCACATTAAATAATAGCTCAGTTTTCCATTTGGAAGGAGCACACATTTTAACAGCAGAGGTTTAAGCAATACCATCAGACATAAAGAATCACAATTCACTCATGCTGATTAACATGGTCAGAACAAATATCACAGCACTTCCAACTATGAACTACAACTACCTTGCAGCATTGAGTAAAATAAATAAATAAATAAACGGTACCTGCTGATTTTGAATAACAAATGCCTCTTCCAGAGATGGCCGAAGCAACTCCATCATTTGAGTATCAGCAAAATCATAACATATGTGTTCCAAAATGTCTTTGTCAGCAACAAAACCCAAAGCACGAAAAACAATGATAATCGGAATTTCAGTTCGAATGTATGGAAGAGTAGCACGGATGTATTGCCCTGAAGAGCCCTGCAATAACATCAATAAACACAGTTAACAAGATCATGTGAAGACTGTAAACAACAGTCTATAAAGGAGAAATAATCTCAAGAACAATATATCCAAGCATAAGCAATTCCCTTACCCCTTTAGCACTAGTCCGAGAAAGCATCCGCACAAACATGGTACTGGGTGGCCGGTTCTGAGACTCTGCCATAGACCGAACTTCTCCTACATATGCATACTTGTTTGGCTGCCTCTTCTTGAACACATACACATGATTGGTGCTCATCTTCTCCTGAGCAATTAGAACCTTTTCACTACCATTGATAATGAAATACCCACCCTGATCATACGGACACTCGCCAAGCTCTGTCAAATCCTTTTCTGAATTCTGGTATAATGTGCAATAACTTGATCGAAGCATAATAGGGACCTGATAAAACACAGCAATGCAGTAAAGACTTGAGTTGCCAGCTCGATTCCTCAACATACAAACAAATAATTCATTATACTTGCCTTTCCAATGAAAACTTTGGTGAAGTCTTGAGTTTCAGTGACTTCTTCACCATCATGACCTTTCTTTATAACCCTCTTTGTAACATCCACATACAAAGGAGCCGAGTATGTCAGGTTCCTCAACCTTGCAGCTTTGGGAAACAAAGTTGCAGTTTCTCCATCAGACTCTGTCATCATGGGCTTACTCAAGTATATCTGGCCAAAACTGATCTTGTAGATAGTCTGCAGTTATAGCCCATGGTGTTAAGAGCCAACAAGAAAAAAAGAAAGATATAAAATTATAGTTTTCTCAGCATCTAACCTAGTGAATATGAAAGCAAACATTCCTTTTCTTCTGTAGGATAAAAAATATATTGATGAAAGAAAAGGCGAAGATTGCATATTGGAGAATAAGACACGTAAAAGAAACAAAATGAGAAAGCAAAACTCAAGCCAAGAGGACATTTTGATCCTGCCAAAACTAGCTAGGCAAACACTAAAATCCCTCAAAGAATTGTAACACGACAATGTAAGGAACACAATCTTATCCCTCAATAAATACCTCGATGGAAAATAATCCTTCAAAATCCTAGCATTCCTGTACATTCAGATGCACCAAAAACTAACCACAAAAACACATATGTACAGAATCTTATAAGCTTTTCTCTTTCCAGCACCTGAAAATTCCTACCAGGACAACCATCATTTTTCCTCCAAAAAGTAGATAATCTCAAGACCACACATCCCACAATTCCGGACCTAATTCCACAATTACATTCAATTAAAACTTCAACTAATTTGTTCACTGTATTTTCACCAAAGCCAAACTCATTTTTTCAAAGTCTATGATTCAATCATATAACTAATTTAACAAGAAAATCATGTTGCCATTTAAGAATCCACTCAACCGCAGATAACAGAAATATGTTTTCCCGAAAGCTAATTTAAGAAATACTCAACAATTAATCCAAGGTCAGCAATTATATGGCTACGTCAATTGGAACTAAGCTCTGGAAATAATTCAAGTGCTACCTCCAAATGAAAAAAAAAAGAAGAAAAAAGCAAACTAAGATATCAGCTTGATGGAGTAGGAGGGGCCATGACAAATGATACTCTAATCTATACTTTCCAGGCTCTTTTAGGTTCTCAAACAAATGAAAGATGGAAAGAATAGTCAAAACTCTTTTACTAATTTCTAATAGCCCAAACTTCTTTAGTTAGCAGATTCTCTGTGCACAGTCTCCATCTACCAAAACAGTCTCTCAAAAACCTCAGTTAATTTTAAACCTTCCCATGTGTACCACCAAACAGAAATGGATGCTATCAAATGAAAAGAAAAAAGTTTAGAGCAAAAACATTTCTAGCATTTGTATCATACTTCTCTTTCAAAAGAAGAGAAGCTAAACAATCAAAGAACTAAAAAATATCAAGGCTTAAACCACACTGAAATGCTGGTTTTAGCAGCTTTTTTTACGAATAACTCCACTATTCTACCATCAAAACTACATAAGTTACACCATTAAAGCATCTCCAGTAACAACCTAGAAACCCTAGGAACACAATTTAGTAAAAAAAAAAATTAAAAAATCGTAAAATTTCCATTTTTTTCCAAAACATAACACAAACAGAAGTAAAAATAAAAAAATACCTCAGCAAAATCAGACTGGTGACCCGGATTGTGCTGGCTTTCAGGCCGAATCTCAATATCAGCAGACTCGTCAACGATTTCCTGCATCGTATTTTGAATAAACTCATCGAAGGAGTCGAGTTGTTGTCTCACCAAGCCTTTGTCTTCAAAATAAGCAGAAATGACGGCCCAGGCATCTTCCTGCGTGATCTCCTCATCAGCGTCTTCTTCTTCTGGTTCCATATCTTCATTCATCGGCTGATGATCGTACTCGTCAAGGTCTTCCATAGGGATTCTGGTTCTTTGTTTCTGTTTCTGGTCTGAATTGTTTTTTATTTATTTTTTTAATTTAATTTTTTAGACTAACGGATTTGGATTTGTATTTGTTCGTCCAGTGGAACCCTAGAAAGAAAATGAGAGAACGACTCCTCGAGTTTCAAAAGAGTGAAAAGAAGTGGCTTTGGCGTGGTATTTATAGAGGTAGAGGCGAGGGCCTGACGAGCAGTGTTGGGCCTAATGCTTTCACAATCCCTGTAGTATTCATTTTATATTTAAAGGTCCCTATGCAGGTTTTTTTATTACAGAACTCTAAAACGCGTGGGGAAAGTACTGTAGCTTTCCCCACGGTTTTCCCTGCTAAAACATATCGTTTCTGTCACGAAATTAAAAAAAAATAAAGACGTCATGATGTGGTGTTTGTTTTCTTCCCCTGTAATTAGGTCTTCTTTTTTCTTCTGTCAACGACATCATGATGGTGTCTGAAAAATTAGGCTGCCGAATTCTAAATTGTCTGACATCTTATCTTATCACCTTTAAAATAATAGAATGCCAGTCTTTTCAATCTTTGGCATCATTTCCGTTTTCATTGTGCATTTCTGATATTTGAAAACATTGTCAGCTCTCCTTTTCCCTGGCCAGAACCCACACTAGCAATCAACATCTACTACACTAGCAATCAACATCCACCGTTGTTTTTCTGCCTTCACCAGTGGCTGAAGTGGATCACCAGCACCTCCACCGTCGACCACCAGCAGCTCCACTGTGGACCACCATCCTCACGACAGACCAGCAACAGCAGCAAGTACCTCCCGCAGGCCAGGTTGCTTCTTCTCTTCTTGCTTTTCCACGCAAACCATGCATAAATACTGTAAAAAAAAACAACAAACCCTGTAGAATACATGAGTAATTAATTATCTGTTGCTTGCAATCTGCTTTACCAAAGGAAATAGCCATTTGGTTAATTATTAATTTGTAATAATGATTAACAATTGGTTACATATATTTGGTGCTCCATTTCTCTCTTTTGCAATCCGGCTCAATCTAAGATCATGTTCTCCAAAAGAGGGGCTTCTCTGTTTTCTCTTTTCTTTCTGGTTCCGGCAGATGGTGTCAACTCCAGAGGAAGCAGACTGCAAAGTCTTCTACAGCAATCAACTTTTTAAAAATCCGTTCTCAAACTCGGTTCCTTCTCCTCCGCAGATCGTCGCCTTCGTCAGAACGCAGCCCACTGGATCGAAGCCGCACGGTCCCTTCTTTGCTTCTGCGTCGGCGGTGCTGCCTTAAAGTTCGGCCTTCACTTTCCTGCAAATCTTCTCCACCGGTGGAGATCTATCTTCACCTGAAACAAAAGAAAAAGGCAAACCCAAACAGCAGTTGGTTTTAATTAATTTGTTTACAAGTCTGTTCTTGGTTCTTTCTTAGAGCTGGCGTCGGTGAGAAATGAAGAACGGGCGGCTACGGTTGAAGAAGGAAGCCGTGGGTCTGTCGCCGGCTAAGAGCTGTTGCTGGAGGCGGCTGTGCAGGGGAGCCGGTCTGTTTGGTTGAGAGTGAGAGGGGTAATGGAAGCTGGTAGTCGTGAGGCAGATCAGAGGAAGAGAGGTAGTTGTGGTCTGATTTTGGAAGCGAGGGAACTGGCTGCACCAACTTCGCCGCCGGTTACCCTCACGTAAACGTCGACCACCTGAGATGGGTCAAACTTCGGCGGCATCTTTGCTTCTCTGTTGCTGCTTGCTGCCTGATGGAAAGAGAGGGTGATAAAAGCGAAAATAAAAAAAGGGGGGCCTGCAGAGAAGATGGAAAATGTTTTTAATTAAAAAGTAATAAAACAATAATTATAGGAAAAAAAAAGAGAATGAAGATAAAAAGCTAACATATTTTTATTAGATGGGAATAAAAATAAGAAATGAGAATGAAATTTTTTTTTTTAAATGAAAAATAATATATTATTAAAATAAATATATGAAACTATTTCGATTGTATCAACTCTACTATCATTATCAATGTTTTTTTTGTCGAAAATTTATTTAATTAACATATGTAGACATATTGTAATCAGTTGAAGTATTTATTTTTTTATGTGCATGAGTTGTTCATTCAGTTATTTGTTGATCGAAATTGCCTGCTTATTTCATTTTTCTTTGATTTTCTTTTCATTTGGTGTTTTTAAAGTTAGTATTTTTTCTTCTTCTTCCTGGTTTTATTGGATTCTTCACATATTTTGTAAGGTTATCTTTTTTTCATCGCGTCTTAAATTATTTTAATATAGTAATATTAAAAAATATTATTTGTAATACATTTTCCATCAAAATATATTTTATACAGAATCTCAACCATGCTATACATTTTCCATCAATTATTTTATTAACGAACTAATTTTTGATTAAATTAATAAGATTTCAGAATGTTTTGTTACATTGACTTGATCAATTATTATATACAACATAGTTTTCAATCATATAAATCAGATTATGAGTTGTTTTATTAGATTGACTTGATCAATTATTGTATAATTTAAATTAAGATTTAACCCAAATTAAATTCTGAATTGAAATTGGCGGACTGGATACAATTAGAGGAAGAGACTGGCAGAGCCAATCACTTCAAAATGATCCACTGTGAGTGGTAAGATGAAATGGGACCCATTGCCACAGGTAGGTTAGGAGTCATTAATTACAACTATAGAATTAAATAATGAGCCTTGAGATATGCAACCATGGGGAAAAAATTAATGTTACCATTTCACCAGTAGCTTACCCGCCAAACTTGCTCGGGGGCGTGCTTAAGTTTCTTAGTGGAAGCAACTTTATCAAATAAGAAATTAGGAAATCAATTGTATACTGAGATCTCTCTCTTAGTCTTAGTAGAAGCAACTTTATCAAATAAGAAATTAGAAAATCAATGGTATACTAAGACCTCTCTCTCTTAGTGGAAGCAACTTTATTAAAGTGCAATGTGCAAGCAACTGTTTGAAATTAAAGCCATGTTCTTTTCTTTGGAGAAGTCAAAAGAATTTAGGCCCCGTTTGTTTGCAGGAATGTGGTTTCCTTTTGGAAAGTGAATTCCGGGGAAAGTGAATTCCTGGAAAGTGAATTCCGGGAAAGTATTTTCCGATGTTTGGTAGTGTTATGGAAAATAAACTGGAAAATACTTTCCAGTGTTTGGTTGTGTTATGGAAAATGAACTGGAAAATAATTTATTAATGAATTAAATTTTTTTCAAGTTTATCTAATATATATAAAATATTTAATCACTTACAATTGTCATAACCCAATTTTTGACCTTTTTTTATTTTTATTATTAAAAAAAAAGATGATGAAAAATAAAAATAAAATAAATGAAGGATGAATTAAAATTTGGGTTAAAGGCAACATGATTGGAAGTTTAAAGATTTAATTAAGCTCTTGACTAGTTTAATTAATTAAATCAAGGGTTTAATTGGAGAATTGATTTAATTAAAATTTAGATTATTTTAATTAATAAAATCAAGAATTTAATTGAAGAATTAATGAGTTTGAGGAATTAATTAAACTTTGATTTAATCAAAAACCCAGGACTTAAATAAAATAAATCGAGAGAACCGGCTTCGTCTTCAAGCAGAAAACCACAAATAATCCCCCCTTTGTATTTTAATTCACTGCTACAGTAGCAAGTGAATTATATCACTTGCTACTGTAGCAAGTGAATTATAATTCGTCTTCAAGCAGCAGACCACAAGTAATCTCTCTTTGCATTTTAATTCACTGCTACAGTAGCAAGTGAATTATATCACTTGCTACTGTAGCAAGTGAATTAATTCATTGGGCAGGCGTGCGCTACGCACGCCAAAAGGAAAGTGTTTTCCTTTCTTTAAAAGCGGAAAACACTTTCCTTCGAAACGTTATTAATTTTAGGTTGACTGGAATTCATTTTCCTTTGACCATTTTTTCTTTTTGTTGCCAAACATAGGAAAAGCAGGAAAGTGAATTCCAGGAATTCACTTTCCTGCAATCAAACACGGCCTTAGAAAGGGAAGCGAGTTGTCTTCCATCTTTTTCCTTTGTTTTGTTTTTTTTTGTTTTAAACTAAAAGAAGGGTAGGGTGGTAGCCTAATTACAGCCGTTATGAAAAATGCAATCGGCTGCCTACAAGCAATGTTTATATATTTTTAGAATTGTTTTGATGTTATAATATTTTCATGTTAAAATTAAAAAATATTAGTTTAATATATTTTCATGTAAAAAAACATGAAAAAAATATCTTTTATTATCTTAGACATTGTAACAATACCATAATCGTAATAAATAATAGAGATCGAAATAATACAATGAAGATAGCAAATATAGAAAATATAAAATTTTTGTTTAAAATCATCTCATAACAATACCATAATCGTAATAAAATCATCTCATGAAAAAGTATTATTTTTTTTTAATATCTTAAAAGAGTATTATTTTTTCATAATTTTTTATCAAGTGATTAACACATGAGAGGTTGATCTCAAACCAATTCAATCATTTTAATTTTTTAGACATGTTTGGTATTATGGTTATTATTTTTCAAAATACTTTTTATATTGAAATACATTAAAAGAATATATTTTTTATTTTTGAAAAAAATATTTTGAAGATTAGCGCATCAAAATAATTTAAAATATAAAATAATTTTTTTTAATAAAAAATAAAATTAATATTTTAAAAAACACAGGTTGATTCAAATCGACTCTAAATCAAAAATTCATATAATTGTGGATTCGTTCAACTCATTTTTGTTCTGGAACCAAACTAATTCTAGATTTAGTTTATCAATTCACGAGTTAATCAGGTTTACGAAACATCTTTTTATTATATTAGTTGTCAGGATTGCCAAGATCAAAGTTATTATCGATTCCGGCTCATAACCCGGTTAATAAATTTATTTTAAAACATATTTTAAAAAATCAAGTCAAATCTAAATATTATGAGTTTAGAACGAAATCAAGTTAACCTGACAATTATATTAGTTTAGTTTGTTAAAGTTAATTTTCTTTATATTTAATTATCAGACTTTCATACTTTCATGATACGTATCCTGAGCTTGACAGGTTAACTTGGTTTGATGGGTTAACCCAATTAATTCTGGGTAAACCCGTCATTGTTTTTCTATTTAGTTATCAAACTTTCATTACGCGAATCTCAGGTTTTACGGGATAACCTGGTTTAAAAGGTTAACCCACTTAATTTATTTTTTTTTTCTTTTTCTTCATTAGTTTTTTCCTTTCTGTTGTTTTTTTTCTTTCTTTCTTTTAAATTAGTTTATTTAATTATCACACTTTTATAACACGACCTTATAGCCAGACCCACATCCAAAATTCTTGAGTCCGGTGTTGCAATTAGGCTCACTTAAACTTGGGTCATGTAAGTTTAATTTTATTATTAATATTATAAATATTATTTTTAGGTCAGGCGTTGCAGCCAAACCCAAGATTCTTGGGTATGGCCTTGCAAAAAAACCCAAGATTTTTAAATTTTTGTTGTTTTTTTTTATATTTTTATACAAAAAAATGACCCGCGGCATAGCGCGGGTACCAAAGCATTGTAGCTTCCCCACGCCTCCTATACATCATTTTTTTTTCACGCCTCACTATACTTATTATTAATATATTATTATTATATTATATTATATTATATTATTCCTAAGCATGAGAGTGTTTTTTTTCCACGCCTCACTTTACTCATTATTAATATATTATTATTATATTATATTATATATTATTTAACTGTCTTATTTTTTTTCGTTTTAATTTTTTTTGTTTTTTTAATGAATTTTTTTTTGTTTGATTTAGTTTGTTGGTATTAAATTTTTTCTATTTAATTATCAGATTTTCATAACATGTATCCTGGCTTGACGGGTTAACTTGGTTTGATGGGTTGACCCAGTTAACTTTAGGTAAATCCGTTAATTTTTTCATTTATTTAGTTATCAAACTTTCATGATGCAAATTCCAGATTTGACGGGTTAATCCAGTTAATTCATTTTTTTTCTTTTTCTTCATTAGTTTTTTTTTTCTGTTAGTTTTTTTTTTTGTTTTTTTCTTTTAATCAATCTATTTAATTATCACACTTTTATGACACGACCTTGCAGCCAGACCCACATCCAAGACTATTGGATCTGGTATTGCAGCCACCCCACTTAAACTTGGGTCATGCAAGTTTAATTTTATTATTAATATTATTAATATTATAAATCTGATAACTAAAAAAAATATATAACATTAACAAACTAAATCAAACAAAAAAATTCATTAAAAAAAATTAAATTCTATTTAGTTATCAAACTTTCATGAAAGGGTTAACCCAATTAATTTAATTTCTTTTTCTTTTTTTTCATTAGTTTTTCTCTTTCTGTTCATTTTTTTTCTTTGTTTTTTTTTAATTAGTTTATTTAATTATCACACTTTTATAACACGACCTTATAGCCAGACCCACATCCAAAATTCTTGAGTCCGGTGTTGCAATTAGGCTCACTTAAACTTGGGTCATGCAAGTTTAATTTTATTATTAATATTATAAATATTACTTTTAGGTCAGGCGTTGCAGCCAAACCCAAGATTCTTGAGATGACCTTGAAAAAAACCCAAGATTTTTAAATTTTTGTTCTTTTTAAATATTTTTATACAAAAAAATGACCCGCGGCATAGCGCGGGTACCAAGGATTAGTTAAAGTTAATTTTCTTTCTATTTAGTTATCAGACTTCCATACTTTCATGGTACGTATCCTGAGCTTGACAGATTAACTTGGTTTGATGGGTTAACCCAATTAATTCTAGGTAAACCCGTCATTTTTTTTCTATTTAGTTATCAAAATTTCATTACGTAAATCTCAGGTTTTACGGGATAACCTGGTTTAAAGGGTTAACCCAATTAATTTATTTTTTTTTTCTTTTTCTTCATTAGTTTTTTCCTTTCTGTTGATTTTTTTTCTTTGTTTTTTTTATTAGTTTATTTAATTATTACATTTTTATAACACGACCTTATAGCCAGACCCACATCCAAAATTCTTGAGTCCGGTGTTGCAATTAGGCTCACTTAAACTTCGGTCATGCAAGTTTAATTTTATTATTAATATTATAAATATTATTTTTAGATCAGGTGTTGCAGCCAAACCCAAGATTTTGAAATTTTTGTTTTTTTATATATTTTTATACAAAAAAAAGACCCGCGGCATAGCGCGGGTACCAAGGCTAGTCTTAATATAAACCACTTTTATGATCAATAGTTAATGTGATCCTGCAATTCCACGTAGCAATTTCCAAAATCTATTTTTATTTAATTATATAAAAATTAAAATAGATCCTTGTAATAAAAGTAATGATTAAAATTCTAGAAGAATTTTTTCTGTTATTTATATATATATATATTTTTTGTTTTGATAATAACATGTCTTTTTTATAAACAATATGATTTATTGAATAAATATTTTTAAATATTCTAATGAACTGAATTAAAAAGGAAAGAACGTTTTTTATTTGATGAAAACTTTAATTTTTTATTTATATATTATTTTTATCCAAAACTTTTTTTTATTATAAGTATTGTTTTTTTAATAAAAAACAATCATAACCAGAAATAAAGATTCAATTAGAAATTCAAAAAAATAATCATGAATAAGATTATTTAGAAGGACACCTAGCCCAAGATAATACACATCCGTGTATGGACATTTTAAGCCATATTCTTGATATGTTTTTTAAGCATCGGTTTATTTTGTGTTTTAAAAAATATTTTTTAAAAATTTTGAATTTCATTTTATTTTTTAATTTGTTTTAAATTAATATTTTTTCATATTTTTATATTATTTTAATGTGTTAATATAAAAAATAATTATTTTAATATATTTTCAAAGCAAAACACTTTAAAAAAAATTATTATTATATTTCTAAATACCCCGTAAACTTCCAATGTAAATGACTTTATTTTTAAAAAATATATATACAGATATAACGATGCACTTCTAGTACAGATCCTGGGCCCCTCCGATTTTTGGTACTCTAGGAAACTCATTTTCATTTTATTTTTTTTTCATTTTAAAATACCTATAAAACATGTTATGGACTCATTAGACTTGTTTATAACCAATAAATATTCTCTAATTGGTAAAAAAATCCAAAATTAAAATAAAAAAATCACTAGTCGATTCAAGATTTACCTTTTTCCAGTAAAATAAAAAATTCAAACCATTTTCATGAAATATTTCTCAGAAAGACAAACTCATTAACAATAATATTGGTTTTTTTTCGGCTAAAATATGTTTGATTGACCTCTCTTTCTCACCTTTTATTTTCAAGCAACTTTATTTCTTGTCTCTCAACATTTAAAGGCTGAAAAAAATAAGAAATAAAATAAAATTTATCATCGAAAGTTGGAAACATAACATCCATAAATTTTAAGGGTGAGTTAATGTGTTAGCCGAAACTTGAGGGATGAAAATGAATTTTTTTTGCCCCAGTACAACATTGTTCTTTGTTTTTTATATATTTATTTTATTCCTTGTTGTTTTAATTTATTTCTAAACTATAATATAAGATTGTTTTTACAAAATACATTCTTAACTTAATATCAAAATATTTGTTGGCCCTTCGTATCAGATAGAGAGTATGCAAAGTGAAAAAATCTTAGCATATAAAAGTATATTAATATAACTTAAAAACATGTAAGTAAAAGGAAATAAAGTAGATAATCAAAATAAATAAAAAACAATACAGAATGGAAAGTGTCTTCCACGATATCCACAATATAATGTGAGTGAATAAACCACAACAAAACGATTTTCTATTTTGTTTTTGTGTTTATTACTACTGTAGTCTGTAATTGTATCCTTCCGTCAATTGACTAAAAATTGACATTTGTGCTTGCAGATGGCATTTTTAGCTGATTAACATTTTGAGCCTTGAAATTTCTTAAGAAATTTACTTTGGTTCTTTTATTTTACTTTTCTTATAAATAAGTTCTTGATAGAAAGTTTTTCCCATCATTTTTTAGTAAATACAATTTTGTCTCTGAATTAAATTTATTTTTCTATCAAGTCTTTAAATGTCCATTCATAAAATCTATCAAAACTATAATCAAACAATTTAATGGGTTTATGGGCAGGATGAAAATTAGGTGGATTTAAATAAATATACACGTTTTTTTTTTAAAAAAAAAAAACTTTTGTTCTTAATGAGATAGTCATAGTTTTTTCTTTTATTTTCATGATTTTAACCTAATATATATATATATATATATATATATACACACACACATAATAGATTTATATAGATTATGATAAAAAGATTATTGAGAAAACAGTTCAGTATAAATTACAATAAAAGTAAAAATAAAAACACTTCAATAACCTAACAACAATAAAGTTTTTTTTCTATAATATCATAAATATATAATAAGATTTGTTTTTTTTTTTGTCTCATTTTTAAGGTTAGAATTAGAAAAATGTTTTTTTTTCACATAACTAAAAAAAAAAATTTCACAATAAATATTACTTTGCTAAATAATAAAAGAACTAGGGTATGCACTATTCACATGGATAATGTAGTTTTTTCCATTTTGATTGTCAATGATGATAATAAAGAAGTAAAGTAGAGAGTCATTGTTCCCCTCCTCGTAAAATACTGTTTGCTAGAATAATAATTTTTTAATATAATTTTGTTTTTAAATATTAGATTTATTAAGAATTGAATTATATAATTTATATCAGTTTATTTTCAATGAGATTATCACAATCTCATAACTCGAATTATAAGTTTTGTGAGTTAAATCGATTGACTCGGGTTTTTTTTTTCAATTTCATCCTTCAATATTCGAGTTAATTAAAAATTAAGTTTTTTTTTTTTCAATTTGCTTTCTATAAAATAATGTTGGTCTCATGACTTGAGTTAAGGGTTTAACGTGTTAAATTGGGTTGACTATAGTCATTTTTTTATCCTTTATGTAATCGATATTGTTTTTCAATTTCATTTTCAAATGTTGGATTGATTGAGAATTGAATTTCATAATTATTACTGATTTGCTTTCTATTGAGTTATTTCAATCTCATGATCTAAGTTTAACA
This sequence comes from Populus alba, assembly GCF_005239225.2. Lineage (NCBI taxonomy): Eukaryota > Viridiplantae > Streptophyta > Magnoliopsida > Malpighiales > Salicaceae > Populus > Populus alba. Next base: position 3,717,594 of record NC_133287.1, read on the forward strand.
AGTTAATCTAGGTTGAGTCGAGTTTTTTTATCTTTTTTTTTTTCAATTTTATTCTTCAATATTTAGTTGATTGATAATTAAGCTTCAATATATTTTTTATTTACATATAATGAAATTATCATAGTCTTATAATCCGGATTGTGAATCTTACGTGCTAAACTAAGTTGATCCAAACTGATTAAATATATTGTCATCTTAATGTTTTTTTTTTAAAATATTACCTTGAATTTTTTTAATCAAATTATATTTTTGTTATTGTCTAGGTTACATTTAGACTTCTTAAATTGATTGGATTACATCGAATCAATATGTAAACGATTTATTTTTTTTTGAAAAATAAAAACACATTATATATATATATATATATATATATATATATATATATATATATATAATCTGTTTAAAATAATTTTACCTGACGCATATCGCGGGTGTATGATGTAATGCAAAGACTAATCAGAATTATTATGCTATCATATTTACTTGAAAAGCTTTACATACTCCATAAAATATGAATGTACAAATATTAAAATAAAAAACATTGGACTCTATAGTTTCACACATTGATTGGTTACCAACCATAGTTTCCCGGAAGATACCAGAGGGGGAAACAAGTGCACCACCCCTCTCTGTGTCTCGCCACATTACACCTCTTTGCTTCAGCCACCTGTACTGTCCCAAGGTGTCCATATGTTTCTGCATTTAAAAACTATCACAGACACCCCATTTCCCTCTTAATAATAACTTCAACTCACCAACAATTGCTAACCTCCATGGCTAAGCTTAAGAAGATCTTCACCAATATCCTAAGGCTCCTTGCCTTGGCTGCTACTGTTGTTGCAATCGTCTTCATGGTCACCAGCCATGACTCTGCTCAAGTCTTGAACTTAACATTCACTGTAAAATACAGCAACACACCTGTATTCAAGTAAGTTTAACGACTTCCTCCGCTCTCTGCCCCGCCCCCGATTATTACCATCCTTTTTTCAGTGCATTTTTATATGTAGTAATGGTTTTATTGGTTTAAAATGTTGGCAAATAGGTACTTTGTGATTGCAGAGGCGATTGCAGGTGGATATATTGTTATATCCATCCTTCTCTCATTCAAAAGCCTGTTTTGGCGCTTACTTGTGATCCTGGATATGGTACGTAGCGATGAAAATTTCTTTTTTTTTTTTTTTCCCTCTCTTTTATGTGCTTATTTTCATGAAAATATAAAGTTATGAGTTGTAATGGGACTTTGATTGTTATAGGTCACGACAGTGCTGCTGACATCAAGCATTTCTGCTGCGTTGGCAATAGCTCAGGTGGGCAAGAAAGGGAACACTCATGCTGGCTGGCTACCTGTTTGTGAACAAGTTCCTGATTTCTGTGACCAAGTGACGATAGCTCTTATTGCTGGTCTCGCTGCTGCAATAATTTACTTTGTGCTTCTTCTTTGTTCCCTCTATGTTGTCCTCAGTCCTATTTTTGTTGTAACGCCTTAGCCAAGCTTCCTTGAGTGAAGACTAAAGAGTTTGTATCATGATTTGTTCTTGGGTCCTGTCGTTCACCTGCCTTTCTTATACAAGTTAAATGTATTTTACTTATGATCATATACATATATATATGTATATGTATATTTATATGTATATTTATGTATGTATGTATGTATGTATGATCATTGTTTAATTAGAAGAATATGGATAATAGCCAAAACGTTTTCATATTTTTACTGTTATTAATTCTTGCCTTTTACCTAGCACTCCGTCATACTCTTTCATCCATGTTAGCTTTGACTCTTCAAACTCAAGATTTCCATCTTTATCCGGCTCATCAGTACTCAAGCAGTGGAAGAAGATGAGATGAATTAAATATATTTGTTATTTATTTTCTTAAATATATGAATTAAATCCATGAGAAAATGTGTTTTAAAAAATCTAAAATTTAATATAGATTGAAGTGTAAACCTGGATTTTATAAATAACATTCAATATGAGTAGTTTTTCACCGAGGATTATGATTTGGACATGAACTAATATATTATTATAACTCACAGTATGTTGTGAAGTTTGTCTACAAACTCTTAACCTAAAAAAACAGGTCAAGCAATGCATCATTTGCTGAGACAGCCAACTTCTCGCTTGATTTCTCGGTATTTCATTTCTAATTATCATGGTGGTTAGAAAATTAAGGTTTTTTTTTTTAGAAACTTATTTTTTAATTTATTTTGACCGAAAACATCTAAAAAAAACCTAAAAACCTTGGAAAAACCCATAAATAATCTTAAAAAAACCTAAAAAACAATACAAAAACTCAAAATCATCCCAAAATAAAAAATATTTCCAAGCTTAGATCTAATTTTTTAGATAATTTCTAAGTGAAAACACATTTAAATGGAACTTTTTTCACCAAATGGAATCCTTTGATATTAAAATTGACTATTTTGGTGGTCAGAATTGGTTTCAACACAGATTTTCTCTTTGTAACGCTAAAATTCGGTGATTTTTCTCTTTTTTCTCTCAAAGCAGGAATTACAAACAACAAAAATGAATTCTTACACCAAAATTGAATTACAAAAATATTAAGGGACCAAATAGATATAATTTGAAAAGTTTAAAGACTAAAATAAAAAAAAAATTAAATAATGAGTCCATAATAAAATATAAGAGAATGAATGATATTTATGTGCATAATATTTTACAACATTTAGAGTTTTGTGTAATACTTATGTACACTTGCTTTCACCTCTTGTAGTATAATAACAAAAACATTAAAACTAAAAGCAAAATCCCCATAGCCCCTCACATATTTTTCTATTCACCACTATAATATAATGATTGTTTTTTGTTTCCTGACAAAAATTGCTTGCTTTTGAATTGGAGGTATTTTGATATTTTTATACAGCAAATAATTTAATTATTACTAGTTTTTTAGGGGTATTTTTATCTATTCAATCTTTTTATGAACAATGAAATAACTAAAATACTCCTAAGAATAAAAAAAAATTCAATAGTGTTAGGTAGGGGTATTTAAATATTATTTTTCATGTAAAATTACATAGGTATCCCCAGATCCAAAAAATTTAATTAATTGGGGTTCATGGATATTAAGAACTTTTAGCTTTTTTTTTTTTTTTTTTAATTATTGGTTTGGTTAGAAATAGTAACGTAATTTAATATTAAAGTAGTATTTTTTATTTGCAAAAATTATTGGCATTTGTTGTACATGCGTCATTGTGTTGGAGCCATCGTGTATTTTGGATGGCATTGGCTGCTAATGGTAAACAAAATAGGCTTTTGTTATATTATTTTATTCTTCATTGTCTTCTTTTACATTATCTCTTTCATTTTGAGGAGCACGTGTCATCTAAATGTGGTCAAATTATTGCAGGTTATTCTTTGTATTTTTTTTTACCTTCATTTTCTTTCTCCTACCCTTATAAATAAACTATGTTTGTTATTGTTATTGGTATTTCAAATTTAATTATTTTAGTTTTTGATTTTTATATTTTTTATTAAAATTTTATTTTTTTTCAATTTAACCCTTAATTTTTAATTTTTATATATAATGTTTTTCAATTTACTCATTCTACTTTGAATTTCTTTTTTAAGAGCCTATTTAATGCTGGAGTGATGCAATATTGACATATTTTATTAATTTTTTTTACCGTTTCCATTTTTTTTCAAATTTCTGCAACCTTTTATATATATATATATATATATATATTATTCATTTTGTTTTTAATAATCTTGGAGCAAGATCTTTCACTCTATGGTAGTACAAAACAGCCATGTCTTAGTTGATACCAATCACATCAATATTTAACAGTTTTAGATGATCTTAAATAGAAAAAATTCCGAGGTCAATAACTCAAATAGATAAAATAAAATGTTAAACACTCATACAAAATATAAATCAAAGGTTGAGCACTGAAATTGCAGCTCTTTAATTTCAAGCGGGATACATTTTTTTTTTCTCATATCTATAAAAAATATAAAAAAAATCATGTGTTGATTGGTACCGGTGATGTCAATATTTAACAGTCTTAAATGATATAATACGCTCAATTAAAATAAATTAGACATTTAAACAAAATAAAAATCAAAGATTAGCAAAGATCAGACACTAAAATAATTAGGGGCGATCATTTTCAGTTTGGTTCAGTTTTTATAAAAAAAAAATTAAATTAATTTTTTTTAAAATCAAAATTTGATTTAAAACCAATTGATTTTAGTTTGGTTTTTTAGGACAAAAACCGGTTCAAACCTGTTTGGCTCAATTTTTTGGTTTTGGCTCGGTTTTTTCGATTTAGCTTGTTTTTTTCTGAATTTTTTTGGTTTCGGGTTTATTAAACCGAAAACCGAATCGAGCAAAACCAAACCAGTCGATTTTTTTAAAATTTTAATCAGTTTAATCGAATTTTTTTTATGGTTTGATTTTTTTTAATTTTTTTTAAAGTTTTTTTTAATTTAATTGGTTTTTTTGATTTTTTTTCTTCCCCTGAAAATAGTAGTCGAGAAACTCTCTTTTCATGTGTTAATTTCACGTAATCATATTAAAATGATTTTAAAAACTAAAAGAAATAATTTATTTTTTAAATACGGCTGGTGAGCTTAATATGAAAAAAGAGAGTAAATTAAATAGAATAAAAAAGAAAGACTAAGGGCTAAAATTTGACCTTTCTCAAATAAGAAAACGTTTCCCCACCCCCGAAATTGCATATGAATAACACACTAGCAGTTCCATGGCGAACTTTTATGGAGATTAAACAACACCATAAGCATCCACATTCTCCAGCTTATAATTTACTTCTCCAAGCAGGACCACGTCTCAAACTTCTTCACCAAGTCCACGCCCATGTAATAGTCTCAGGCTATGGTTGCAGCCGATTCCTTCTAACTAAGCTTCTCAATTTAGCTTGCGCTGCTGGCTCCATTAGCTACACGCGTCAAATCTTTCTCATTGTCCCAAATCCAGATTCTTTTCTCTTCACTTCCCTGATCAGATCCACCTCCAAATTCCACAGCTTCTCTGTTTATTCCCTTTACTTCTATACCCGCATGGTCCTTTCTAATGTTGCACCTTCAAATTATACTCTTACGAGCGTGATTAAATCTTGTGCTGATTTAGTGGCTCTGAGACATGGGAGGATTATTCATGGTCATGGTTTGGTTAATGGGTTTGGATCGGATGTGTATGTTCAAACTGCTTTGGTGTCTTTTTATGGAAAGTGTGGTGATTTGTGTAATGCGAGGAAGGTGTTTGATAAAATGCGTGACAGGAGTGTTGTGACTTGGAATTCGATGATTTCGGGGTATGAGCAAAATGGGTTTGCTAAAGAGGCAATTAGGTTGTTTGACCGAATGAAGGAAATAGGTGTTGAACCGAATTCGGCCACGTTTGTGAGTGTTTTATCCGCTTGTGCTCATTTGGGTGCTTTTGTTTTAGGGTGTTGGGTGCATGAGTATGCTGTTGGGAATGGTTTGGATTTGAATGTAGTGCTTGGCACTTCGTTGATTAATATGTATACAAGGTGTGGGAATGTGAATAAAGCGAGGGAGGTTTTTGATTCGATGAAGGAAAGGAATGTGGTGGCCTGGACGGCAATGATTTCTGGGTATGGAACAAATGGTTATGGTAGCCAAGCAGTCGAGTTGTTTCATGAAATGAGAAGAAATGGATTGCTTCCTAATAGTATCACATTTGTTGCTGTTTTGTCAGCATGCGCGTATGGAGGGTTAGTGAATGAAGGGCGCCGGGTGTTTGAAAGCATGCGAGAAGAGTATCGTCTGGTGCCTGAAGTGGAGCATCATGTTTGCTTGGTGGATATGCTTGGTCGTGCTGGTCTTCTCGATGAAGCATACAATTTTATCAAAGAAATTCATGAAGACCCAGCACCTGCTATTTGGACAGCGATGCTTGGAGCTTGCAAGATGCATAAGAATTTTGGCCTTGGAGCTCAAGTTGCTGAGCATCTCTTAGCTTCTGAACCAGAAAATCCAGCTCATTATGTGACCCTCTCAAATATATATGCCCTGGCAGGCAGAATGGACCAAGTTGAAATGGTTAGAGACAATATGATTCGAAAATGCTTAAAGAAACAAGTTGGCTATAGTACACAATAGAATTGGATCGTAAGACTTGTTTGTTTAGCATGGGGGACAAGTCTCACACTGAGACAAATGAAATTTATCATTATCTAGATCAGTTAACGCGGAAGTGTAGAGAAGCTCGTTATGTGACAGTATCCGATTCGGTTATGCATGAATTGGAAGAGGGGGAGAGAGAATTTGCACTTGGATACCATGGCGAGAAGCTTGTGATAGCATTTGGGTTGTTGAAAACCAGCCGTGGGACTGTTATTAGGATTGTGAAGAACCTTCGAATGTGTGAAGATCGTCATTCTGCCATTAAATATATTTCAGTTATCTCCAATAGAGAGATTATTGTTCGTGATAAGCTGCTCTTCCACCACTTCAAGAATGGCTCATGTTCTTGTCTGGATTATTGGTGAAGACTCCCTTTTGCATCTTTGAACCAGTACGAAACAAATATCATCTATTTGTGCTTTGATGTATCGCCCAAAAATAGACTTGGAGACGCATCAAGATTTAACTGGTCAATAGGAGTCCCGTGTTGTGGTTGAGAAAAGCAAAAACAGTCATGAAGGGCATCGATTGCTCATTTTTCAGCCTGGATCCTCTTGATTAAGACATGAATCATTGTAGACATGGGGGATGAAGGGATCATCACCAAATTCATTTGCACAATAGCTGCCTTATTTCCTGGAATGTTGTCATTAAGCTATTACTATTTGGATCATCCCGCAAGAAGCTACAAATCTTTCAGTGTTCCTTGATAAATACCAAGCCACAATGGCAGCAGAAAAACAATGCTTTTCTTTATGTGGTTAGTGATCTAAGGCATTGCATCAGCAGCGAATACAAGAGTAATAAGAACAAGAACAAGAAGACGAACCATCAATTGTCCATTTAGCTTTAGAAGAAGCGTGATCTTGTAAGATTATCACATATGTAAAACTCTGATGAATTCAATTTCTTTTTAAGAAAATCAGTTGGTACATTTCTCAAAGGTAACAAATGTGAAAAGATTTGCCTGGATACCTGCAGCATTTGGCAGAACAGTGTTCTGCAGCCTATTCTTTTCAGCGAAGAGGACTGGCTGCATGATGCGCCTGCAAGAAGACATCTGCCGCAAGCAATTCTCTAATCATAAACATAAACAATCAAATAGAAATCATAATGTTTTTGATCTTACAACTTCATAATCATAATGTTTACCATCAAAGTTTTTCACACCCCTTCAAATTCAACTCTTAACAGCCAAAGAGCTGAGCTAAATTTATGTCTTCCTGGCCTCCATTTTCACTTGGAAAAAGAAAATTCTCATCGACAATAAAAATATGTTGCATAAAAACATCATTTTTTTCTTCTGTTGGTTGCGGGAAACTTGGAGTCTGGAGAACCAAACAGTCGTAAGAATTGCATGCCATGCAAGCTGCTTTGACAATGTTCCAAAGGAAATTTAAAAAAGCAGTGACACCATCACTGTAAAATCATTTACACACCCATCCAAATTTTATTTTATTATTTGAAGTTTTGCAGTCTTCGCAAACCACAGTACATTATTGTTTTTTGAGATTATGTATTTGACTGAAAATCACCAAGAACACTTTGATATCATACAGAATTACAAATATATGAGGAATGCCTTGCCATGCCCATTCATTTCTCTTGCTCAATGAATTGGCTGCAATCAATTCCTTTACCAGAAAATGCCTCCACGAGCTTTGAGAAGAGCTTTCCTAGCATGATTTTGAACCCTGTGGAAGCACCCTTTTGATTTTCATGCCAAGTCTTTCCACTGTCAGGTGCATACGCCACCGGAGCTCCTTCCAGATATGATTTACAAGACGATAGAATATTCTGGGAACGTTCACTTAAGTGCTCCTCCACGAGGGCCTCAAAATGCTGTAACAGGACATTGACACAATTAATCCTGATAGTAACAGCATTCTTCTACCGTGTTTCTAAAGTATTCATAGGGAGGGAAGGGAAAGTTTGAGGAAATAACAGGATATGGAAGTCCAAAATCCCGTAAATCTCACATAAATAGTTTTAATGGAGAATTTTCTTGTAAACATAATATGGACACTCGATCGTCATGATATACAGTACTTGAAAACGCATTTATCGTTGAAAGTGTTGACTCCACCCTGCGATGTTGGAAATGAAAGTGCCTTTTCAAGGACCATGCCAAATTCATCTATGGGATCTAAGCACCCCCATAATATTAGACTAATCCAAAAGTAACGAGTAGTAGTCAACAAAGCAGCAGTTGGCTTTCTAATGATATAATGATTATATCTCAAGGACAACTATCATCATAGTCATTACTAAAATTGATGCAGCAGTGGAGTAATTTTGATACCAGAAATGTTTATTTTACCTTTGGTGGTTGGCGAATAAGGTAAAGCATGGACTTCCATGTCATAAGGAATGCCTTTTCATTATAGCTTATAGAGTTTTTCTCTCCCTCAGCTCTTCCTATCTGCTTATCAAACCCAGCTTCGTTGAAGTATGGTTTTTCATTAAGCACAAGGGCCTGGAGGGAGAGAAGAACTTGGAGAATACTGGAGCTTTCTGGATTCCATACTTCAGAGCCTGAGCCTGTCCATGTGTTGAGGAGACTGAGACAGATTTTTCCAGACTCGTATAAATTCGGATTGACTCGAAGTCCACCAGAGCGATAATGCACCGACTGCACGAGAGATTACATTGACCAAAGGTAAGTTTCTTGTAAAAATGAATGCATCCTCATTCATACAAGTAGATATACAGTTAAAAGAAAAAAAAATACAGAATTCTAAATAGGATACCCTAATTTAAAAAAATTGTATGTCCCTTTGAACAATGGCACTGCATAGTCAAATTAACCCTTTGGTAGAAGGAAAACAGCTTATATAGACCATGCTGTCTTTGAACCCTGCCTGATTTGCAGCCATTTACTCAAGCAGCTCTAGAGCGTAAAAGCTTTGGAACCTCAGATTTACTTACAGGTGGTTCCTGAGGATACTCCGGTGGAAGAAATATATCGAAAAAGAACAGCCCATCATGATATGGAGTTCCATTTGAACCAACAATGGCTGCCCGAAGGAGATCCATTCTATCCTCATAGACGCGGACATAGATTGACTCTGTTCAAGTAACCAAAGGTCTTAGAAATGATGCAAAAGTTGAACAACGAACCTCTTCACAAAATAACTTACCAGGAAGATTCTTTTCTAGAACACTCCATTCCTGTTGAACTTTCTTCAACCAACCTCTTTTCACCTGTGTAGAGAAAAAACAGAAAGCATATGATTGATTATTCCTGTTGACCACTAAGTTTACGGGAAAATGAAGTCAAGTTTCTGACCTGAGACAATGCCAGTGCATTGCCTTCACCAACAAGAAAGTGGTGGTCAGAGCAATCAACAACCATATCAAATCGTTTGAACTGTTCTGAACTATTGCTGGCAGATGAAGATCGATGTCCTTTTCTTTCCTGATCATCATTGGCTTCTGGCTTTAAATCTGTCCCTTCAAATCTCAGGATGTCACCTGCTACTAAAGGTTGCAACTCCATGCACAGATCACAAGTTTCCAGCTTTTCTTTCTCCTCAGGTGTCTTGGATCGATTTCCATCTTCAGAAATAGAGTCAGATGCTATTGGGCCAGACACTGATGTGGAACCAAAGGATCCAAATATACCTTCTGTAATCCTTGAGAAAAATCCAAGAGTGAATTCAGGAAGGGAAAAGGAACTAGACTCCCGTGGGCACTTAGCGTTCTCATTGCCAAAGCTAATGGAATTTAGCGAGTCCTGAGAATGTAACTATTCTTCAGCTCAAATTTTCATAGGAGATGAAAATGCACATGATACAACAAGCTTTATCAAACAACCAAAACATTAATTTAGAGCCTACTTATGTTTCATTGATTTCTTTTCCCATCAGTTTATTAAGCAATCAAAATGGGCATTAAGCTGAGTGAGTTTTTAGTAGTACAGAATATTCTTGTGCTATTCAGCAGATTAATCCTAGATGTCTCTATACTTCAAAACTCAGCAGATCATTCACCAGAATTGTAACAGCTGAAACATGTCGCAAAACTGAAATCCTGGATTTGACAGAAGCCATTTCAGAAGTCCATAGCTCCAGACTCGACATGCAAGTTGCTTCCTTAAAATTCATTTCAGAATGTTATCACCCGTATAAACTCCCAAACCTGGAGAGCAACTCTATTTTCTTGTTACAAGAGGAGGGGGGGGGGTTGAATTTACCTTTCCTTTCAGGATCGAAAATTGTTCGTCATGATCAACCGTCTCTTTAATCACTTCCTCTTCACGTTGTTCATGTTGCGTGATTGTTTCGGCTGAAACTTCACATCTATCAATTCGAAAAATGTGATTAGGTGAAACCTGTAACAATGCCCAACATGGTATTTAAGATTGATGCTTCAATTAATCTCCTCAGCAATGAAGGAAGAACAAAAGGCAGAGAGTAATTTAAAAGCTGATTTCAGAAGATGAATTATGCCCTACATTCTAAGTAACTAGAATATTTAACTGGTCTTTGAAACTGAGATTATCCTAACACAAATATAAATCCTGCTGATACATGTCAAAAGGAAAAGCAAAAGAAATTCAAAATACTGACCCCAAAACTAGATCTGAATCCAAAAGTGCTCGATAAATTTCTTTCCTTTTTTTAAGTCAAACCATAATGTGAGCATCACTAGGTGCAGGGTGGGGTGAACTAATCCAGGTAACCTGCTGGCCCTATTTTTATGGCTCATCTAGGATTCTCCCGAAAGCTCACTAATGGTCTCCTCTCTAAAAGAACAAGACAATTTCCTATAAGTAGCAGTGCATAGTCCAGTGGCTGCTGGGTGGGTTGCAGGTTTACGACATGAGCAGCAAGATCTGTAATGAGTAACGAGGATAAGGAAATATGCATGTTCTAGATAGTAATAACCAAACTAACTAGGGCATACAATGCCAGTTGATCTCTGGTTTTTTCATAAAAAATTCAGAATTAGCCTTTGGATCTTGTGCAACTTCCATTCTATCACCCCTTGTTCTGTAACACAAAGCACAACTGACAACTGATGATAGAGAAATGAAGTGAACTACACCATCTAATTGTGTCCAAGAGAGTGCAAATTAACTCATCATGGACTCTCAAATGCCTACTGAAACTAGAAAATGGTAAATCAATTAACAAAATAATAATATTATTTCAGATGAAGAATGAAAATGGCTAGAGCTCGCACCTTGGTTTTGAGACTAGAAGCCCATGTCACCTCAACATCACCATCTTCAAAACCTGTCACACAGCCGATGCAGGACAAGTAATCAACCTGATCTTTACCATGGTCACTGCCTTCAAGAGCAGCATCCGCACCCATTCCAGAGTCTCTGTTCAAGTGATCTTTATTAGCTTGATCCAAATTTTTAAATACAATATCCCCATAAGAGAAGGAGTATTCAGGGTGTTCAACCAGTTCATAAGCACTAACAGTTTCCTCAATCTGGTCACTTCCTACAATGTCAGCCTGGTTCACTCCAAAGGATTTCCATTTCACCTTAACAATCTGTTCCTTTGCATCCACGCAATTCACAAAACCCCATTTTTGGTTACCTGAAACATATGGATCATCACAAGCACCCTTGTCTAGTACGAATTGCCCAGGCCAGAAATCATAAGCGTTGACAATGTTTACAGGGAGCAGAGACTTTGAATCCAATCCCTGCGAGCAACTACCGTCTTGCCACACAACATTAACAATGGTTTTTGTCTTCACAATAACAAATATATCCTGAAAAATTGGAGAGGGGTTCCATCCCGTAAACCCCTGGCCCCTCTTCCTGTCCTTTTCGATGATCTCAATGATAGATGCATCAAAAAGTATCCGCTCCTTCCCACCCGTACAATCAGCCAAAGGAAGCACACACCAGTCACCAAGTTGCCAATTTTCATGCAAAAAGCATGACAACAAATTGAGTTTTTTTGCATCCTGCAAACGCTGAGGAGCAGGCAAACTCAAATCACGACCAACAAGAGCACAGGCAAGCCAATCTACATACACCAAACCTGCGTTTACAGCAGAAACAGTCCCTACATCCTGATTTTCATTCCAAGCTCCGCATAACCATGTAGCTGATTTAGACAGCGCTGAGAGCCTGATCCGCACTCTCTGTCCTGGATAATAAGGATGCATCGAATCTTCAAGTATGTTGGGAGAAATTGGCAAGAGCTTTTCTTGATCCACTGCAGTGACCTCACAAGATGTCCCATCATCAAAAATGACAGTGACAGATTCAATAACTTCATCAACCCTTCCTATCCAGGGTCCGTGAACCACATAATCTCCCACTGAAATGGAGCGAATCTTCAAAAGCTTCTTTGAATCAACATCTTTTATGATTCTTCCATGACCACTTTCCAAGTTGACGAGCATATTGACATTTACAACTCTGCCCATCTGTCCAGATGGATCGGTCGCAGAACAAACAACGTCTCCATGTATGAAGCCCCTCTCAAATGAGAGGAAATCATCAATTTTCCCTATGCTTTCCTCCAGACTAGAGAGAATTCTGCTTGCCCTCCCGCAATACAGAAAGTCAAGTTCTTCTATGTCCTCACTGCTACTGTAATTTCCACTGAAACTTTCCCAATCAGAATCATTAGGAAGCATATCCATCGCGTACACCAATATAAATAAACTTCAGCCCTGGGACAAGAACAACATGATGATTTAAGGTAATAATAATCCAAAAATGCAAATTTAACAAATAAGTTGAAAAAAGAAAGACATGAGTAGTGAGTAAGAAGAGAGAAGTACCGTTCAATTAACACACTGGCAGTGGATAACCAAATGGTTGTGTGCCAGAGGATCGAACTACAGGTGGAAATAATGTGGAATGGGTTGAACAGTTATGTATTTTCTCAATCAATGCTGAGGATCAATATAGTTATCCCAACAAGATATCCTAACCTTTAAAGGCAGAGATGACGCTCGAAACACCAAAAATTTTCCTTAAAGGGATAACAGGAAGAACTTCCTAATGCCAAAGGAGATTTTCCCTACAGGGATAACAGGAGTCGACGAGGACTACAAATGCCAAAGGAGATTTGCCCAACAAATGGACTGAAGCTTCCGCAAGAAGAAACTTTCAAAAAAGGTAATGCACAGCTGATAAATTGATGAGCCACAACTGTTGCAGATAGGAGTGAAGCTCAACAGAGAAAAAAGAATTCATTGCCAAAGAAGATCTTCTCTTCACATGGAGGGGAATTCTTGGTGGATGATGATAGATTACAGCTATCTGAAGTATCAACTCTACTTGAATATTCACTTTCAGGTGAATTTCCTAGTTACTTTGCCAAAGGAGATTTGCCCTAAAGAGCATAATCTCAAAGTTTAAATACTATTACCGTCTACCAACTCTTAAAAAGTAATAAAATTTGCTTCTTTTGGGAAGCAGATTTATATTGCCAAAGAAGATTTGCCCTGTTCAAGCCAAACTTTCTGCCAGGTTGATCTAGTGCCAATTGCCAAAACCTCATGAAACGTACTCAGCTAAACGGATTAAGAACATAAGACCAAGACCAGGTCAACCAGACAGACTTCTTGCAGCTTAACTTGATTCAAGGAAACTTGATCATGTGCTCAATGATATCTCAAAACAGAACTCTCTCATAGCCATCTGTAGTTGCCAAAAGTAAGCCCTTTTGCGTATAGTTCAGGTTCTCCATGCAACCTGCAAGAACAAAACCTATAGTTGATATTATATAAAGAAAAAATAAGCCCATAAACCAATAAGTCACGAAAAGGTAGACAGGTTTGAAGAAACATGATGGATGGATTTTTCTGCCTATCGTAACCATATTTTCTCATGAGTAAAAGCCCTTCAAAAATGAATTTTAATTCCAAAAAACAGAAATCTACCCCCCATTCTGAAAGAAAGAACTCTTCGATTCAATTTTATGTACCATGCTTCATGAAAACATACATAAATTCACAGACACAGGCAGATATATTGACAGAGAGCAAGAGTATAGAAATATGGAAAACGTTAGCCCCATGTATTGAATATATCCTAAAGAAAGAATTAAATCGCCTAAACTATGTTTCTCTGCATATTCCCAGGACAACTTCCTTCAATAACAGTATCATAAAGTAACAACTAACAACATAAATAAAACTATATAAAGCAAACATGCACCTTCTAAACATCTGAAGGAATTGGATTCCATCAAAAGCCGACAAAGGAATCGGATTCCAATTCCCAAAGCAATTCAAAACAATATGATATGTGAAAAAATGAAAAACTAACCTCAAATAACAAGAACCAGCAATCCACACCGCAGTTCTTAAGACCTCCAAAACATATAACAATGCATCAACCCCACCATGAGGCATACCATAAATGCACATTCTGTATGCATGCATGCATGTAAAATAAAAGAGAGAGAGAGAGAGAGAGCGTTTAAGAGAAAAGTACCATTTGAAGCTTCTATGCATCACAGGAGCCATGCGTGCAAACTATCACCAGCAATCTACCACCACCAAGAAAACCACAAAAAGTACTACGCGAGCCAATCAAAAGAGGCCAACCCAGTCATAACTCGGCAATAAAAACAAGTTCTTTGACTTTTCTCACGCACCAAGGAAAGAAGAAGAAGCTTTAAGTTACTGGGAAATCAGAGAATTCAGTAAGGACGTCCGCTCTGAATCACACACATCAAGCCATAAACAGAACTGGAGAACATTGCACAAAGACAGAGACAGTGAGTGGAGAAAGAAAAGGAAACAAGGGGTCAGTTTCTTTATCTCTCTAGAATTTAGTTGGTAAGTGTTTAAGGCTGTTTTGGTTTGTTTCTCTCTCCAGGATCTGAAACGTTGGAGGGTTTTTTCTGAGTGCTTAAATTTTCAGTCCCGTCCAATACGATATAGGGACTGCTATCGCGGAATATACCATCAGCATCAGACACAAACACTCTGCGGTACTCCCTGGAGAAAGAGTTGACTAAAACAGTTATATGACTGGAATCACTAATTTGCCCTTTTCTCTAATCAAATGAATATACTAATCACTGGGGAGAAATCAAATTGCTTGAGGTTGAATTTAGGTTTTTTTTTTTTTTTTTTTTTTTTTTTTTTTTTTAAGTGCCAACGACATAGAGTCCTCCCTTTATAGTCTCCCATCACTCAAGTTTCTTCCACTAATGTTGTGCTGACTTTCTTAATTGTGCCTTGTCGGATTGCATATTCAACCAAAATTTGGGTAAGCCAGTCGGCAAAGTTGAAGTTTTACAACTTGTTTTTTTTTTTTTTTAAGTGATTTTGAATTTTTTTTTATTCTAAGTTAATTATTTTTAAAATTTTAGATTATTATATTAAAAATAAATAAAATATTATTTTAAATATTAACCATTATTATAATAACAAACAATTTCTAACCTTTTTTTATTCAAAAACTAGTAGTACAATATCGGTAAAAGAACGTTTGGAAATACGGGTTAATCTGTATTTTTAAAAAAATTAATTTTTTTATTATTTTTTTTATATTTTGGATTATTTTAATATGTTAATCTTAAAAATAATTTTTTAAAAATAAAAAAAATATTATTTTAATATATTTCAAAAAAACACTTTAAAACAATTACAGTCACACTCCGAAAGACTTTTAAAATTGGTGTGTGTTTATTCGGCAATAATAAGATCATGGCTTGCACATGTCAGAGCTAAATTGAAGTTTGAATATCTGATTAAATTTTTATTTTTTATATTTTGGAAACAGCATAAAGAATATGCTTGGTAGCATTCCTCGTTTAAAGCCAATGTCTGCCCTTTTTTGACAAGCAAGTGCCTCATGATGAAAGCACAAATCAAAGTGTTTATTCTGATCTTCATACTTTACTCCGAAGAATATTCTTAGTTTAGATTCAGGCCTGATTAGCTCACTTTATATTATTAATTGAGTATAAAGCAAAAAAGTGTTGGGGACACACTGTTTCCCCACGCCTCAGCAATATATATATATATATATATATATATATATTAATTTAGTCCTAATATGATGTTCTTACGAGGATTTAGACTTGTTTTTAATTAGTTATCACAGTATAAAAAAATATCCTAATATTAGGTTAGTATAAAAAAAATATACAAGCATTTTTGTATAATCTATTTTAAAAAAAGTTTAATTAAATAAAAATTGATTTCAAGAAAAAAAAATAAGTTATTAAACTTTGTGGAGTCAATGATCTAATTTGCGAGTTTGGTGAGGTAATCCTGGTTGTCCTGAACCATAGATTTAGTGGGGTACCATTTTTTTCTTCTAATATAACTCGATTATGTGATCATTTGTATTTCTTTTTACTACATAGTTAAGAAAATAGTTTTGAAAAACTAAAGATGTTATTAAATTTTAAAAAATCCATGCGCTTGTTGACGAGTTTGACGACTTTAACTCTTTTTTTTTATTCATTTTTTTATTTTATCTTTTGATATTAGGCTGATTGATAATTGAGTTTCATAATTTATTTTGTTTTGTTTTCTATAAAATTATCACAATCTTAAAAAAAAAAAGTCTAAGTATTAGTTTGACGCTCAATTTTGCGATCATCTATTTTTGTTATTATATAGTTAAATAAACAATAGTTTAGAAAAAAAAAGTTATTAATCCAAATGGAATCCACTACCCGGTTTGCGGGTTTGGCATGTTGACCCGAGTTACCCAATTCACGGGTTTAACGAGTTTACCCATCAAACCTAATATGTTTTTTTTAGTTTATGGTCCTTTAATTTTTCTAATTGTTTTTTTTTTATTTAACTCTTCTTCTACATTAAATTGGTTGGGAAATGAAATTCATGGTTTATTTTTTTTCTACTTTTTATAGAGTTATCATGATGTTAAATAAATGTTTTTTTTAGGGTTGGTGCTCAATTTTTCAAGCATTTAATACTATTATAAAATTAAATAAAAATAATTTATAAAAACAAAAAAATTATTAAACCTATTAAAGTCCATGACCCATGTCGTAGGAAACCGAGGTCAATCTAATTTAATATCATCTCAATATTAAAAATAAAATACCATCTTGAAGTTTTTTTAAAAAAAACTATGCCGTGTTTTTACTAGTTATTCAAGTTGTCTTTGAACCAATTAAATTGAATGATTCACTTTGAATTAGTTTCCATGTGATTTAATTTGAAAGTTGAGTTATACTAGAAGTCAGGTTTACAAGTTTCAAAATTAAATCACTTTATTGGATTTAATAATAATATCAAAAAAATCCTCATACTCTTAATAATTTTTTTAAGTTTAGAAAAAAAATAGTTCAATCTGCAGCGAAATGCTGGAGAATATAATAGCATGGAATTAAAGAAAGATTTTAATGTTGATGCATGTATTGTGCTGATTTATCTATAATTATTATGGAAAAAACATCTTATAACTATATTTAAGACATGTTTAAGGAGTGTTTGAGATAGAGCTAAAAATTGTTTTTGAAAGTGTTTTTAGTTTGGAAATATATCAAAATATCTTTTTTATTTTTTAAAATTTATTTTTGAAATCAGTATATTAAAATTATCTAAAAACATAAAACAATTATTAAAAAAAAGACTTAAAATTTCTCATAACTTCGGTTCAATCACGGACCAAATACCCTCTTAATTACATATTTTACAATGTTTTGTATGTGATTTTGCACTTAAATTAATGATGGTTTTGCCTTTGTTTATCATACTCAACACATGTGGAGTGTGGTCTTCATTTTTTTGGTAATTTGCAGTAATTTGTTTTTAAATCACTTAAAAAATTAAATATTTTAAGTAAGAGGTTTATTTTTTTCCTCAAATGCCATTATTCTTGATAAAATCATCCCCTTTGATAGTAAGGGCATAATGTTTTTTAATATATATATATAATAGTCGAGAAAAATCTTATTAGATGCTATAGTGCCAGAAAGCGGCCAGTAACAAGCTAGAATGCAAAAACAAGAGTTATATAATATATATATATATCAAGAGAAAAGGAAGAAAATACCATGAAATATTTACTAGAAATATCTTGTAACTAAAACTAATAAGACCTTAAAAAAGGATGCCATCTGAATTTATGAACAAGTTATTTACTGTGCATTATAGTTTTTAATTTTATTAATTATTTTAAACTATAATGCTAAACAATGAAGAATCAACTTAAAAACCATGTCATAATCAATAGTGTATCCCTTAAATGTGTGTATTGTTATGACTAATTTTCAAAATGCTTTTCACTCATAAATATATTAAAATAATATATATTTTTTATTTTTTAAAAATTATTTTTGATATCAGGACATCAAAATAATCTAAAAACACTAAAAAATATTAATTTAAAATAAAGAAAAAAAATTAAATTTTGTTAAAAACGCTTTTGAAATACAAAAATAATTTAAAGAAAAGGTATAGTGTAATATTTGCAAACTTTTGATGTACTCATCTATATTCTTATGTTGAAGGGGATAATTTATATAACTTATTCTAATTTTCAAGCATATGTCATGTTATTTTTCATTAACAGATCGAAATCATGGAATTTATCAACAAAAAAAATAAAAAACTCCCATCTCCAAATTATGGATAAAGCGTGAAAATTCTCACACAAGTTTAATAATAACATCTCAATTTCATACAAATTTTGATTAATCATATCAACTATAAACAAAAATATTACATTTGAATCAAGATTTCAAACAGTGAATTATCAATTCATCCTAATGTAGAAACAATAGCGATGGAAGACCAAATATAAGCTACATGCATCATCCTTCACCACCACAATTTATCCAGGCAAGCATGTTTGCCAAATTAAAGTTCCCAAAGGCGTGACATGATGATAAATGATTTGAAATTTACATAATAAATTTTGAGTTTGAATCAGAATATGTATTTCTTGTAAAAATTTAAGATAATTGAAGTTTTATTTATTTATTTGGATTCATAAAATGTATTTTTTTAGAGAATGAGATTTTCTTAAATTCAAAAAAAAAAAAAAGTTCGCCAAATTAAAGCAAGGAGGCGGCAATAACTTTATTTCTTCGATCTTTGGAAAGGCAGAAATATTGCTTAAATATGGCCACGAAAATGACTATTTCCTAACTATCTTTTCACTCGATAAATTAAACATTTTACATTAGTTTTTTATACCACCATTTTCTCTTTTTGGGTGGAGCGCAAGGACCACTTCTTGCTCTCTCCCCCTTGAACCTGCCCTGGATGTGATTCCAAGTTCCTGATCACCCCCTCTTGTCACTGTGAGCTATCAATTCAAGGGTCCCTGTTCGCAGGTGTCAGCAAGGGAGGTTAGCCATCTTTTAGAGCACTACATTAGAAGTTTTCGTAATATATCATAATAATATTTTCATAATATGCCAACTTTTTTCATTTACGAATATATCATAATATTTTTTTATTATTTTTAATATCAATATATTAAAATTATATGAAAAAACACTAATAAACATCAATATTTTTGAAATAAAGCAAACTCAAGAACAAAAACTACAGAGATATCATGAGGTCATCGATAATCAAGAGAGATTAATGAAGAAATATTAAAAGGGTAACTTTCTAACGTGTAATCCAACCATAAAATCAAGAACCCAGCCCAGCGGGAGGTCCCAGCCCAGCGGCTGGGGAGACAGAAGTCTCCTCAGTTGCCTGAGTTCGACTCCCAAGCTTACCCATGTACTTGGGGGTTCTGCTAGTGGGGGAGGCGTTTGTTCCCTCTCTATACCGCACGGGTTGGAACCCCTTTGTATACCTTCCTGCCATCCCCGCGGTGACTTACCTGCCTTCTGGGCTTGCAGGGTGTTCAGTTAGGCCCTGGGGATTAGTCGTGGTGCGCGCAAGCTGGCCCGGACACCCCAGGTTAATCAAAAAAAAAAAAAAAAAAAAAAGAATCCAAGAAAAAATCAAATTTGACAAGAAGAAAAAAAAGGTTTGTGAGCATGATGCACATTGCCAGATATATATTATTGTTTTTTTCTGAATGTGTGGGAGACCTCAGCAGTGGATCCGTTATGAATTGCAAACGAGAGGGCAGAACAGATTTATCTATTTAAAAGAACAAAAGTAAGTACGAGAGGGAGGAACCACTCTTAACCACTATCTTTGTTTAATGCATAAAAAAACAAAATACAAACAAATGTTTTGGCCATTGATTAGCAAGACAACGAACAGAGAGGTCCAAGCTATAAACCACTAAGAGGATTGATTTTCTGGTGCTTGGTTGGATTTAAGAAACGTGGTTGACTTTCACACATTACTTGGATCACAGATCTTGTTCTTGCAGCTAAAGTTTTCGTGCTACTGTTCTCCTGAACTGAATGCTACAATATTACTACCAGTTGGCCTTCGGAATTCCAGCTGCTGCTTCGTACGCAGATAGGCTTCTGGATTCCAATATATATATATATATATATATATATATATATAGAGCTTACAATAGTTGGATCACAGGGGAAACAAAATGGAGAAAATATTGTGAAAACTGATTCTATTAGAATAATCATATTTAAAAAGGAAGTGGGGGAGGAACAAAGTGCATCAGAAAATTCCATAGTCTTTTTTATATATGTAGTTTGTGGTTGAAAGATGGTGGCGGCGAAAGCGAGTCCCACTGAGAGGCACTTTGTCTTATGGAATGAGAAATCCATTCACATCGTGAGAAACACCATGGCCCTTCAACCACCCATAAAACATATAGCAGGATTTAGATTTCAATATGGAATATATATAAAAGGAAACAGAAAATCTATAGGCTGGTTGAGCTCCAGCTGTCTAAGTGCTTCAATATCTCCACTCCCACCTGATTTACTAATTCATCTTGCCTGTTCAACTGTTGATAATGGTCTTTCATCACATCAGTTGAGAGAGAGAGAGAGAGAGAGAGAGAGAGAGAGAGAGAGAGAGGTCATTTCATGCATATATAGCATAATTTTGCTAGTGGGTTCAAAGACTAAACAGACATGGCATGCACGGCAAAAGCCTCGGTCGGTGATACGAGGATATCAGTGGGGCCTTAGTTAATCAAGGAACTGGTGAGGTAGAAAGGAGGAAAGGGCTAAATAAATTTAACGACCAAAAGTGAAGAGATTCCTCCTAATGTAGACCTGAGATAACCAAAAGAGATGCGTGCAAGAGAAGGGAGCTGCAAGAAACCAGGGATTACGATTTAATACAATCCAATGGAAATGGATCCGACTTGACTTGAATGGAGGCCCCTAAAGGCTTCAAAATCATGGGTCGGGTGACCAAACACAAGGCCATCGATCCAGGGAGACCAAAAATAAATTTCAACATGCGGTGCTTCAACATCAGTTCAATAAGGTCTCTCTGGGTAGCTAGGGTTCATCTTTATACAACTCTGTTGAACATGCGCAAGACCAAAAAAAACATCGGGGAATCCCCAGGATTACCTAATGTTAAAACAGAAAGCAAAATATTCTAAACAAATCCCATCCCAAAAATGACAACTACAGACAATAGAGTTAGACTTCAGAATGCAGCAGATTACACCACCGTGGAGGATAAAAGAAAAGGAAAATAGAGACTCCCTCGCACCATATTTCTGATAGCGCCTCGAAGAACAGATATCAAGCTCTCCATTTAGCGGTAGTACTGCAGTCAGAAACAAACATGAATAAGTCTCACCTCACCTAATAAACAAATCTAGCAGCAGCAATGTAGAGTAATCTACGGCAATGCCACACTTCAAAGAATTAATTTACTATGAAAACCTTTCCTATTTCATTCTGTTTTCCTTTGTAAAGAGAGGAGGGTTGAAGGCTCGAATACTCTAGGGAGAGTTCAAACCGTGACCCTTGCATAATAAAAGAGGCCACTACAAATTAATGTTACTGTCATCTTCCCTTGATGAAGCCTATTTGCTGCTGAAGCACTGCCTACAGCACATCAGTCCATGCTTCCTGATTATTCCATAAGTTGATGGGGTCGAATTCGACCAGTGATATACTGATAGTTATTTATTGAAGGCTAAGCACACTGACATAATATTTAACGTGGTTCGGCAAACCACCTACATCCACAGGAGAGGTCCATATTATTAGAAATAGAAAAATGATATAATACAAATATATAGAGGAGGAGGATCACATCCACTTAAACTCAACTCGCAGCTCACATTGTTGTTCTTGCAACTGCTATCATTGCAGCTTTTCTTTCTTTCTTTCTTATTCTCTTCACGTACTCTCTCAACTCTCTCTCATATTTTGCTTTTAAATAAATACTTCTATTTATAGGTATCAATGGTAAAATAAGAAGCTATTAATTATGGCACAAATAGTAGAAACACGTGAGTTGTATTATTTTTGTCAATAGTTGATGTAAGTTTTGTTGTAGTTTTTTCACAATAGTAATTCTATTTATTAGGATAGGTGCACATGTTATTGGCCATTAATGATAATATCCCAACAGATGGTTTCAACACACTTGGCTCCCAACAAGGGGATTCGAAGTTCGAAGTCAAAAGAACAGAAATGCAATAACTTGACCTAAAATGGATCACCGCCATTTTTCAAGGACCGAAGCAAACAATGCAATCAAGAAAAACATAAAACCTAAGAGAAAAGCAAAGCAAAAACTTAAGCAAATAAGAATTTCTTGAGTTGTTCTTTCACAATTGAAAATTAACCAACGAAAATAGATAGCATAGACATTGAACACAAAGTCTAAAACAAGACAGGACACGAAACTAAAACAACATGGGAATCACCAAATCAAGATGGCGGTTGCTCATTTTGGTTCTGAACGCTGCAAGGCCCAAGTCCTGTAAAGCAACAAAAAGTAAACTCAAAGGCCTCAACCTCGATAGTAAAGAAAAAAACTTATGACTGTTTGATTTTGGCCTTTTTAAGGTTTTTTTTTTTTTTTTTGATATTAGATTGTTAGTCTTTAGCTTAATAATTTTTTTTTTATAAAATTATTTTAATCTCCTGAATTGTGAAATAGTAAATAAAAAACCTTAAGGTACTCACTATCCACGGCTAAACAATAACTTTTTTTTTTTTTTTTTTTTAAAAAGGAGACTAAAATAGAAATAGAAGGAAGAGAGTTTTATTCTCTAATCGATTTTGATTATTTCAATTATAAACTTAATATATAAAGAAAGCTGGATTTGAAAAGTTAGTACATAATTAAAAAAAAAACTATATAAGGAATTTGATCGTTCAATAAAATAAAAACATAATCAAACTTGTGTCTACATGATCCATTCAATACAAGCACACCATCAAAAAAAAATAAAAATAAATATCCATATTCGTGCTAGACTGGCTTCACATTTACGCACTGTTCTTAGTCTTGCAAACATACCGAAATGTGGAAAATTATAGCATGAACAATGCAGTATCTTGCATGTAGTGGTCAGGGTCGGAGGCGGGGGTGGCTGGAAGGGGGCCGGCCCCTGCAAAAATTATTTTTTTTTTCCTGTTTTTCTCTTGAATAATTATAAATTTTAATCTTAAAATTAGTAAATTTTAACTTTTACCCTCTTTAATTTTTTGTTTTTAATTTTATCCACCCAAATCTAATGTCCTGGCTCCGTCTTTTGCACTGTATTTTTTTTTTTTTTTCGGTTCCAAGTTCAAGAAGACAAAAGTCTAAAATGACAAAAAAGAAGCAAGCGACTCTCCATTCCAAACAAAGGTCACCAGCCACCAGAGAAACCTGCTCCTCTATTCTACACGAGCTTTCTGTAAAGCTCCCTGACTAAAACACTAATGGCGACGGCTACATCCTTCTCCACCACTCTCACCACTCCGACCCCATCAAAAACCCTAAAATCTGCATCATCAAGGTCACTTCTATGCAACAGCAATTTAGGGTTTTCATCATCAGTGTCTTCCAAGACCTTCAAACCACTCAAAGCCAGTAATGGTAACGTTACTGGTGGAGTTTTGGGTGCTAAGATGGTGTCATCGGTTCCCAGTGTAAAACCCTTGATTTCTCTTGATTTTGAGACCTCTGTGTTTAAGAAGGAGAAGGTATCTCTCGCTGGCCACGATGAGGTACGTACCTTTTTTTCTCGATTTATTGTCTCATTTTGATTTTGAATGCGGCTGAAATCTTATGTTTTTTGAGTCGTTTAAGAAAGATAAGATCTTTTTTTGTGTTGTTTTTTTCTGGAGTTATATGCTGTATTATGTTGTTATGGTTATTGATAGTGTTGTTTTGTTGCTTTGTGTAGTACATTGTTAGAGGAGGGAGGGACTTATTCCACTTGCTGCCGGATGCATTTAAGGGGATTAAGCAGATAGGCGTTCTCGGTTGGGGTTCTCAGGTGCACTTTGTCATAAATTTGAAGTGTTGGATTCGTATAACTCGGCTCTATTTGTGTACAAGTACCTGTATACATCGTTTAGGCCATTTATCTGTAATTTTAAAATTGCTTTACTATATCTGTGTATATATGTGTATTGTATGGCTTATGCATGTCGAGAGCCAGTTAATCAATGATTTTTTATATGCTTCCGTCTGGACTGCTTATAGGTTGCTAACGAATAATGATACCTTGTTTATCTTAGGGTCCTGCTCAAGCTCAGAATTTAAGGGATTCTCTTGCTGAAGCAAAGTCTGATATTAAAGTCAAGGTAATTTGCATTTTGTTCTGGGGAGGTAGCTGTTTGGCAATTTGCCTGGACGTGTTTGATTGATTTTCTTGGCTGAATGTAGTATTTGCATTGCTGCTTTGTATGGTGCAGATTGGACTGAGGAAGGGCTCTCGTTCTTTTGCTGAAGCTCGCGCTGCTGGTTTTACAGAAGAGAATGGGACTTTGGGTGATATATGGGAAACTGTTTCTGGCAGTGATCTAGTATTGCTATTGATTTCTGATGCTGCACAGGTTTGTTTATTATTACTGTTTGAGATTGTACTTCTGAAGATTTTTGGCTCAAATTGTGAGATTCTTTCTGGTGTTTGTCTGTTTATTGTTTTCTTTTAATTAGTGGCTCTGGAGGACGTATTAAAAACAAAAATGCATAAAACTTGATATTTAATATATCTGTTATAAAGCAGAGAAAGATCTGGCAAGTCTATCAGCCATACCTTTTTGTTTTTCATTACCCTTTTTTATTTAATCCTAGCAATATAATTAAAAGAAGTTGTTAATAGTGCATCTTGATGGCCTGGCTTGGCTTGGCTAGTAGTGCCCATCCATTCTGGCTCACCTGCCTGCCGACTTGCCAGCCTGCTTGGAAGTGCGTCTTTTGACATTTCATATGTAAGCCATCTCTCCCAATTGAGAAAAGATAATTCCTATGTTACATCACACAACAATGCACAACAAGTAGGGCTTGAAAAAAAGAAGTCTTTCTATACTTTCCTTTTTTTTTCTTTTTATACTTTTTTTACTATATTATTATTATATTACTCTTAATGTATTAGTAATCCTTTGAATCCGGTACCAACTATCACCAAGATACCCCTCGAGGGGGATAAGGCTAAGTAGAGCGAAAAGGGTTTTTCATGAGACGGGAAATGAAAATTATTTGTCCCACACGAGGTTTGTGAATAAGTGATTGATTGATTATGAGAAAGGAATATTCATCTTTTTATGAATGTCAACTAAGTATCGGAAGTAAATTGCTCCTAGATCTTCAATCATTTGATAACCAGAGTCATTCTTTGATAAATGATCATTATAGGTCAAACTCAATAGAATTTGATCAATTCTTTTTTTTCTGTATCCATGGTATCGAATAAGTTTTTCTATCCGCCTTAGTTTTATTGATTTTTTATCTTTTCCATTCCATTCTATTTCTCTTTCTCTATTTCATTTTTGAATTTGAAAATTTTTCGTTGTAGTTGTATTAGATAGAATCCAATTCCATTTATGATTCTATTCAATTTGCAGAATAAAAAAATAAGGTGTATAAACAGAACTTCTGTTTATACAAAAGTTTTTATTTTGATTATTCGAGCGCACCGCCAACTGGTTATAGTTATGAAATCACATTGATAGCCTCTACTCGTGCTTTAGCTCGTTTGAGAGCTAGATTTGCCTCGATTATCTCTCTTGGATAGGATTAAGTTTTCTTTTTCCAAAGGGCATGAGTCCGAGTTTTCAAGCAAGCTATTTTGGAAAGTAAATTTAGTAATCATTTCATGGTGACTGTTCTTAATTGCTCTGCATTTGGTAAATATTTTGTTTCAGGGTATGTATCTGCTCTTGTTATGTGCCAGATTAGGTAGGGAATGACAATGCTTTGGTTTTTTTTCTTCCCTAGCAATCATTTTTTAGCTGTTATTTTTTTTTGTCCTGTGCTTTTCGTTAAATAGAGGGATGGTAAAAGCTATCATTTTTTTTAGAGTTTTAACTTTTATTGGTTGGTTCAAGTTAATGAAACAGCATTTTGTAGTTTATGGGTTATCACATATAGTTCCATATCTTTTTTTGTAGGTGATGAATATCTGTTATGTTTGCAGTGTCATATCTGTCAATATGTTTACCCTTTTACAATTGTAGTTTTATCTCATGTAACAGGCTGATAACTATGAGAAAGTTTTCTCGCACATGAAGCCAAACAGCATTCTTGGGCTTTCCCATGGATTTCTTCTTGGGCATTTGCAGTCAATGGGACTTGATTTTCCAAAGAACATCAGTGTCATTGCTGTGTGTCCCAAGGGAATGGGTCCTTCTGTAAGGAGGCTCTATGTTCAAGGAAAAGAGGTCAATGGTGCTGGAATTAATTCCAGTTTTGCAGTCCACCAGGTTCCCCCCCCTCACGCTAACCCTGACCTATCTGTGTGCTTAGGGCTTATTTCATTTCACTGACTCTTCTTATGTTTATTCGTTTCTATGTGTACAGGATGTTGATGGTAGAGCCACGGATGTTGCCCTGGGATGGTCTGTTGCCCTTGGCTCACCTTTCACATTTGCCACTACACTAGAGCAGGAGTACAAGAGTGATATCTTTGGGGAGAGGGGTGAGTGTAGTTCCTTATGCTATTATTCTTTCACTACTGTTCTTGCTTTATTCCTGACTCTTTTTATTGGTTTGTAGGCATTTTGCTTGGTGCTGTTCATGGAATTGTGGAGTCCTTGTTTAGACGGTATACTGAAAATGGAATGAGTGAAGACGAGGCCTACAAGAACACTGTTGAGTGCATAACTGGAATCATATCAAGGACAATATCGACCAAGGTGCTTTGTCATCAACTGCAAAATTCACTCTCCTGCTACATCTTAGTTGCCTGCATTAATTTGGTTTAATCAATAGCCTAATTAACTGCATTTCTTTGTTACAACAGGGCATGCTGGCTGTTTACAATTCCTTGACTCCAGAAGGCAAAAAGGAATTTGAGACTGCATACAGTGCCTCGTATTATCCCTGCATGGACATCTTGTATGAGTGCTATGAAGACGTAGCCTCTGGAAGTGAGATTTGCAGTGTTGTGCTGGCCGGACGTCGCTTTTATGTATGTTCACTTTACAGCTTTTGCACTATCATTCTCAAATGCAATGAAAAATCTCCTTCAACTTGAAATTTGAGAAGCAATAACTTCTTTTACGTTTATGTTGAAGTTATGAACTACTTTGCCCATAGATGTAGTGTGTTAAAGTTTGTTTTATTGTAATGTTTTATTCCTTTTACAGGAAAAGGAAGGTCTACCAGCTTTTCCAATGGGTAAAATTGATCAGACACGTATGTGGAAGGTCGGTGAGCGAGTCCGAGCTACCCGGCCAACAGGGGACTTGGGTCCATTGCATCCATTCACTGCAGGTGTCTATGTGGCGCTAATGATGGCTCAGGTACATTACTCTTTTGTTGAGGACGTTGGTATATTTCACAGCATGAAGGTTGTATTCATAGAAGCCAGGCTTATTTGTTTTTGTGATATCCAAATCAAGTTTGGCCTGTTGAGACCTGGGAAAGAAGCTCATAGTAGCTGGTGTCTTATTGTCTTCACTTTTCTTCTGTCTAGTACCTAATGCTTGTCTTAAATTGCAGATTGAAATATTGAGGAAGAAAGGCCATTCATACTCTGAGATCATAAATGAAAGTCTGATTGAATCTGTGGATTCCTTGAATCCATTTATGCATGCCCGTGGAGTTTCTTTCATGGTTGATAACTGCTCAACCACGGCAAGATTGGGATCAAGGAAATGGGCACCTCGTTTTGACTATATCGTCACCCAGCAGGCCCTGGTCGCTGTTGACAATGGTACTCCAATCAACCGTGACCTCATCAGCAACTTCTTTTCAGATCCAGTGCATGGAGCCGTTGAAGTCTGTGCCCAATTAAGACCCACGGTTGACATTTCCGTGCCACCAGATGCTGACTTTGTGCGACCTGAGCTTCGCCAATCTAGCAACTGAGATTTGAAGGAGTTGAAATAACCAGGAGGATTCTTCCATATTAGTTCTGTTGGAGAAGCTCTCTTGAATTATTATCAGAATATGGTTTTATTTAAGAACAACTAGTGTGAGCTCAAGTATTATGTCTGCCTGTCCTGTCCGGCAATGAAACACAAGCATGTAGTTTTGTCTATCAGTATTGCGAGAGTATGCGCGTGTATCAGCAACTTTTTCGACTTTCCGATCTGCAAAGAAGAGAGGACTGCACTCTTTTTACTGCTGCTGTGTCCTTTCTGTTGCGTAGACGCAAAAACGAGGCATGGTAGCTCTGTGCTACAATCTCCAAGTAGAACTGGAACCTGGATGGTATTTGATAAGCAGCTCTGTATCAATTCTGTGTTCGTTGCAGTGTTGAAAGAACAACCAGATCCAACCCCACCTATGATGTTCGAGTGAGATTGTGTTGGAAAAGATGTTCGAAACAACTGCCACAAGGGCTCAAAATTCATCATCCATTAAATCATGATGTCCGACAACCAATTCTTATGAATGACAAATCCAACAATCCAAACCGTATTTGTCGTTTGTCGTTCACATATCCTGTTCATGACGAGTTCAATTCGGTTACGGTTAGGGGCAGGTTGTTTTTCATAATATATATATATATATATATATTATAAAAAAAATTATTTTTAATATTATCAAAACCATTTAAAAACATAATTTTTTAAAAAAAATTTAAAAAATTATCAATTGTATTTTTAATTTTCAAGCGTCTGTATATTATTCTTCGAAAAAAAAATCTTTTATCTTAACATAGTTGAGTTTGACTTTTTTAAATTTAAATGAATCATTAAAAACTTTTTCGACTTCTTTGATTTTTCCGAAATTAATATTTTTATTTCAATTAATTTAAAACTCGATAACGACCGAACTGAATTTACAAATATCTATTCATTTCTAATCTTATGTTAATATTTTTTTTTCATCAAAAGATGATGAGAGAGTTCGGACAGAAAACTCAATTGATCATTTTTCTTGAACCTTTCAATTCGAAGATTCTTCGAGGGGAAAAAAAACCCGAAAGGACTTGTACGCTAAGGAAAGCATATGATACACAGTGTGTGTCATAACATAAACCGGAAATTAGAATAGACCCTCTCCGATTACATTCATTCTATCCCTCTCTCCCGCGCTGGAACAAACCCCTTCCCATTTCTTTTCTTTTATTTTACATCACTTGCACCTTCATTTCATCTTATTATTTAAGAAAAATCAGAAAATCAAGAATCGAAAATGGCGAGCCGGTTCGGTTTCCAATCAACGACAATGATCGTGACAAACACACCAGCGGCGGATCTAGCACTCACAAATCTCGCTTACTGCTCCCCCTCCGATCTCCACAACTTCGCCGTCCCTGGAACCAAGCTCTTCTTAGCTTTAGTCGCTGACTCCTCTGTTCTCTCTTTTTCATATCCTTGGTTTTATGGCATTATTTTTCTAATTAATTGATTCTTACAATAATGATTTTATTTTTGTTTTGTTTGCACTAACAAATTTGTAGCAATTTACACGAGGATCAAAAAACAGAGAATTTTGTATTCTTTGGTATAAGTCGCACTACCGTTTCAGTGTTTTAATTATCGTTAATAAGAGGATTAATTAGGATTTTGATTTTCGATTTAAACTTATGATCGTAGGCTAGTGACAAATGAGAAAATTCAAATGTGCGTGTGACAATTTTTGTGAGCTCTTTGTTCAAGTAATTTCAATTTGGTTGCCTTAACTAAGAGTTACTCCTCATGAAAATATTCGTACCGGTCAAATTGCGCTAAATTCGATTCAGCGAAGGCATGCTAAGGTTTCATCTGGCGATACGGTTTCTGTGAGCAGGTTGAGTTTGTTGCACTTTAGGGTTTTTTTCTTCTCAGTAATAGCAGTTTCTAATTTTTTTTGTATCATTTTTATTTTTAGGTTTATCCCTCCTGAAGATTTTAACCTTGCATTGTTAACACTTGAGTTGGAATTTGTGAAGAAGGGGACTAAGAATGAGCAGGTATGTAGATTGGAAACCCTGATCCTTTGATTGCGGCGGTGGCCGCGTTAAATTTTGCATTGCTTTACGGAGGGTGGCAGGATTAAGAGATGTTGATATTGTTTTGTAGATTGATGCTGTTATTCTGGCCAACCAGCTTAGGAAGAGGTTTGCTAACCAGGTAGAGCTTTATGCCCCTCAATTGTTGTGTGTGATTGAAAATATTGCTCAGTACTCCTTTCAATGTCTCACCTTTCCTATAAATGGAAACCGAGCAAGCTTAAATATTACAAGGGCTATTTTTAACCTCATTAACCTTGTGCTGGATGAATCCTAGTTAATTTATCTGTCTGAGATTTCAGTTTTTGATTTGATCTATTATTTGGAAATTGTGTTTAAGTTGTGGGATTTTGTTGTCTGCAGGTTATGACATCTGGGCAAAGAGTAACATTTGAGTATCATGGAAACAATTACATATTTACAGTCACTCAAGCCACTGTGGAGGGACGGGAAGATTCTAATGATGTTGAGAGAGGAATGATTTCAAGTGATACATACATTGTCTTTGAAGCATCAAATTCAAGTGGCATTAAGGTAAATTTTGATATTTGTATTGTGAGCTTGTCTTTTATTCTTTGTGCTTACATTTATGGCTTAGGACAGACCACCTGTCTCTGGATTTTAATCATCTTAAAATATTGTTCTTAGTGGTATGAATAGATGATGCCCTGCTTCTTCTCACCTTGATTTGTGGTCCAGTATAACATGCTTATGCCATGTTAAATTGTATTTCCTTTTTTTATTATCAATAAAGCTAACTAAAAGTGTTTTGTTAATGGATACTTCCATGGTTGTGTCAGTCTAATCTATGAAATAATACCATCCTAGATTGCACTGAATTTGCACCTGGAAAATATTTGGCATATCAAACTTGGCAGTGAACATGTTTTTGATGCCGTGTTATTGTGGGCATCCGTGGCAGTTGAATCTATTTCCCTTGATTGAAACTTTTTGAATTCATCAACTTGTGTTGTTGTATAGATTGTCAATCAGCGTGAAGCTGCCAGTAGCAACATCTTTAGGCATAAGGAGTTTAATCTTCAGTCACTGGGTATAGGTGGTTTGGGTGCAGAGTTTGCAGATATATTTCGAAGAGCTTTTGCCTCTCGTGTTTTCCCACCTCACGTGACAAGCAAGTAATACAGTTAGTTCAAGTTATTTCAATCCAGTTTGGGATATGTACATGTTCTTGATGTTAATAAGCTTTTGGTGTTTCCAGATTGGGGATCAAGCATGTAAAGGGAATGCTGCTTTATGGGCCTCCTGGCACTGGAAAAACTCTCATGGCTCGTCAAATTGGAAAAATGCTGAATGGGAGAGAGCCAAAGGTTTGGAACTGATTCCCTGGTTTTCTTCTTTGTGTATGTTTGTGTGTTTGTTGATCTGCCAGAAGGAAAATAATAAATGGCCTTTTGCAGCTGGTGTCACCTGAAATTTATGTTTTTATTATCTGTGCCTATCTCCATACCAAAGAGTTGTATTCCATTTGATGTTTGGGAAGTTGGAACAACATTTTAAAATTGATGCTATAACACTTTGTATTCCTGGTTGTATGACCTTGATGTTTTAGCATGATTGAGATCTATGCTAGTTTTTGATAAGCAGTTGAATATGGTCGGTTGGATTGTGTATTCAGTGGAACACTATATTTCAGGATTTTATGAGCCATCCATCTTACGTATTTGTTATGATGCATTTATTCCTTGTATGAACCTTTCGAGGTCATGGTGTCAGAGTTTAGCATTGGAAGTTTATGTTTGAATTACATCTGATACTTTTTATGTGAAAGTTTAGATTCAAGTGTGAAATAGGATATTGTAATGAAAACATCAGTGCCTGTTAGTTATGGTTTAATGATGCAAATGATAATCAATATGTAATTTCTTTGTTGGTAACACTGCTAGATTGTTAATGGACCTGAAGTCCTAAGCAAATTTGTTGGTGAGACTGAAAAGAATGTCAGAGACCTGTTTGCTGATGCTGAAAATGATCAAAGAACCAATGGTTAGGGACCTCTTTGAACACAGTATGATTTTAGGTACTTTCTCCATGATGCTAATGCCATCACTACTTTCACTTTTCAGGGGACCAAAGTGATTTGCATGTAATAATCTTTGATGAAATTGATGCCATATGTAAGGTATGAGATTTCTACACTCTTTTTTAACATTCATGCAAGTCGAATGTATTGCCTTGTGTTGTTTAGCAATTATTCTACTTTTTCAACTGCTCCACTATCCAGGACAGGAAGCCATTTTTAAGCCAGATTAATAGTCATCAATGGTGATTGAAAGTGTGTTTTTGATCCAAGTTATGTTGGTTGTTTAAAATCTTTTGCAATCAGTATCTTACAAATTTAGTGAGAAAATAGTAATGGTAAGTTAATTTTGAATTTAAGGTTAGATTGGTAACATCCTTTATTCTGAAAAGGAGAAGAGTTAGAGGAAGTTGAGACAGGAAAAGGGAGGACTTATAACAAAAGAAAAACAAGAATAGAAAGTGACGAAAAAGAACTATAGAAAAGCCAATTAAGTGCACTGAGAGTGTGGGAAGGGATTTGCTTAGAAGAATAGTATTCAAGCACCTTCAGATGAGAGAGGCATTTATGTATAGATAAACATATGGTGTTTATCAGGAAAGTTTTAGCAAGTTTGATTGTGGTTCTCTTTCTCGTACATGTAGACTTCGTGTTAAAAATTTTAAGCTAGCATATGTCTGTTGCATAGTTGCATTTTCTCACTTGATAATCTGTCAGTGATATAATGCTCACCTGTGACATTTAAATTGGAATTAAGGCTAGCTGCATCCATTATAAAAATTATAACAGAAGAAATAATGCATCTTTTATTCTGTTTTTTGCAGTCAAGAGGATCAACTAGAGATGGTACAGGAGTCCATGATAGCATTGTGAACCAGCTACTTACAAAGGTTGGTGAAGAGTTCTCAGTGATTTCTGATCATTTGAGAAAATCAATATAAATTTTCCTCAGCCATTATAATCTGCTTATGTGAGTTTCTATTAAAAAGCCCTAGTGATTCCATCAATATGACTAGGAGACTGCTTGCTTTTCAGATAGATGGTGTGGAGTCCCTGAATAATGTTTTACTTATCGGAATGACCAACAGAAAGGATTTGCTTGATGAAGCACTTTTGAGGTTACTCCTTTTTTCTGTCTGTAACGCTTATGTAAAACAATGTTTAATTTTTTCATTTCATATAGTGAAGGCATCAGTTGCAAATAAGAAAAAAATGAAGTGTAACTAGTTAGGTGAATTAAAATGTGAAAGTCCATCCTGGACTCTTGTTATTTTTTTTGGCTCTATTGGAAATTCATGGTAATTTAAACCAAGAACAGTAATGCAGGAGATACAGTGCATAGATAGCTTTATTGTATTCTGAAAAATGCTAGAATTTTGAACTATTTTCTCCCACTTTTTTGGCTTATGGGCAAAAAAGCTCCCACTTTAACAAATATCATCTTCAAACCTTTTAATTTTGTGGTTTGTAGGCCAGGAAGATTGGAGGTTCAAGTTGAAATAAGCCTTCCTGATGAAAATGGTCGGCTGCAGATTCTTCAAATTCATACAAACAAGATGAAAGAGAATTCTTTTCTTGCTCCTGATGTAAATCTTCAAGAGCTTGGTATGTATGTTTGCACAAAGATTTTGATTGGAATCGAATATTATCCTAGAGTATATACCATAATTGTTTAAATATTAAATTGTGGTATATCAAGGGAAAGATAAAACTGTTGGATTACCATAACTACCAAAATGTTAGCAAAAACTGAGAATGAGATAGTTTGTGTTCTGCCATATAATATTTGCGGGTGAAGTTATTTACCGTCAAAACTTGCTTTGATAATGGGATTGCATAATGTTTGTATAATGGTTTTTATTTATTTATTTATTTATTGCATACAGCTGCTCGCACAAAAAATTACAGTGGAGCAGAACTTGAAGGTGTAGTGAAAAGTGCAGTATCATTTGCTTTGAATCGACAACTAAGTCTAGATGATCTTACCAAGCCAGTAGATGAAGAGAGTATTAAAGTTACAATGGATGACTTTTTGCATGCACTCCATGAAATTGTTCCGGCATTTGGAGCCTCCACTGATGACCTTGAACGATGCAGGTAGAGTTAGAAACGTTTTGCTCTACTCGAAATCATAAATTTCTTTTGAATCTGGCTAGCTCTTGATATTTGGAGCTAAATTTTTCTATGGTGGATAAGAGCTTAGATAAGTATATTGTAACCGAACATGGTTGGCTGTGTGAAAATAGAAAACACAATCTCAATCGAATACAAATTCCTAAATTGTGCCACATAACATGACTTGTAGACTTAATGGCATGGTGGACTGTGGTGATCGACACAAGCATATTTATCAGAGAGCTATGCTACTGGTGGAGCAAGTTAAAGTTAGCAAGGGAAGTCCAATGGTCACTTGCCTTCTGGAAGGCCCAAGTGGCAGGTAAGCATTGTCCCTTCCCTTTTGCGTTTCCCCGTTTCATTTGCTTCATGTAATTTCTCCAGTTGCTAGTTTTTTGAATGTTACTCTCTCTCTCTCTCTCTCTCTCTCTCTCTCTCTCTCTCTTACAGTGGTAAAACTGCATTGGCAGCTACTGTTGGCATTGACAGTGATTTTCCATATGTCAAGATAGTGAGCTCTTTCCCCATAATATATATCAATTTTCATAGTCACTTTGATACTGTATGTTTTTGTTCCTAAACTTCTGAGTTTCCACTTATTTGATAGATCTCAGCTGAAACAATGATTGGTCTCCATGAGAGCACTAAATGTGCACAGATTGTTAAGGTATGTGAATCGGAAGTTTACGGGCTTCTTGTACACAGCTTTAATGGTAACCTAGGATTTTATCATGCTTTTCATTTTTCCCTTTCTAATTGGAACTTGCACTTCTCCGCTCCCACAAGGCTATACTTGCTAACAATTGTTATCAAAGTATAGCATATGTGTGACTCTGTTTAGTTTCAGCTGCAACTAGCAGTATTGCCTTTATAATGTAAAGAATTAAGCCTTGGATAACTTGGTACTTTTCATAGGTGTTCGAGGATGCATACAAGTCTCCTTTAAGCATTATAATTCTTGATGACATTGAGAGGTATCCAACTTTGAAATTTGCAGTGTTATTAACTTCAATTACTTGCTTAGGCCCCAGTTCTGTGTTTTGTACTTTAAATGAATTTTTTTCCTGATGATCAATTGATATCTCTGTTGCAGATTATTGGAGTATGTCGCTATTGGGCCTCGCTTTTCAAATATAATTTCTCAGACATTGATGGTACTCCTGAAACGTCTTCCTCCCAAGGTCGTCTTTCTTCCCATCTTTCCCTCTTTTGGATGTTGTTACTTTCTCACATATTTTGCGATCATGTGCTCTTTTTCGGCTCCACGCAATAAAACACGTGACTTCAGTTTTTACAAAAATAAGAACAGAAAAAAATTTCCCTCTTCCATTTAGTGTTGAACTGTATTCTGTGCATAATAATCTCTCTGGTTAGCCTTTGAACCTTGAACCTTCTGAATGGTCAAATAATTCTATCCACATGAAATGTTTGTCAGTCTCTCTAAACTGCTTATACTTGTTATGACTAAGTAGCTCCTTTGATATGCCGGTCCTACTATCATTTTTTCTCAACAAAAAGGGAAAATAGAATAACTTATGTTCTGTCTAGTTTCAATGTATTGAGTGTTGTTGGAGCAACATTGAATAGCTTGGATTATGCAATCTTGAATGTGTTATGAATGTTATAGAGTTATTTAGTTGTAAAGGATCGCTGTTCCAAAAAAAGGGGGAAAAGAAGGGTTAAGTGGGTACTGGACATAGGTTATTAATGAAATGGCTAAACTTATTTTTGTTCAGTTTTTGTGATTATCATGCTCCTCGTTGTTGCAAATGGCAGCTTATGAGAGCCGATCTCAGAATGGATTATCTATTTTTAAAATAATCATGGCTGAAATGATTATGCAAGGATCTGAGATAGATAATTCATTAAAATAATCATGAATGAATGATTATGTTGGTGGTTAGTAGTTTTCCTGGCCTTACCAAACCTGCAGTTTTATAATTTTTGAACTTTGCTTTCAGGGAAAGAAACTTCTGGTGTTAGGGACAACAAGTGAAGTAAGCTTCTTGGATTCAGTTGGTATTTGTGATGCTTTCTCTGTTACTTACCACCTTCCCACATTGAAGGCAGATGATGCAAAGAAGGTAAACGGTCCATTTGATACACTTTTATTCATCCATTTGCAGTTTAGTATTGTTTTCTAGTCATTACATTAAGCAAAGATAAGAGTGCAGAGCATCTGTTTTGTTCATGTTATTCATAATTAAGTGTTTTAATTTTTTGAATAAAGTATTCTACATGAAAGCTGCTTAAAGGGCTGCTGTATTGTTGCTAGGATGGGGGAATGGCATAATCTATTTATTTATTTTTCTAATGTACCATTTATGTCACTTGCATTTTGTTTGTTAGTTAAACTAATTTACTCACCTCTAATTTGACTGAAAATTCTTACAAATCCATTTCAAAGGCTTTTAAGGATGGTGCCAGCTGGCAATTATTGATTTCTCATTAGGGATGTTACTTGTAATGATTTATTTGGCCATTACTAATAAGAGACGTTTGGACAGCTCAGTTCTCTATGGATGCCATCCATGCTCCCAAGTCCTAACAACCTTCTCTCTATAATTAGCTTTCTGGATTCTGGATAGATGATTAAAATGCGACCTCACATTTATTAGTAATTCTTAAGAGTAAATACATAACCTTAATGTAATATGCTACATTCCTCACCAGGTACTGGAACAGCTCAATGTTTTCGCTGAAGATGATGTCAGTGATGCTGCAGAAGCCCTGAATGATGTAAGATTATCTCCTGAAATGCTTATTTTATGCTTCGTTTTTTCTCCCAAAACTGAGATCTGGTCTTGACTCTTAGTGCTTAGGGAGTTATGAATTGTTCTTCCAACACTATTGGATGCCTCCCTTGGTCCTTGCATATTTAATTTGGGTATCATGTTTGATGGTGGCTACTTCATTCAAGGGGTGTGATTTTTTAGATCATGTCATGGTCATTTATGGAAATGATGGTTTGGGCTTTTAATTACTACCCTTCTCCAGGAACTGAAATGTCACAGTTATGAATTATACTTTTTGCCTTTTCTAACCACAATATGACCTTGTGAATTGCTCGAGTCTATGGCTAATCTATGGCATTAAGCAACGATAAGTTCATGATATCTCAATGGGGAAATTGTTTTTGGTCGTTCGAGGCTGAACTTGATTTTGGTTGAATAACGAATAACTATCTGGGAATTTTTCCTTAAATTTTTATATTTAAGTAGGCAAAGCAACATTTTTCTGTATTTATACTCACATCTAATCTCGCTTCTTTCTATAATTTCTCTTCATAGATGACTATCAAGAAGCTCTATATGTTGATTGAGATGGCAGCCCAGGGAGAGCAAGGTGGAGCTGCTGAGGCTATCTATTCCGGTAAAGAGAAGATCAAGATTGCACATTTTTACGATTGTCTTCAGGACATTGTGCGATTCTAATTCGAAGCTCTCGTTGACCTTACCCAAAAAAAAAAAAAAAAACTTTTACCTGATTTATATTCCACTGTTCCTCCCGAAAGCTTTCACCTCCCATTTTCAATTTTTTACTGCATCCTTTGTGGCGATATTTTGTTGTCTATTTTTGGCATTTTGATTGAGTGATGTGTTTACTCTTTGCTTTTTGAGGCATCATGGTTTTTGTCTTAGGCTTGTAAAGCTCCGACGATTCGAAGGTTATAGACTTTAAGAACTATTATCTATGTGCTAATGAAGTAGATGCATGGTAAATTGATGAGTTTTTCACCATGTTAGGTTTGCTTTGGCTTCTAGTTTTACAGAATTCATGATTGTCATAAATAATAAGAACAACAACAATAATAATAATCAAATTAGCTTTGATCGTGAATGAGAAAGAACACTAGGGTGTTTTTCATTAGTTATGGCCGTAAGCATTCGTAAGTTGAGGGGGTAGAGTGGGCATCACATGCCATGGAAACCTGCGAACCATGAAGAGATTGACACACTCGAGCGAGGGGTTACCTCGCTAATCATCATGCTAGATTACTGGTAATTGAAGATTATGAAAAGTGGTTAAAAGGCGTAAACCATGAAAAGATTATGCTCGCACTGCAAAACCACTTCTAGTGATCTATCCCTCTTGCGTGCTGCTTAACGCCAAAAACATAAATAAGTAATCAAATTCCTAACTATTCTTAAAAAATCAGGTGCGTAGTTATAATAATAAAAAGAAATTACGGTGCAGAAGCCAAAAACTTGTTCACTTAAGGTAGGGCGTGGCCATAACTATTTCATGGAAGGAAAATTACACACTATGTATAGAGAAGGGGAGAAAAAGGAAAGAAAACCCTGAATATGAAGATCAAAGAACAAAAAAAGTATAACCCTAATCATACTTCTCTCTCCAAGAATAAACAAGAAAGAGAACCCAAGATAGACCCAATAAGATATCACCAACTGTCTGTCTCAGGCTCTCAGCCAATCCCAAGCCAACACCTCCACTCTCCTCTCAAAGTTGACCCTCCAAATAGCCATGAAAACATGAAGAAGCGTACACCCTTTTGCAAAGAAATATTGAAACTCTCCGTCCTTGATAAAAGAGACCATGAAAATCAACCACCCAATAGCAAATAGGAGCAGCCCAGAAAATGAATCAGAGGTCCGGATCAGGAGCTGATCTTGTGGTGTAGACCCCATCAGAATCGTTGCAGTTTCATTCCCGTGTGTGAAGGTGTAGATTTCCTTCATGCGGAACATCATGAGTGCTCCACTTGTCATGGCTATGAGAGAGTGGAGGATGCATATCACAGGAAAAGCCGATGACATCTGAGGGTTTTGGGGAATCTAGGCATCATGCTTTTTAGGGATCATTTTGAGGAGACGGTAAACTAAGGAACGAGAAGAAACTTCTCTCGGAGATGCCATTGAAATAGGAGAGTTTTGTCAGCGGATGCGGGAAGATGGATAAAAACGTGTCATGTATCCATGATAAGGATCTTGTGGGGCCTACAGTAGCCATTAATCGGACTAATTGTCTTAATATTGGACACGTGTCATGTGATTAGTCGTGCCGACTTCATATAACGACTGCGCTTCTTATCTCCACGCAGAGGCAGAAAGCTGAGTCGTGGGCCATGGTTTTTAA
This sequence comes from Populus alba, assembly GCF_005239225.2. Taxonomy (NCBI): domain Eukaryota; kingdom Viridiplantae; phylum Streptophyta; class Magnoliopsida; order Malpighiales; family Salicaceae; genus Populus; species Populus alba. Next base: position 3,757,363 of record NC_133287.1, read on the forward strand.
TATTATAATATTAAAATAATTAGAAAATACCAAAAAAAAAACAATTTAACGTTTTTTATGCCAGATTTATTTTTAAAAAACATCTAAATAAATACGGGTAGATGTTAATCAGATAAAAGCCAAGGTTTTGTGTTTGGATTGCAATTGGATTTCATTTTGAAAACGAAAGTGCTAATGAAGCATTGCAAGTGGAGTAGGTGTGGCCTTGTACATCCAAGATTTGTCCGGAAATGAATAGTATAAATTTCAGAAGCTTTTTGAAATTAATTAGAATAATGAAATGATGTATTTAAAACTTTTTCAGATTTTTATTTTATTTGATATAAAAAAATCCCACTCTTAATTATTTCTTAAGAAATTATTTTCATAATAATATTTTGATAATTAAATTATCATTTCTTGCATTCAAAATGAGAGTATATATGCTCATGAACATGTATTATCAAATGCCATTTTGGGTTTACAAGAGTTTTTTTTATTACAAACGAAGTGGTAGAGATTCAAAACTTAATTTTAAAAAATATTAATATCAATTAAGTTACAATTCATTTAAAAATACATTAAAATAATATTTTATTTATTTATTTATTTAACATTTACACTTTAAAACGATATAAAAATATAAAAATAAAATCTTAAAATAAAATAAATAAAAATAATATTTTCAACGCAATAATGAAAGTTTTATTGTCATTTTTTTAACAATTAATTCAAGTGAAATGGAATATTATAATAAACTAAAAAAATTAAATAGAAAAGGAACGATAACATTTTTGTGGTATTAAAGGTCAGGAGTAGATAATTCAATGGGAACTACCTGAGAATCAATAAGGAAAATTATCTTTAGAAAAGGCAACAAGCCATTGATTTTCCAGGTCAATATCAAGTTTAAACAGAGAGGGGATTAAGGTGCGGCTGTCATAAATTTTGGTTGTTTCTGGTTATTGCAACCATCAGCTCAGATGTCGGCAAGTGAGAAAACAAAGATATGGCTTCCGCCTAATCTTTCATCAAAACAGGGCCCTCTGAAGAACTATCTGTCCATCAAAATCAACTGTCAATTTCTGGCATGCAGACATTTTCTATTAATTTCAGGCGAATGGTGATTGATAAGCAAGTCTACGACCGACAAAACACTTTCGAGCTGGGTCGTGGTTCATGGTTATCCCATCCGAGGTCCACATGTGGGCACTCTTGCCATACACGAACCACTGAGAACGATCTTGCTTTAGCCCTAATCTTCCAAGATCACATTACCCGCAGGCAATTTTAACTGTGAGTTGGGTTGGGCATGTGCTCTTATGATTTGGAATGGAAAATTAGAGACAAGCTTTTCTCCGAAGAAAAGAAAAAGAAACAAGTCAGGGTAATAATTACGGCCAACGCCTGCCATGTGCATGGGAGACGTGATGGTCGGTTTTGTTCTTGCTTTTCTTATTCTGCGTCACATGGAATGCAATGCCTGCATCAACTTGCCTTGTTTTTTATCCTAAAAGCAAGTCTTTCAGATGTACCAGAAACAAGTTTAGAATAATGTGTCGAGATGCGCTTGTGACTTAAATTCATGATGATGTCTGCACAATCGCTCTAGTGCTGGAAGCCTACACACACACACACACACTCATTTCTTTGTTAAAGACAGTTACTGTAGCTAGAAAAGATTCAGTGGTTTCTATCAGTTCATAATTCAGATGTGTTCTTCAATTTATATTTCTAGCATTGGATTCTGCCCCGGCAAACCAGACGACAATGCAGAGCAACATGGTAGAGCGACAAGGGAAGTGGAAAATGATATCCCTTGAATTTGTTTGTTCCTAAAAAGGAAGAGACATTAATATTACTATAAAATAAGTTCCAAGACAACCTTGCTATCATAAGGAACAGCAGAATGGGTTGCTAATGTGAGGACTTTGGTAGCAACCCATGTCATAATTATTTAAAATTGCTATCTATATACAACAAAAAATTAGCAGAAAAGGACAATTCAAAAGGTTGGGAAAAAAAGAATGAAAGAAGGTATTCCCTGAGGTGACAGAACTGTAACACTCTTCTTGCGCAAATCTTCCATCCCAGCGAACAATTTTAGAAGGGAAGGAAAAAGAACGAGACTTTTCCTGATCAAAATTTTAACTTGCATCGGTGTCCTTGGCACCGGCAACAACTTTGCGGTGGCGCCTAGAGCCAGACCTCCTCCCGCGCCTAGACGGGGCTTTCCGAACAGGAGCACCTATGACCTTTACAGTTGAAGTTTCAGGTGTTGTTTGAATTGGAGGTTCATTAAACAAAACAGGTTGTGGTGGCTGTAGTTGTAGTAGCGATGGTGGAGGTGGAGGTGGAGGATATACAGGAGGAGGACGAGCCATCTGTTCTAAAACATCTCTATGGTATTTCTGCGGATAGAAACAAACAGTTGTAGGTTAAAAATAAATGCACAAGAGAAGGACAACGGAAGAGATGACAAGATGTGCAATCAAAAAAATGGAACAGCATCATTAGATAGATATTAGTCAAATTACTCCGGGTGTGTGTTTAAGACACTATTACACTTGATGTACTATTATAATGAAGGCTTCTCCACTCAAGAGCAAAAACACAGGTTAAATGTACCCTCTAGTAAAAATTAAATATAAGAGAACTCTGTGCTATGATGAGTTTCCAGCAAGTAGCGTTTGAGGTAATTTTCATAAGAAAAAAAAAAAAAGAATCAGAAAAGAGATTTGATGAGCCAAAGTATGGGAAAAAATTCAGAATATCATCAAGTACAGAAGTTGCTATGCGAAGCCTCCTCCAATAAGCCACCAACATGCAAAGTGGCATCTTTTAACACAATTTTACCATAATACAGTGCAACAAGACCAAAACATAACTTCCATAAGGATTGCTAATGGACCCTGATAAACCTACGCAACTACAGAAATCAAAAGGAAATGCTTATCTGCAACCTAAAACCTAAACTAAATTATGTCAGAAACAACATTCTATGAAGGAGTTCAATTTGTTATAAACTATGATGTTCACAAGATATTTTTGTACAAACAAAACCAACAATACATAAAATGATTACCTGAACAACAAAGTTGCGCCTTTCACAGTCCAGGAACATGTTGACAGTCCAATTTGTTTTCTCATGGATCTTATCCCTGACAATGGAAAAGCTGATTTGGTCCCTTGAAGTAAAGCGATCAACTTCATTGAACCAAAGGCAAGTAAAGAGGTTGCTAATAGGAACATGCTCCCTTATCACAACACATCCTTCAGGAACATCTGCAGTGCCATAGGTGAACAGGAATTATATAAAAGACAAAGAAGTGCAATGAAACTCCCAAAAGGAAACAAGGATCTTGCACCTACCACTTGTAATAGGAAGCTTGGCCTCAGAATATGGAGTCAAACCCTCCTTTTTATAAAATTCTACCTGAAAGTCAATGGAGGCATTTTCATATTTGCCTGCAGCTTTATTTGCCTCAGCTTCCATAAACACATCAAAGCGTCTGTAATGTCTAGAAATTGCAAAAGTAGCATTTTTCCTCCACAAGTGCCTGAAGAGAAGCTCAAGAAATAAGTGTAGTGCTCAAATGTTGATTCTGGCAAACTAATAACAATATCGTCTATATTGTTCAAATCATGAGAGCATTCCATTTTCAATATCTTGTACTGATCCCCGAGGCAAGTATTTTAGCTCATTATAAGCTTGTTAAATAATCCACCCATTAACTTCTCTTGCTATCCATGCTAAGCACATGGCATGTCCATGATCAAGCTGCAAAGGAAAATCTTCGACTGAAGCAAGCAGGATAATGGGAGAAAATTATCACATTTGGTAACACCCCATTTGTCTCTCTCAGAAACAGTGTTTTTATTCAATCTATTTACAAAATGATTTGGTCCACCAATATGTGGCCCGCACCATCACCGTTCCAATTAAGGAAAGGCTGTTGCAGGACGTGGTTTCTTATGTTCTTGGAAGAAAAGGATATGTTCAACTAACCTAAAGCCTCAAAACTCAAAAAAGTAGAGATCAGCTACATGAATCAATTTCATCCATTTAGTTGGAAGAAAAGAATATATTTCATGAAAATACCAGGACCAAGAAAGTCCAACAGAATTGGTTGGAATTATATACATGTGAGCAGTGCTACTACATCTCGATGATCTCCTAATCAAACAAAAAAGATATACATTTCATAGTAAATTGGGAGCAGGAAAAAATTAGTTAACGGTTGTGATAAACAAGTGCCTTTGGTTGGTAATTTCTGAGTTCAGGATTCTAATTTAGCCAGTATTGAGAAAGAATTGAGTGACTATTGGAATGACATAAAGGACTAAGGATACAAATTAAAAAAAGGAGTGGAAAGCTAATTAAAAGTTTATTTAGAGATAAAATAAGGAATTATGAAATAGAAAGAGTTTAAGCAGGCAACCAAACAAGGAGATTCAAGTTACAATGAATACATATGTTGGAGAACATATGATATATAATTCCAGAAACCTGAGTAATGAAATTTTTTCTTGCTTGATTGATTTCCAATACTTATCACTGAAAACATACCAAGCTCAAGAAAATAATAGGACAAAGGTAATTTGACCAATAGAAACAACAACCACGGAGTGCTTACGTGGCTTATATCCAGATACTAGTGAACGTCATCTCACTTCTATGCATAAATGGCATAGCTAGATCAAGGAAAAAAACAGACAGACCAACAGATACACAGAGAAAGAGAGAGAGCAGAAATCAGTGTTACCTTTCTAGAATTTGATATGGATCAACAAGAAGTTCAAGTTTTCCATCAATCCACAAGGAAAAGCGGGCATTCGGAAACATTCTATGTGATAGAAGCTTTGGAACCTGTCATGGGCAAAACAATGGTTACCAAGTCAGTTAAAGTACAAGCTAGTGTAAACTAGCCATTAGTGACCCATGCGCCTGCTGCTGATTTTGGAAAATAAAATAATTCTAGCTCTCAAAATAAAATTTCTTTTGATTTACAAATGAAAGCTCAAAAGCTATTTTCTTTCAAATGTCGTCTCAAATTCTCAATGTTCCTTAAGATAAATACATCATACAAAAAATAAGCTGGTTCACTTTTTATCTTTTGGTGGTAGTGTGGAAAGCAGGTGTGGGGGTTGGAAGGATTAATCAATAATTGTTGCATACAACTTCTTGGTTCTGGATGTGATGGAAAAAATCAAGTTCATTCAACCATTTGCATCTCCCTTCCATTCATGATGGATCAAAAAGAAGTGAAAGGATTAAAGCTACAGTGTTATCGATGACCAAATGGACAACCAATAAGCCAAATGTGGACAGCAGAAGTTGTCCAAAACTGAAGTTGCAGGTTGAAGTTTTTGACAAGTACCTTTCCATTGCGCCTTCCATCTGCGTAAGGAAGATTATGGACAACAACAATTCTCCATAAACCGATTTTCCTGCTGTCATCAAGACCACTGTTGTTCTTTAAATATGCTTCTGTTTCTTCATCAACAAACATGAAGAAGCAGACAGTGTTCTTGGAGTATTCACTAATATTATGTGGTTGTTGTATATCATCAAAAGCTCCTAAGAGGAAGAAAACAAGATCGTTTAATTAGCAAACCATCAGCTTAACAGAGGGAAGGGTAAGTTGGGATCCCATTACACAGAGCGATACCAAATATTGCTGAGGCAACAACAACACCGTGGCACTGGTCCATCGCCTCGAGATCAATTTCATCCATGTCAAATCCTGTATTCTGGCCAGGTCTTTTCCCTTGGACAAATCTGATCAGTGCACGTGCATTCAATAAATATGTCGGGTGAGCAGTTATAAGTTGGCAACAGGTAGAGAAATTGGTACAAGAATTAGTTAATGGAATGATTAGTATAAAAATATAAAGTCAGTTGGAATTCCAAAGGAACAGCCTTCAATATTCATAAATATGTAAAAGATCTTTGGGGAGAGACCATACCCACAATGCACACTCATTGACTCTCTAATATGATAAGAGTCACTTCTATGCTTCAAAGTAGGATATCCACCAAAATCTGAGCCTCCAAAATCTCTTTCCCCGCTTAGAAGATCCTCATAGATATATGTCAAATTCTTGATTACTGGAGAAAACGAGGGGACCTTCGGCATTAAAGCAATGGCTTCTTCCACAGGAAGGTAACAAACAGGACATGCTGAAACATAAATGAACAGGAAATCTCAGGAGCATCAGTGAGATTTCATTAATCAGATATTATATGTCTAAGCACCTCAGCATACAGGAAGGTAACATACAGACATGCTGATCCATAAACAAACAGGAAATCTCAGGAAATCCCTGTCAGCTTAGAATGTTACAAATTATAGCATGTGAGCAGTCTATAACTAATGGCTGTTTAACCAAAAAAGGAAGAAAAAAATCTAGAAGACAACATTTTAGGGGAGGGAAGGCACTTACGCCTTGGTCCGGTTCTTTTTTTATCTGCTGGTGGGGGAGGTAAAGTAAAACTATTACATGGATGCCCTGGAGGAAGGGTGTACCCCAGAAAATATGCAGGAGGAGGAGGAGGCAAACTAATATCTGAAATTATTCCTTGAAGAAAAGAAGTCTTGTTCTCAATACGGCTTAAGGACACTGAGGCATTGACACTAATATTAGGAGGACGGCCATCTTCCTGCGCATCTTCACCTGCAAACAAGGAAAAATTAAGATGTTATTTCCAGCAGTGCAATCAAACTCAAAAAAGACCACAACATGGACAGCTCTATCAAGGGTGGAATGCGGTGAAGGCTCGAGAAGTGAATAAAACTGAATATTTTCAAAATTTATTAAAAATAAACACCACTCAATGGAACCAATAACCATAAGCACGTCATCAACGAGATGAGGGCATTGATCTCCCAGCTAATGTAATAAGAGCAAAGTATGAACGAACTAAACAACACATTTCCCAATTCAAACAATCAACTGAAAGAATTGCAAGAATCACATAACAGCCTATAAGGACCAAATCGACACAGCACCAGCAATGAATTTATGCGTTCTTCTAAACTAACAAACAAACTTAATAACCACTATAATCACATATCCTATGATTGAACACATCAATATCCACGCAATAACATCATATAGATAAAGTCATACCTTTTCCTACATACAAAACCCAGACAAAAACCGCGGCAGAGATGACACAAAGGAACAGCATTCCGACCTTTTTTCTACCAGCAAACTTGACGATCCAATGGAAGAGACTCTCTTTCTCCTTGAACATCTTTGCAGGCTTACTACGGCCAGTTGTTTGCATAGAAAAGGGGGCGCCACTAAGACCACCATTACCATTCTGTTGTAGTAGTTGTAGTTGCTTGTCCAATGAACCATAGCTACCAGAACGGATCCCCAATGACCCTCCAGTCATTGTCTTTCCTTAAACCTCACACAAAACAACACCCCCTCTCATCTCATCTCAAAAACCCCACTTGTTTTTGCCAACATTAGAATCAAATACTATCAAGAATTCATCAACAGATAATGGGTTTAACGAGGAAAACAATCAAGACCCACTTCACCAAATTGGCCAAAGATGGTTTTTCTTTTGTTCTTGAACACACTATCAATGCTCTGAATTCAAGAAACAAAGCAAAACAGTTATAACCCACTTCACCAAATCGCCCTCCGGGGCACCTTCAAAATTTCACTCTCCGGAACCAAATTATACTTCAAATCCAAAATCTGGACAATTGAAAAGAGCTCAAATTCAAAATAGCGAGAGATAATTTAGCATGGATGCAAAAAGTCCAAATCTTTTTTCGCATCTATGAACTAACAGATCAAAGCAACTGTATATTAAAAAAAAAAAATCGATCTTGAAGTAAAAAAAGAATAAGAAAAAGGAAGGGATTTTTTATCGGATTTTGAAGAGATTAAATCTAAGGTTTTGAAATCGAGATTTGTTTCCTACCATTTATTTCAAAATCAAATCTGGGATTGGTGTTTCATGAGTTTGTGTATGACTTTTGTTTTTTTGTTTTTTTGTTTTTTTTTTTACTAAATTTGAGGTTATTACAGAAAGAATCTGAGAAATTCAGTGTTTAAATTTATATTGGTATAATATATAAACAAATATATACTTAGAATTAATGATAGGATTATGACTGACGAACATGGAAATAATAATTTTGATATGGTAACCTACAGACATGTGGGTGATGTTAACAAAAGTGTAAAACAATGACGTTTAAAGTCAAGGAAAGACATTTGTCGAAGGTTAGATAAAGTCATCAATGGCTTAATTGTATTTCTTAATACTTTTTAATTAATCCATGAGGGGGGGAAAAGAAGCAATTAGAGATGGTGCATATTTTGAGTGTTTTCATTAATTAATAATTAATTTGTTTTTCTTAAACCCTTATGGTTATTAATTAACGAACAGTTCTAAACATTTGGTTTTGCGTCAATTATGTTTGATATTTTTATTATTTTTTTAATATATGGAATTCTATGGAAACTAGTTCCTTGCAACTTTTTTTTTTAGAATTAGTTACATGAAATTGAATTAATGAATATTCATTTTTTATAGTGTATTTGATATTATAATAAAATTTGTTTTTAAAAAGTTTTTTAAATATATCAAAATAACTTTTTAAAAAATTATTTTTTACTTAGTATATTAAAATTATTAAAAAATATATTAATTTTGTATTTATCAAACCAGATATAATTTTAGAACAAACCACTCAAACACAATTTAAAATACAATAGCAAACAATTACCAAAAGTTTTTTTGAGCACTTTGAGACTATTTTTTTTATTTTTTATTAATATTAGTATCCGAGTTAGTTTATGTGCACCTCGATTAATTTCACAAGCCTTAAAATTAACAATTATATAAATCTTTAATAGTTATCATATTAACAACCACATAAAAAAACAAATCACTTAATCATGAGTTCTCACAATTGACACATATAAGTATTGATGCACAACATCCTCTGACATGTTGATTATTGCCGGTGAATTCCATCTAATATAAGAGGTTGGATGTGTTGGAATTTTAAGAGTTTAATTCATGTAATAAATAGGCTTCTTATAGATAAATAAATAAATAATGTTATTTGCCATAGATTACAAATATAATAGATAAAAACTAATCAATCAAAACCCTAGAATTGATGATCAAGTGATTTATCTTACAAGTATAATTCTAAATGCTTGAGATTAGAAGGGCAATTAGTGTTAAGATGATCACTGATGGTAATTATGCACCTACCATTAATGGATAGAACACCATCTTGGATAAATGATCTTTTCAAGCACAAACCAACGAGATTACATTTTTGTGTCTAAGAATATTTTTTATTTTTAAAATTATATATATATATATATATTTATCTACTGATATTAAAAATTAAAAAATATATATTTTAATATATTTTAGAAAATAACCCTAAAAACAATACAAAATAAATTCTAAAATGAAGACAGAGAGAGAGAGGACCCCCTGAACACACACAGGTTCTGCAAATCTAGAGTTTGAAAGAAACTCTACAACTAATAATCGAACCTGTTGGCTGTTGTTATTGTTCATTGAACTTAATTATGTGATTTCTTAATTGCTAATATTTTTTTGTTCAAACTACAGTCTCATGAAAACGTGTCTTGATATGATTGAAGGAAGTGTAAGTGGTAGACTGTATATTCAATGGATGCAATAAATTTGGATATTATTGTCGACAAGGAGGGGAAGAAGCATGCATATAATAGGGAGGAGATGTCAACTTAACTAACTAGAATAAAGCATGGGTATTAAAACCGGTTTGGTCTGACGGGTTAATTTCAAACTTGATTTTTTAGTTGGTTTAATTTTCAAATTAAATTTAATAATTATGAAATAAAAAACAATAATAAAATTTAATCTGGTTTATGATATAAATCTCGAGTTAGCGGAGGTTGATTGAGCTAAATTTTCAAGTTAAACAGCACTGTTCAAAGTAGAAATAAGAAATAAAATTAGGTTTCTATTGATCAAGCCAATCCTGAAATGATTTTTCTTGAACATTCAGTATAAATGATAGATATAATAGGACAACGGAGCTATTAATTGAAGAAAAATCTCTCCTCGTGGGAACGAGAGAATTCAGTCTCAATGGACAAGAATCTCTCCCCGTTGGCTGTTTCTGCAATTTCCTCGCAATAAACAGATGTGTCTCCTTTGGATCATCCTGGCGACGAGGACGAATATTCTCCCCCACAGCTCTCTGATGTGAGTTGAAGGATATTTATTTTTGTGTTTTAAAAATATTTTTTAAAAAATTTAAATATTTTTTTATTAATTTTAAATTAATATATTTTTAATTTTTTAAATTATTTTAATATACTAATATTAAAAATAATTTTTAAAAAATAAAAAAATAACATTAATATAAAAAATTATTTGAAAAGCAATTACAACTACAACAAAACACACTAAAAGCCTGTTTGAGAGTGCTTTTCAAAAGTATTTTTAAAAAAATTTAAAAATTTTTTATTTTTTTCTTTAAATTAATATGTTTTTGATGTTTTCAAATCATATTTTGATACACGGTTCTCAAAAATAATTTTTAAAAAATAAAAAAAATATTATTAATATATTTTTTTAAATGAAAAGCAACAACAACAACATTTCCAAACAACTTCCATGCTAGCTCACATAAAAAGTTTCTGAAGCTGTTATTGAATAATTTATGAATGCGACAGGCGGGAAAATGTAGCCATCGCATGGTCCAGGAGGCATCGTATAGTGAAAGCGTGGGAGTTTGATCTTCTCCACCCTTCGCCGCCCAAAAGGCGTCTGGCTAGCAGAGCAACAGCTCAACATCATTATACCACCGCCAGTCGATTAAGATTTAGATAATTCCAAAATATTTTTTATTTTTTATAATTCATTGAGTTTTTTATTCAGAAATAAAAAAGCACTATCCAAGTTCAAATAAATTAAAATTATTTAGTGAAAGTGGATTGAGTTTTTACTTGTGATCAAATCGAATATAGAGATGTTAGAAACATGATAGCTAAAGGATGAAATTAACCAAATTAATAGTACATGTCTCAGTATGCCACGACCCTTATAATTCAGGGGCCAAAAATTATAAATAAACCCCCCGCTGCATACTATTATGGAAAAATATCGAATTGATGTATCTAGAAGAACCTAATAAATTCCGTTCCATAATATGAAAAAATACAGATAAAATTTATTGGTTATACTCATTAAATGCTAGGAAAGGTGGTTAATTTGTCACGTCTGAATAATCCAAAATTTGTGGCTGAGATGCTTTCAATCAATTCCTTTGTTTCCTTCGTCCTTCTACTCTGTTCTGATTGGATTTTTCTTATAAAAAAATGTGATAGATCGGTTGGAAAATTATTGAGGAAATAATACAATTCGAAAACAACTGTATCTTTTAATATTGATTATGTACATGATTGCCATTGGGAATACCACTTTAACACAATTGTGGTGGTTTCTCGTGTAGTGGTATTTTTTCTTTTGTAAAATAATTAATCTTATTAAAAATTAATTTAAAATTTTATAAAAATTCACTGATTGTGAAAATAAAATGATGTGATAAAAAAAATTGAGTAAAACAATAAAATGAAAAAAAAGGTCACTAGGGACACACAAAAATTTCCTTTTTTACACAATTATTATTGTTAAAAAGATCTCGACAAGATAATTATAATTTTATCTTGGAAGACCAATTAAATAAGTTTGTAATTAATCCGAAATAAAATCTTTAACAAATTAAGATTATGTTTGATGATTTTTTAATATGTGGTTAGAATAGTCTCGTTGAGATTTTATACTAGATGTGTCGAAAACAAAGCTTCAATGCATCCTTGATGACCCGATTTTTTTTAGCCATTAAATCTTGGATTTCATTTATTGACTTAAAAATTTACATTGATTTTTGTAGCTATCAATTAATTTATTGGATAAATGACTTTTGAAACAACTATTACTTTTAAAAGTGGTTGTGTAAAATCATTATTTTTAATAGTAATGGTTTTTAATTATTATTTTCAATAATCATCATGCGAAAATTATGTTATTTTTTAAATATTTTCATGTTTTTTTTTTATTAAACGTGTTAGAATTACAAAAGACCCGTTATGATAGCAAATGAAGACCAATTTAGATGCGAGACATTACTAAATCTGCAGAAAAGGATTTAATTAGAGTGGGATTTTCAACTAATCCATCATTATCTCTCATTCATTTGTATAAAATTGCCTCTTTGACATGATTACATAACCAAGAAGAAATTGGGTGGGTGCGCAGGACAAGAGAGGAGTTAGTGACATTTTAACTCTTTTTAAATAAGGATAAATTAAACTGTCATCCATCTGCCATTGTAATTCCTCATTTAGGCTGTGAAGCTCTTTCAACAGTGATTATGGTTGGCAGGTTGTTTTCATTTGCTGCTATCTCTCAAGCTCTGCTCCTAGCTTCTGTTTTCTAAATTGTTTTCTTTTTTTGAAAAAAAATAATAATTAAATTGATGGTTTTTTATGTGTTTTTTGATAATTTTTGTCAAAAATATTATTTTTATGTATTTTTAATTGAAAGAAATTAAAAGAAATATGACCCCACACACAATTAATTTGCATTTCAACCTCCTAAAACCTAAATCTGTCCAGCCAGTACTTGAGATCAATGAAGAATGGATTTGAATCTGAAAAAACAACAATTTTGGTGACATTTGATTGGTGTTAGGTTCTGTCTTGAAATTATATTTTCTGAAAGGTCATAGCTTGAAATAATTATGTTTGTTTGGAAATATTTTTTTTATAGTCTAATTCTCTTATTAAAATTTATTATATTTAACAAATCTAAAATAAGAATACTCTAAGGATCAAACTCCAACCCATTTAAATATCTACTTTCTCTACACACACAAAAAAAAAAAAAAACTATCCTATTAAAAAAACTTAATTTTTTTTTTCTCTAGCACGGAATTCCAATGATTTTCTATTATTTCTCTCAATCTAGGAGCCAATAAATAAAAAAAAAAAATTGAGTTTAAGATCAAAATTGTTTTGCCTTTAATTTAGGAAACCAAAGGGGTCTAATATTTATAATCTAGAAAGTGTGGATACTATGACAAATATTTCACCCAAAAAAAAATTTAAAATCACTTATTCCTTCAGTGTTTTTTACTTTGATTCTCTGTTTTTCAATCTTAACCTTTCTCAACAAAGTGACTTACAACTTGCTTCAACAAGGGTCAAATTAAAAAAGAAAAAGAAAAACATTGTGAACAATTTATTCCCGGTTCCATGTGAGTAGATGCACATTACATTGTATTTTGCACAATAAATTCCTCCTACATTTTAGGTTTATAATATTTTTTTTTTTATTTGAGGAAACTTTACCTCCTGTAAAGCAGCGTATATTTATAAATCTAGATGAGTTAGCAAAATCTCAAATATTCCAAACTCTTATAAAAAATGCATATTCTAACTCAAACTCAAAACTTATTATACAGGTCTCAAACTTTTTACCACCACATCATTATCTCCGAGACTTTTTTAGGTTTATAATAGTTAATTCTTTTAAAGGAGAAGTCCCCCCAAGGGTAAGGACGTGCAGCCTTCCCCACCCACCATATCAGAGGCTCCACTCGGATTGCGAAACCACTTTTAGGTCAAAAAAATGGAGCTGGCCCATTAAGTGCGCCAATCGTATGTTTATGTGCTTGCTTTTCTTATAACGAGGCGAGGCCCACAGCTTATTTCGAAACCTTCTTCAACTAACAGGCCAGCAGCTGGTTCCTTATTGCCTTGTACCATGTCCTCGCAATTTCTTCTCGGGACAATTTCATGATAAAGTTTAGGGGGGGGGGAAAAGTTGAATACTACCAAGGAGTAAAGACAGTCGTTATTTGTTGCTTCTATAGCTCATGCTTTGGAGGAATTTGTTTTTACAGCACTGTTCGTTAATTCCAGTTATTTTATCTGTAATAGCTGGGATATTTTATTTTAATTTAAAAAACAGAACAAACCTAGAAAGAAATTTCAACTCTTTCATAAATTCTGGCCAAAACGTTATGGCCAATTAAAGTTTTTTTTTTTTTTTTTTTATTATCAATCGTATGAGGCCGTTTGGAACTGCGGTCCAAACGGCTTTTTGCCTAATTTTATTTTTTTTTTTTTTTTACTAAAATTGAGTTCGGTTTGTACTTTCTGGATCGTTTTGATGTGCTGATATCAAAAATGATTTTTAAAAATAAAAAAACATTATTGGCATACTTTTCGGCACGAAAAGCTATTTGAAAAGCAACAGCTACCACACTCCCAAACACCCTCTTATGAAACAGCTACTTTTTTTCTTCTCCCGTCATGCTTTTTGACAAATGACACGCCCCATTAAATTAAATGAAGAGAGAGTAACATCTCAGAGAAGTCATTCATTTCAACATCTGACTTTGCATGCATAGGGGGGAAACGAAGGGCCCAAGTTCACACGTCTCACTATTTTTGTATGCACCTTTGACTTTGTTTTTTACTTTGAGAATTAGCATCCATCATGTGATTGCTTAGACTTTCTTCCTTGCTGAGATCATTTTTGGAGAGCAAGTCAGCTCTGACATCGCTGAGTTTAATCTTTGAAACATGAACTACGTACAGGCTTCATCCTAATGTTTCTACTGGTATTACTTGATCAAATGTATTCCATACATAGTTGATCGGTATTGGTGCATGTTTGCGATCTTAATCGACAGAAGCCAATCATATATATGTCACCTATAAAAAATTTTTTGGTTCTTATTTTTTAATTTTTTCAGAGGTTTGAAAAATCTTTTTAGTTGTATCTCTTTAATATTTGTAAAACATTATCACCCTGGAACCCTCGGGCTTGAAGGCAGGCAGGGGCAGCTGGACTGCCTTGCTTTCCAATCGTGGATTTTTTGCTTTTGGGAAATATTGGACTCCGTTCTATATGATTTCGATGAGAGGGTAGAGTTGAACTCAAACAAGCATGGATTAAAATGTTTGAAATTTAAAAAAGAAAACGACAGTATCTAATATTTCCTTGGTCAAAGAGATTGCCATCTTCAAGAAAAATCGTATCTTAATAGTCATATCATGCTCTAAAATATTCACACGACTGAAAGCAAAGTCTCTTTGATAAAAATAAAAAAAAAAAAATACAATATCGATTATTAATGCAGTTGTAAAACATCTAATATATATATATATGTACCATCGGTGATTCAAAGCGTTAAATGATTTTCAAACACCATTACATATATACGGTAGGTGTATCATATAAATTCATCCTCTTACACCACACGTACGCACTCATTATAATTTCTTTAGTTATTTGGTCTTGTTTATGTTTGACTCGGGGAAGCTTCCTTACAAAGGCAAATACTATTGCATTTATGATATATATTTATATATTGTGTTTTCTTATTAATTAATTACACCATTTATATATTGGAAACGCAACCACGGACGCCACCCTTGTTTCCACTTAAAAAAACCTTCCGTTGACTCTTCAAAGTTATACTTTTCTGGCTCTTGGAATATCTGGGTTCGGTTTGACTTCAGTTTTTCTTAAATAAATGTATTTAATTCGCGTTGAGAGTTTTTACATTTTATAATCACCGAAAAACTATCTCACACCATGCAATTACTAAATAAAATCTTCTAGGCCCGCTTATGAAAAGAAAAGCAAAAGTTTTATAATTAAAAAGAAAAAAGAAAAGGGAAATCATTTTTTTGATATATCTAATTCTCGACATGGAAGGATCCATGTCCAACGACGTACGTGCTTCGTTTTTGAAGGAAACTGAACGTTTAAATCTTAGTTTTTATTGATTGCATTGCTCATCTTTTTATAATGGTATAATCAAATGTCTCTATGATTATATATCAAGGATTTAATTATCGATGTATTTCTTAAATTATAACATAGAATATATTCGCTAATTAATTTGTTTGCTCCATGCATGTGCTATTTAATTTTTTCAGTCCTTTCGTCGTAATACCTTGAATTTATACTCTTACATGGTACCATTCTGTTGGAGTAATTCTTTCATTTATGGAATTATACAATTAAAAAACGAAAAACAAATATATGAAAAATGAAATTATTTTAAGTGACTTATGTTTATTTTGTTTAATATTTTCTCAATTAATTTATTTTATTTTAATCATTTAATTTTTACTTCAAACAATAAAATTTATAAAATGAAAAAAGTTATTAGATTATGGGTCATTAAGCAATATTAATCAGCTTTGTATGTGTCATGCAGACGTAATAAAACTTATATGACTTTAAGGACCATTATACAGGAAAAAAAAAAAACTCTCCAAAAAGTGTTGTAATAGCTTGTATACAAAGAACTCTATTCAATGTTGAAAATAAGGAGGTTTTGTTATATTTTATGAAGATCGAAAGATATTAAATTAATAGATTTAAATATTAGAGAAAAAAATTAAACTTTATATATATATATATATATAACAACTATTGCCAAGTTATTTAATTAATTTGACCGAAAAGAAATCTGTTTTTCTTATAAATATAAATATCAGTTTAAAATAATGGAAGTCTGAAGATTGTAACCGGAAGCATAAAAGCAAGGCCAGCTGCAGGTGGCTGTCAAAGGAACAATTTTCTCATTTGTGCAACATCTAACTTTGAATTTGATCCAAATATTTCGTCGCGTACAGAGCACGGCAAGTCATTTTAAAAATCTAATGCTATGAAGCCTACTGACTCAAAATTAATTCTTTTTCAATGACTTAAATATGGAATATATGTGGATTAATCTGTGACAAACCCTGAAGCCGGCATTTTCTTCTTCTTCTTTTTTGACGTGGAAACTAAAAGAGTCGTGTATTACATTCTTTGAATTTTAAAAAAACGCGGTGTAAATTAATTTTGTTAAAATTTATTTATTTTTATTAAAAAATATTTTTATATATATATATTTTAAATTATTTTGATATATTAATCTTAAAAATAATTTTTAAAAATATAAAATATTATTTTAATATATTTTAACTTCAAAAATATTTTTAAAAATAATTATAACCATATTCCCAATCAACTTAAATTAATTAGCTTTGAAATCCTTGAATCAGTTCACTGTAATGATAATATTTAATATCCTCATTTGTAGATTGACCCCTATATTTTCATTTTTGACATATTAACCCTCAAACTCTTGTTTGTTATCACTTGTGGTCTCTTCATTTACCTGAAAATTGAAAAAGTATAGTAGTTGATTAATGATCTTTTTTCTAACAAGAATGAGTTGCTTGGTGATTAAAACTAGTTGTTTGAGAGTATAGTGGTATTTTTTACAAGAAAATATATCAAAAGAAAAATATTTTATTTTTAATATTATTGTATTAAAACAATTCAAATACATAAAATATAAATTAATTTTAAATAATTTTTTTAAAAAATTTACCACATCCAAATACCAAACAAGAAAGCCCTAGTATATTGATAAAATCAAAATTTAAACAGGATATATATTTTTTATTTTTTATCTTCAATTTCTTATGAAAATAATTCAAGATTTTTTCTTAAATATAAAAAGGCTATCTTTATCTCCAATTCCATTTTTTTGAAAGATGATTATTTTTTGTTTTGCTGATTTTTTTTTTAATTTTAACAATTTTGCTAAGCAATTATGTAACTACTTTAACATGAAGACAAATGACCATGAACTAATATGTGGACATGATCGATCCCAGGGTCCAGGTTGCCGGCTCCAGTCTATTTTTGTGTACGACTGGGCCCCAAGCGGCCACAACCTTGCCGCCAAGCTAGCATGTCCCCCGTATGCTTGTGTAGTCCAAGGTAGTAATGAAATTATTGTACAGAAGAACTGTTGCAGTAGCTGTTGGAAAAATGGTCCTATTTTTTTGGTGAAATGAAATATGAGGTCCATTCAATGCTTTATTTGAAAATGTTTTTCAATATAAATAATTTAATATGTCTAAGACTATTTGTAAATGAATAAAAAACTGCTCTTAAAATACCTTAAGTTGGCTATATTTAAATTTATAAATATTATAGTAATAATTATTTTTTAAAATATTTTTAATTTAATTTTCATATAATTTAATTTAAAATCTAAATTAAAAAAATAGTTTAGATAAATATTTTTCAAGTTAAAGTTATTGTACCAGATTTAATAATAATATCTAAAAAATTTATAATAATTATTATATATATATATATTATTTTTTTCTTCGTTATTTTTTTCCAAACTGCAGGAAAAGCGTGGTCAATTAAGAATAAACTACTAAAATGGATTTCTCTAGCATGCACTTTAAGGACGAATAAAAGCCGTGTCTTTTCACAATTAAGCAGGTCGAGCTTCCGTACGAAGGACAAGAAGGGCTGATCCGCAAGTAGTAGCTCGTTTACTTTTCAAAAACCTTGATTTGTTTTTAATATTAAAAATAAATTTAAAAAGATATAAAATAATATCTTAATATATTTTCTAAAAAAAAATATTAACAGTTTTAAATTTTTTTTCATAAATATATTAAAATAAAAAAAAATTATTTTTGATATTAATATATTAAACTATTTAAAAAAATCAATTTAAAATAAAAATAAAAATTTAATTTTTTTAAAATATTTTTAAAACATAAAAACAAATATATCAACAAACAAGCAAACAAAAATACGTGTCCTCTTCTTCGTTCTTGGATTCTTCACAAACGAGCGGTTGCTGCTAATTTCACTCTCCTGTCCTTCCCTTTCGTACATATTCTAATGTTGTGTGCTGATGCTTTCTTTCTTACTCTTGGATTGTTCTTGAAATTAAACGACCCTTCTTTGACCCTTCGATCTTTAAGAGTTTAACTATTAAATTTGGGTTTCTGGTTTCTCCAAAAATTCTCTGCTATCTGCCTTTTAACAAATGACTCAAGTTATGTTTAGTTTACAGGTTGAATAGTGTCTTTAATCTTAGGTAGTTGTTGTTTAGTTAAGAAAAATATTTATTGCCAACTAGATATGATTATCAAATCACGGAACGTTGTGCTTCATTTCTTCATTTTACATCTGAACATCTGACAAGAGTTTGACTTGGAAAGTTCAAAGAAACTCCTATAGGAGCCATGTGTTCTTTAGATATAACCTTAGATCCTTGTTTCCCACAATCTTATGTCTTGTAATCTCTCACGAGAAGCATTCTTCTCTTTCTCTTTTGGCTTCCTGGGTTGCAACGATGAAAAACAACAACAAGCATCAACTTGCCTTGCTTCTATTTCCAATAATCTTGTTTTGTCAGCCCATATCAGCTATAGATTTTGTCTTCAATGGCTTCAATTCCTCTAGTGTTTCACTCTATGGCTCTGCCGTCTTTGAATCTCGCATCCTTACACTTACAAACCAAACATCTTTCACAATTGGCCGTGCTTTATACCCAAAAAAGATACCGACCAAAGCTCAAAATTCTTCATTTGTGTATCCATTTTCCACTTCTTTCATTTTTGCTATGGCTCCTTACAAGAATGTTCTTCCAGGCCACGGCTTGGTTTTTCTTTTTGTGCCCTTTACAGGCATAGAAGGTGCTAGTGCGGCTCAGCATTTAGGCTTTCTTAATATCACAAATGATCGTAGCCCAAATAATCATATGCTTGGCATCGAGTTTGATGTGTTCTCAAATCAAGAATTCAATGATATGAATGCTAATCATGTTGGATTAGATGTTAATTCACTCACATCAATTGCAGCAGCAGATGCAGGCTATTGGGCTGATAATTCAAGAAGTAGCAGCAGCAATGGAAACAGCAGTGATGATGATAGGAAGTCTTTTAAGGAACAGAAGCTAAATAATGGTAAAAACTACCAAGTTTGGATTGACTATGCTGACTCTTTGATTAACGTTACTATGGCTCCGGCAGGTATGAAAAGGCCTAGCAGGCCTTTGCTGAATGTTTCTCTTAATCTATCGGAAGTTTTTGAGGATGAGATGTATGTGGGTTTCACTGCTTCAACAGGACAACTTGTTCAAAGTCACAAGATTTTGGCTTGGAGTTTTAGTAATTCCAATTTTTCGTTAAGTGAGAGGTTGGTCACTACTGGGTTGCCATCGTTTGTGCTTCCGAAAGATCCGTTCTTTCGGTCTAAAGGGTTCATTTCAGGAGCCACAGTTGGAGGGCTGCTTCTTGTTGTTTCTGCTGCTACAATTTTTTGGTTTTTTATCAAGAGAAGACAAAGGAAAGCAAGGGAGAGAGCCGAAATGGAGGATTGGGAACTGGAGTATTGGCCACACCGAATTACGTGTCAAGAGATCGAGGCAGCAACAAAAGGATTCAGTGAAGAAAATGTCATTGGAATTGGAGGAAATGGAAAGGTCTACAAGGGTGTGCTACCAGGAGGGACAGAGATTGCTGTGAAGCGCATTTCACATGAAAATGATGGGATGAGGGAGTTCTTAGCTGAAATTTCCAGTCTTGGAAGGTTGAAGCATAGGAGCTTGGTGGGGTTGAGAGGTTGGTGCAAGAAAGAAAGAGGAGTCTTCATGTTGATATACGACTACATGGAAAATGGGAGTCTGGAGAAAAGGTTGTTTGATTGTGATGAGAGTAAAATGTTGAGTTGTGAAGAGAGAATAAGGATTTTGAAAGATGTGGCTTCTGCATTATTGTATTTGCACGAGGGATGGGAGTCTAAAGTCCTGCACAGGGACATCAAGGCCAGCAATGTGTTGCTTGATAAGGATATGAATGGAAGGTTAGGTGATTTTGGATTGGCTCGAGTGCACGGGCATGGTCAAGTGCCTAGCACCACACGGGTGGTTGGAACCATAGGATACATGGCGCCTGAGGTTGTTCGTAGCGGAAGAGCCTCAGCTCAAACGGATATGTTTGGTTTTGGGGTCTTGATTATGGAGGTCATGTGTGGCAGGAGGCCTATAGAAGAAGGGAAGCCACCTTTGGTGGAGTGGTTATGGAAAATGATGATGGAAGGGAAACTACTTCATGCCTTGGATGAGCGACTGAGGGCGAGAGGAGATCAGTTCGACGAAGAAGAAGTTGAAAGAATTCTCCATCTAGGCTTACTGTGTGCATATCCTGACCCTAAAGTCCGGCCAACAATGAGGCAAGCAGTGAAGGTTTTGGAGGGCAAGAACGAGCTTAATGAGATTGAAATTGAGGATATGGATACATATTTGCTCAAACAGATGAAGTCCAAGGATTGGTGGACGGATTATTCTCAAAGTTCTAACCATGGATCACATCCGACTTTTGATGAAATTAGACGATACCAGTCATCTTCAATGTCTCTATCTTGGGCCAATACTACAATGGAGGGTAGGTGAATCTGCAATCTTGCATCCCTTGATGACTAATGGTATTTTGCTGGTCATGTGCCAATGTTAATTCACCAAGATTTTCCAGGGCAAGCTTGGAAGGAGCTGAATCAGAAGGTGGCAGAACCCAGATTCAAGAGCATCTAAATTGAAACAGCGGGGAGGGAGACATGATTTTTATTTGAACCTTCTTTTTTTATCGATTAATGTTCTTTTTATTTATTTATTAATGTTTGTTTGAGAGGGACAATATTGTAGGGGAGAATCTTTTGTTGTTTTTGTACAAGGAATAGTTATAGTTAGCACTTAGCAGATTGGTGTGTACATAATACAGCAAATTCAGTGATAATTTAAAAGATGAGTTTTAGATTCTTTATTCGTAATTAGAGTGATTGTTTCCTGTTTGGGAACATGTATAAATTATGTTCCTCTAAATTTTAATTTTTTTAAAAAAAATTATAAATTTTTATATTTTTAAATCGATTTAATATGTTAATGTTAAAAATTATATTTTTTTTTAAAATAAATTATTTTACTATATTTTTAAATAAAAAAACACTTTAAATCATTATCATTACCATAATTTCAAATAAATTTTTATTTGAAAGAAAATCAAGTGGTTTAGCCACTAGGATGCAACAATAAAATTTTGTTGGTTTGGTATAAAATATATATTAAAATATATTTTTTAGATTTTTTTTATTTTTAAAATGATTATTTAAGATAAAAATCAATTTAAAAGACAGAAAGCAAAAGTTACATTAGAAAAAATGAAACTATATTGAATGCAAGGAATGTTTGTTATTATTAGGTGAGTAGTTAGGTAGGCATCGTGCCTTTTAGCTAGATTTTAGCAAAATAGAAAGTTAAGCCCTGTTTTCTAATAGTTTGCGTTACTGACCATAACATTTCGGTCATGCATTAGCCGCCGCCAAAGAAATTTCAGAAATAAGATATTAGATAATAAAAATAATTTCCAAGATCAAGCAATAACAAGCACCAGTGGTCTAGTGGTAGAATAGTACCCTGCCACGGTACAGACCCGGGTTCGATTCCCGGCTGGTGCATAAGTTTTCTTTTATCATTTTTTACTTCCTATAAAAAAACAAATGGGCCTCTTTTCGGGTATCTCAAAGCCCATAATGTTTTAACTTCAGATTTTGTTCTCTTTTACAATTGGGCTTGTAAACTTCACCTTTCAGCCTTTTTGTACTTCTTGAAATTGTATTCAAGATCAAATCAATTTACTTATTTAATTCTTCTTTAATAAAATTGATTGGAATTTCAAATGAAACTCAATTTATAAAAAATAATAAAAATTAAAAAAAGAGGAGATCCTTTTATTTTCTAAAAAAAATCAATTATAATTGACGTTGAAAATTATTATTTTTTAAAATATCCTCTCTTTATTTCTTTTTGAAAAATCAGGAGTGTCATGCTTAGAGATTCCTGATGTTCTTCCAATACTAATTCCCACTGGAGTCAGTTTGTGAAAAGGAAATAGTTCCCATCCAACTGTGAGAAGAAAGTAACTGATGCTCTGTCACAAGCTAAGCTTCTCATTATTAGAGAAATAGTTTCTTGGCGACAACATCTCGTTACCACCAAGAACTTGCCTCCTTTCCTATTTGTTTTAGCTTTTTAAAAATATTTTTGAAAAAAATTAAATTAATTTTTTTTGTTTCAAATTAATATATATTTTTAATGTTTTTAAATTATTTTAATGTATTAATTTCAAAAGTAATTTTTTAAAAATAAAAAAAATTATTTTGATATATTTCTAAGTAAAAAATACTTTGAAAAATAACCACAAACACATTTTAAAATATTATTAGGGAGGTAGTACTAAGTTAACTTCAAAGAATGAAATTTTTTTTGTTTAATTTTTTTATATAGTTTTAGATTGTTTTGATATACTATGTTAAAAATAATTTTTAAAAAATATAAAATATATTATTTTTATGTATTTTTAAATAAAAATTACTTTAAATTACAAGCACTCTCAGGCGTCTTTCTTCTCATAGGTTTATCTTTCATCCTTTGTCATTGAAGCGAGTACATCAGCAAAGCAAAATCCTGGTGAGAATCTGAAGTTCTAATAAAACATATTAAAATGTCATTTAAGAAAATAAGTAACAAGATACGGTAATAGCATGCTCCCATAAAATCTCTTAAAACTCATTCAAGAGTTTTTTTCAAAATAAAATATTCTTCGGAATTTAATGAGATAACTTGTATAATGAATAATATTGCAAAATGTATTATGAGTACAAACTTAATTTAAATTTAAAACTTCTTGTTTATATGATGATATTTTTTTATTTTTTTTATTAATGTAAGTGTTCGGGTCAGTTTGCGCGCATCTCGACTAATTTCATAATCTTAAATATCTTTTAAATTATTAGAACTAAGAATTGTAGTATTTTTATGAATTATTAACATTTTCAAATTTATATTAGTAATTGACTTGTATATTTCGTAATGTGATTTGATTTGGTTTGATAATTATTTTTATTTACCTTTGATTCTAGTAAAATGTTGGAATTTTATTGGATTTTTTCTAGAATTTTCTTAAATTAAGGGTAAAATAGTAAAAAATTACTAATTCAATTATATCCACAAGTATTCCAAACAGTAAGTATTTCAAACAGTATAATTAAATTCAATTATGTTGTCTAATATTTTATTCCATATATAAAAACATAATAAATCATTAATTGAATTTAAATTTACTGATAAATTTAATTCAATTCCTCATATAATTTTATTCAAACAAATTTGAATAATATGTCATACCTGCCAGCTCTTCAAATCCTCACATTAATTTTAAAAATATAAATTTTCAAAGTTCACACTAATTATATTATTATCTCATTATTAAAAAAAAAAAAATTACATGAGATGAACAACCACGACAATAGATTGGGTCGGGCCGAGTTTTCATGCACACGCATTAGCTACTTATCAAATTACGTACTTACTATTTGTATATATTATCAAATTACTTCCTTACTATTTGTTAAATTTACTTACATTAGCTACTTTAAAAGAATACATAAACTAATATCATATACTACTTAGTACTTGTTTGAAAGAAAATTTATATAATACTAAGGGACACTAACATACTAATTCTATATATATATATATATATATATATATAACAACAACAACAACTACAGCTATAAATTAACATTTAACTATAAAATAAAATTAGAAACTTAGATTGATTTTTATGGGATTTGTAATGTAATATTGTAATGATAGTTATATATTAAGAATTTTTGTTATTTATAATTTATACAACAAAATTTAGTTAAAAATATATATTGTAGTATAATTAGATTTGTTTCATAAAAATTGTTATTACAAATAAAAAATAATTAAAATATATGATGGATTCATCCAACCCACACCAAATCTATTTTAGTCTTGATCATTAAGTATAGTAAAAACTAGATCCAATCAGATGGGATAATATCAGGTAAATAGTGATTCCTTGCTTATCTCTATCACTAGTGTTCTTGCCTTTACTAACTTTGCAACCCTTTTTTCTTCTTCTTTTTTCGTTTTTATAGATTTGAGAGTATGTAATAGATGAAAGATAATTTTACGCTGCTCATAAAATAAATATAAATAGATAGCTTACAAAAATACATATAAGAAAAATAATATTTTTATTAATTAAGCAATGAAAACAAATAAGATTATACAGCAATTGAATCCCAAACTTGTATCAAACATATAAGATTATAACGTTCCTCGGAAAGAGATTCTTAAAAATAAAATCCACGAAAGATATAATGTAAAACTTAATGATATTTGTTTATAGAAAGTGAAACTCAAGAAGATTAAGCTGAAAATTAGTCTAAAGAGTTTTCAAATCACAGCCCATACAGATTTTTCCATCTCTCAAATGTCCATTATTCTTATGCAATTACATCCCTGAAGAGGGTCGAGAGAATTGAGTTCTTCTTCGAATTATGTAGCCATGTGAGAGAGCTAGAACATGTGTGGTTGGGCACTCACATTGATAGGATGATACGTACAAGCTTATCCACAGGTATAATGAAGATCTGCAGGAGCCAGCTATGCACAATGAGAGGTTATATTGTCCACGATTTCTTGATGAGGCCGCTGTCAGGTCACCTATACAAATAAAGCAAAGCAGAGAGTTGATATTTGCTCTTTTATTAGGGTACAAGACCACTCAAGTGAGTTCAGAAGATTATATAATGCATTAGTTTTCTTACAATTATATATTGTTAGAATATTATTTATAAAAATCAAAATTTACTGAGCTGTTATAAGAAATATGATGTTTCCTTGGTCCAATTTAATTGCATGCAATTACTAAAATTTATATGCCCTTTTAATTGCATGCATTTACAAAACATTAAAAGCATAACAATTACATTTCTTTTAATAATCATTAGCGTTTAAAATGTTCATTAAATTAACCCTTAATGGTTTAAAACTTACACACACATATACATATACATATATATATATATATATATACATATACATATATATAGCCCATGCTTTCTTCAAGCTGTATACACGCGCACACACGCATACATGCTTAATTGGTCAAATAATTAGATTTATACGTGTACGTGTAACCTTTACAAATGTGCAATAACAACAAGCTAGAATTAATTCACTGTGTTCGTGCTTGCATCGTTTTGTCCATGGAGTGGTCTACACTCTACACGAGATTTGCTTTCTCGAAACAGCAATGATCCATTGCTTTGCCACCGAAGAAACCACGAAGATAAAAGATTTGATGGGGAAAATATCATATAACCTCTCATACAGCCATCACATCACATAAATCTTGTATGATCTTGTAAAAAGGTCATTTTCACTTCCACATAAATGATGGAGTGCTTCTGTAATGAGGAATATAATAATGAATTTATTATTATTATTATTATTTTAAAGTTTTCGGTGCAAAGAAGTTAAACAAGACCCCATTAACATGATGTTTTATCTAAATTATTTCACGTAAGGAATGTAACGGCAGGTGGCCAGAGGACTAGGTTCAAAAGAACAAGCTCCATGCCAGGTAGAGGATGAACACACAAATGGAAAATGGAGGACTTTGGCCAAATAATCTGCACTGTGATTGCTTTCTCAAGATACATGAGAGATAGACCAGCTCCAAGCACACGATTACACAAAATGTCACTGTTAATTAACATCCACGTTAAGAGGGGACGTTAATTCTCGAAGATCAAACATGAAAATAATACTGAAATCAAACATCAAAGATCGGTGAGCTATTATCTTGCAAAGAAATTCTCAGGATCGCGCCTCAATCACCATAGAAGATTTTAGTTTTTATCAAATCAAAATCAAACGTGATATTCTATCTAAATTTCACATGAAGAATATAATAAATGCTACGAGTTCTATTTATTATGCACGTTAGTACTGATCATGTGCTATCAATCCTTGGTGATAAATTAATGATTCTTTTTTGGCAGAAAATACTGAACTTTTTTATTATACGAAATGATTAGAGAGTCTCATAAATGATTTAATTTCTCCAAATTAAATAAAGAGCAAGATAAGCATTGAATCAGACAACAAAGACTGACAAGAAGTAGTGGTTTCTAGAGAATAGGTGGACCATTTGGTCTCTTTTCCAACCACCTAAAAAACTAAATTATAAATAAACCGTCGATGATTGAACCACCAATTGAATCAATGTGACGCAGCACATAGAGAGATAAGTAGGGTTTTTTTATTTCTCAAAAATCCTAAAAACAACAGCAATACAAAATTTCAAAGAAAGTCTCAAAATCTGTAAACTACTGTTCTTATTTCTCGCATGTCTGATCTAGATCATATGGATGGGAATTCAGAAACAATGATCCTGGGGATTAGAAGCTTCTGATCTTGGTCGGGGCTAGAATTCTGCTGGCTAGGCTATTTATAAAAAGAGCTGCGAGAATGGAGACTACCGGTACAAACTCTGAATTTTAGTTCAGAAGAACTGATTCGTGCTACCACTCAGGAAATTAAATGGCAATAACTCAAGCAACCCAGATCGAACAGACACCAGATTTTCGACTTTAATGGTGTTATTGACTTCAAGTCTTGCTATGATTCATAGTTGATTGATGACAGAAAGAGCCCAATTAATGCTAGCGTGTTTTTCTTGGATGGTGCAGAATTATTTGAGTTTCTCCTGTTTGCCATCATTTTATGCTAATGTGCTTATATTCATAAGAAAATCTTAATCATGAATGTCTAGAAAATCCAAATCTGAATAATAAAACGAGGATATAAAATCCATCAGCCCTTCATCTATGAAAGCTTATAGATATGTTATTGACGATGCTGTCTCGCTCAATCCTCATAAAAAAATAAAAAAAAACAAAAAAAAAAAACAATGGATGATCTGTCCCAAAGATTGGACTATATCCATAGGTTTGGATGAAGATATATGCTGTGCTTGAAGATGAGGATATATAGGGAGAGCAACCAGACAATTGGGTGACTGACACGTAAGTATGAATTATCATAAAAATTGTTGATATGAGAACGAAACATGTCTCTATCAGGACACGCGGACTACATTGAGCATCACTAATACGATAATATCTGGATTGTTCTGTATCGATTCTCATTAATTTTGTGCCTGGCTAGCTTGTGTTTCTGAACTCGATCATGGCCGGTAGGTATACATATTGATTGGGTTTGACTAAGTTAGTGTCTATTAAAACTCTATTTGAAATATGTTTCCTTGCAAATAATGCATTATTTCTTGAAAATATGTTTCCTTGCAAAACCGCATAAGAAGAAAAGACTAGTAAGGAAACTAATGAGTTTATTAGTAGTAACCCTCAAAGCTTATATAAAAAAATAAGTTGAATTTCTAAAATTTTGAAAGAGAACCTAGATGAAATAAGAGGGCTAAAATATATATAAAAAAATTGTTCATGAATTTCTAACTTATTTGTTGGAAAACTAACCCCAAAACTTTAAAGAACAATGTAAACTCTAGAAACACCACTCTAGAAAGAGTCTATAAATAATGAGATAGAAATAAACTTGTATTAGCTATATGTATACATTATGATAATCAATCTACAACTGGTAAGGTGTGTGTGTGTATTCTAATGTGGGATGATCTTGCCGTAAAAAAAATAAAATAAAAAATCAATAATTTATCCATTAATTGATAGATTGATTTGATTTATTTTGACTTTTCTTGTTTTGGCAAAACTAGTGGGCAAGCTTTTTTTCAGCTATAAATGTTGTTAAAACAAAACTTCGCAATCAAATGAAAAATAATTTTCTTGTAAATTATTTGATTGTTTATATAGAAAAAGAACTTGCTGAAAAATTAACAATAGATATAATAATTGATAATCTCTATTTCATGAAAGAACAACGAGCACAATAAAAAAATATATATAAGAATTTTTTTTTGTTATTTTACTTTATTTCAAAAAAAATATTAAACATAAATAATGCTTTGTTTTAGCTAATATTTCTTAAAACTTTGTATGTTTATATTTAATTGGTATGAAGATCAACACAAATAAAAATAATGGTACATTATTAAGATAAAATTAATTCCATGGTTTTGATTTAATTTGATATTGCTCTTAATCTCTTTCCTAATCTACCTACATGAGTTGTAAGCATGATTTATGTAGTGATAAAAAAATAACATAACAAAACAATCCAAAACTAAGTATATAAAATAATTAAATATGAAATTAACTAGAAAAGTGATTAATACAATAATAGCAACAATTTCTCAGCCTAATTTAAGAGCTTTTTCAACCTTTAAAGTGTAAAAATGATAGAATCTCTTAATCGAATTTGAGCTTAATTCAATAATTAAATCAAAATTTATAATTGCTTTGTTGGACTATGTATTTAACATATCTAGTTTCCTTGTGGATTTTGTATTATTTATCTGGTTTATAAATATATTTGCAATACATTTCATGTTACTTAAAAAAAATCATTAGTAAGATGTTGGTTCAAATGGTGTTTAGTATTGTAATAACAGTTGTTTTTTTAAAATGTTTTTTATTATTAAAATATTTTTTAATTTTTTAATTTTTATTTTTTTTTAATATTATCATATTAAAACAATCTAAAAATATAAAAAAATTTAAAATATTTACAAAAGCAGCTAAATTTCCAAACAAGTAAAATAAATAAACATAATGTAGGTTTTAAATTCAGTAATCCACTTCTCAACATTGTGTTAAGCAATTTCTCAAATATTACAACCAAGCGTAAATAAGTCCAAAATAATATAATGCACAAGAACAAAACTATATTTTATATTTCTACTTCTCCCAAAAAATAAATATAAAAAAGGATTAGAAAAAAATATATACACAAAAGGATTCCTCCTCCCAAAACATGTAATGTTCTGACATTGAGGATAGGCTAGGCTACATAATCTATCTGTCCAGCTTGGCTTTTTCTTATTTAATTTCCTAGATTCACAGCTCCAACATGATTGGGCATTAAAATGACCAAAACACCCTTTTTGTCGACTACCTGAGCAGACAAATTCGTCGGAAACCGTCTGTGGCCATGATTTAAGGCAAAACCAGTGGCCAGACGCCGCGTTTTGTGACAATATATTTTATAATTTATTTTATTTATGCTCTTCTTTGGATGATTCCGATAAAGCAATTTCGATGTGATTATATACATAGAAAAGAGGGGAGAAAATGATATGTGTTTAGGCACCCAACAAGATGGTCCCCACTATTTGGATAAAAACTCAACGTCTAGCGATTCTGATGGCACCACGTTTCAACATCACGAATCTTATCAACTCACCATGTGTCCACTGGCCCCACAGCTGCGACCAGATCAGGATAGAGACCATCAAGGTTTTTTCTTTTTTCTTTTTCTTTCGAATTTCCTAGGAATATTCATTTCCAATTCTGTTACCGATAACATATTTCTATTGATTTACTTTATTTTTTTAATATATCATAAAATTTATTTTAAATATAAATACGATAGTATCTATTTATAAAACTTAATTTAACATGTTGATTATATTATCTAAATAATCTAAAAGAATTGGAGTTTCTTGGGCAGGAAAGCACTTTACTATAGTTTTTCAATCATGTCATGTGAACTTGGTGTCACAGTTGAGTTAATTCATGTGTGTTGGGATGTCAAAGTCGAGTGCTCGCGCACTGGTGGACATAATCAATTTTTTAATTGTGACAAATAATAAATCTTTTTTTCAAAAAAGTAATCAGAGCAAGGCCAAGCTAGGGCCTACTCGTACTTCAAAATAATATTTATTAAATTTATTTATTTATCAGTTTTAAATCTTAATAATAATTTTTATAATTATTATGATTATAAATTATTCATGAAAATTCAATTCAAGTTCTTTTTTTATTCTTAGAATTTTTAAATAGACATTGAATATAATTTTATTGTATTTATAATTTTTTTAGCTTTTAATTATACATAAAATATGAACATGTTATTTTGATATTTTTTGTTAACTTATAACAATTATAAAATAATATTTTTTTTATCATAAATAATAATTTTAATTAAAAATTTTATGTTCATTAGAATAAATAAAAGATATGTTAATAAAAAAATTATCCTGGCAAAAAAATAATTATATTTTTCAGTTTAATAATAATATCAAAAAAAAAATTTCAAACCTAGATATTTATTTTATATTTAAAAATATTTAAATCCCCCAACATAACCCAAAACATTAAAACTACTAATCAATCTATACATACAACTTACTTATCAATCTAGAAGCAAAAACTTAATTGTCGTGCAATAAATATGTTTTTCTTTTGAAATATTTATGGAAACTCTTCCTCTTCTTCTTCTTCTTCTTTTTTCCTATCACAAGGAGTTATGAGACTTTTGATTCAATGTATCTTGTATCCTCATTGATTCAATATATATATATATATATATTTGTAATTATAGATATTTGAATTAATTTTTACACCTCGATTAATTTTTTAAAATCTTGAAAGTTAATAACTAAATAAATCTATAATGACTTTAAAATTTTATTAGCACTCTAACTAATAATTCTTTAAAAAATAATTTTAAAATCTTGATATATTAAATTATACTCTTAAAAATTTATCAAAAATACATTTGGTTGAGGACATCATGAACATTTGAGGCAAGGATTCATTCTCAATATCGAGGAAAGTTTGAATGGTTATTTTTTAAAATAATTTTTTATTTAAAAATATATTTAAATAATATATATTTTTTAAAAAATTATTTTTGATATTAATATATTAAAATAATTAAAAACATAAAAATAAAAATAATGCATTTTTTGAGCCTTTTATTTTTTATCACTTAAAACATCCCTATTTCTAGCTGGAATTAAAAAAAAAAAAAAGCACTTCGATTCTAAATTATGTCTTTGGATTATATTATGAGGCACAATTAAATTAACTGTGAGCCTATATATCGAAAAAAAAAACCATATGTCGAAAAAAAATTATGACAGGCAGGAAATGTGTATAAATACTATGTGAATATTCGAGTATATCCCGTTTGGACACCCGCTCAAAATTATTGGACCTAACTGACGTGGATCCCTGCTGTCTGGTCTTTGTATGCATTAATTAAATATACAACACCTCTTAGATTTACATCACCCAATTAAAATTTCTCAATCATAATGAAAATAAACTCCATGTGTGCGGCGGCTCGTTGGTCCACGTTGGCCTCAGGGTCCCACGTCACTCCAAATCTCCGAGTATAAATCACCCCTTTCATCATCCAACTGCAATTAACACTTTTTTTTTACACGAAGTTCAGAAGCAGAATTAATCAAATACCATGCCTGGTGCGAGAATTAGAATCCCATTTAATCAACGAAACTTGATGTCTAACATTAATCAGTTCGAGTTTCTTGATGAGCCGGCGGCGAGTTTATCCGATATGGTTTTCGGGTTTCTCGAGGATGGTGACTGGTCGTCGGGGAGCTCCGGTAGTGAAGGGTGTCACGAGAATGAAATGCTTGAGTTAGAAGATGAAGGGGAAGAGAATGATGGAAATGTTGAAGAGGACAAGACTTTTTGGGAGAACCAACATCAGCTTCTACATGTAAATATCACAATTCTTCAATCAATTATTAATTACTATGTTTTTCTCCGGTGGCAATATGTTCAACCTTGTCTAATTTCTGTTTTGTATTGCGGTGTCCAGGCTACCTTGTTCAGGACCAGCTCCTTGGAGTCAAGGATTAGAAGTATCAGCAAAGAAGCGTTGAAGGAAATACAAATTGCTGGAACCATCTGTGGTTGTGGTAGACCAATGGCCGCCTCCTGCCGGAGTTGCTTGATGGCAGAAGTCTCTAGCCGTCTTCGGAATGCCGGTTATAACAGTGCTATCTGCAAGACTAAATGGAGAAGCTCTCCAGGCATCCCGTCAGGTAGTTAAACCAAGGTCAATATCTTTCATTAAAAAATCTGTTCCTAATCCTCGCCATTGAGGCTGCAAATAGTTAATGTAAAACTAGCAATTAATGTCTCTGTTTTTCAACACAACGCAGGAGAGCACACTTTTATGGATGTAATAGACAATTCAAGCTCTAAAAAAGGAGAGGTGAGGGTTATAATTGAATTGAATTTTCGGGTCGAGTTTGAGATGGCTAAAGCAAGCGAAGAATACAATCAGCTCGTCCACAGATTACCAGAAGTGTTCGTCGGGAAAGTTGAAAGATTAAACTCTGTAGTGAAGATCTTATGCTCGGCTGCCAAGAAGTGCATGAAAGAAAAGAAAATGCACTTGGGGCCATGGAGAAAGCAGAGGTACATGCAAGCAAAATGGCTTCGGACAACATGTGAAAGGTCAACATCCATGCCTCCCTTCTCGATGGGAGCTTCGGGGCGATTGCCAAGACCGAAGGCGTCCATGCTCACAGTGGATTTGAAAGAGATGTTGCCTGATGTACATTGCACCGCAGTTGCGGTTGTGTAATAAGAATATCAGATTTTGTTCTTACTCGCCTGCTTGCTACCTTGATAGAGATGAGATTATACGAAAGTTTGGGAGAGAGTATCAGCATATACAGAAGAATCATGTAAATAATGGAAATTAATCCACTTAGTTTTGTGATGTTTGATCAAACAAGAAACTATAAATTCCTTTGATAATTTTATACATTAATATCACTGGAAACATCTCGTTTTCCAATTCCGGTAGTGATATGAAGCCAAAATTTAGAATTAGTAAGCCACTGTACAGTGGTAAGGATTGGGATTACAAGTTTGTTTTTTTTTTTTTTATTTCAGATTCGAGTTATATGATTTTTAATATTAATAATCACTAAATACACATAAATTAACCTGCATATTCATATAAATAAAAAAAGAGTTGGTATAAAAAATTCTCAAGAGACGAGTTAATGGGGCAACTTGGAGTCTCATATTTACGAGGAATACGAGGTTTCAAATCCAATAGTGTTTTTTTTTTAGTCAAAATTAAAAATTTACATAAGAGATAAACCTTTTAAATTTTAGAGTTTAATGGGTCTCTGTCAAAGATGGATAAATTTATGGTTACATATAGAAAGAGCTAGAATTTAAGGGACGACAAGGGAAAAAGGTATTTTCTAGTGATGTTACAATTGTTTTGTAAAATTTTAATTCTTTAATCAATTAAATAATAAGTCGAGTAATTTTATTATTATTATAATTATTATTATTCTAGATAGAATAGAGAATTTTTAACAAAATAAAGCACGGCACCCAAAATATAGGTAATTTTGCATTTTTCTGTAACAAACTATAAAAATTTAATCTGCCGTAAAAGTACTTCATCTTTTAAGGCCTACTCTAGCATTCTTTATTACAATATTATATATTATTATTTATTACATATAATAGTTGGATAAACAATTTGCATACAGAATACTATTCACCCTCACATTAAATTGTGGATATACTATTTAAAATTTTACTTTTTTTATTTGGTCCTCAATTTTTATTTTATTTTTGCCCAATTGCATGTTTTCGGGGCCAAATTCAAAAACAATTAAATTAAATTTATTGACTAAGAAAAAGAATTAAAAGATAGTAGACCAAGATAAAAATGGCATCATAAATAGGTGATGATTTTCAAAGTTCACACAAAATATTTACTTTAATCCTCAAACTTTACAACCTATATATATTCGGTCTCTTAATATTTTTTTTGCAATTCAACTTTGATATAAAAATTTATTTTTATTATTTTTAGTTTTTAGTTTGAAAGAGAAAAAAAAAAAAGGTCCTCGAAATCCAACAATAAAGAGAAAAAAATTGATTATGAACACAAAAATAGTTAATTTTGATGTCAAAGAGTTTCATTTGGACAAAAAAAGTTTATGTTTATGTGTTTTTTTAAGCCTTGAAATGCCTAAAAACCAGATTTTTTTTATTTTGGGTCGATTTTGGATTTTTGAGTGATTATTTAAGGTCATATATGAGTTTGTAAAGGTATTTATCCTTTATTATAGGTATTTTGGATCAAAATGGG
This sequence comes from Populus alba, assembly GCF_005239225.2. Taxonomy (NCBI): domain Eukaryota; kingdom Viridiplantae; phylum Streptophyta; class Magnoliopsida; order Malpighiales; family Salicaceae; genus Populus; species Populus alba. The sequence goes on from NC_133287.1 coordinate 3,792,198, forward strand.
ATTGAAAAAAAAGTTTTTGAATAAAAAAAATTTATACCCCACTTTTTTCACCACCTAGTAGACACATGGAGAATATAGGCGATAGGTTGTATGTGATATATTTTTTTTCAAAAATATTAAGATAGACTACATGTTATCCATTCTAGTTACATTAAGAAAATAGAGCCCATGTGCAACCTACTCTTGCATGCCTTGCTTGTGGGGCCTTCCTTTTAATGGCCAAGCCCATCAATACCTGACCTCTTTCTTTCTTGTTTCATGATTTAAAAAAAATCATATTTTTTTATATGTTTTTTTAATAATTTTTTAGATTATATTTCAATTAATTCCTCTTCTCTTTGATTTTTTATTTTTTTATTTAGTATTTTTTTTTAAAATAGTAGTTATTTTTTTAATTATTTTGTATGTATTTAATTTTTGAAGAGGTTATTCTAATTAAACTTTATTTTTAAAAAATAAAAATTATTTATTTATTTTTGGTATTTCTAACAAGCACGCTATTGCGAAATATGTTTTTTTATTTATTTAATATTTTCAATTTAGGATTTCTCCTCTGCCTTCAACTTTAAAAACGGAAATGTGAAAAATAAGTTGAATACCAACCTTGCAACTTGCAAGCAATCACCAACTACGCCTAATATGGCAAAAAAAAAAAAAAACAAAAAAAGAGTGTGAGCATACTTGGCCGTGGAGTGCAAATCATGCCAAAAATTGTGTCGTTGTAAATGAGTTGTCATGATGAATTTGTGCTAAAGCACACGTTGACTCGTAGAAGAAAAATAAAATTTAGCCATCGAATCTTCAACCCATTTCTTTGTGGATTGCATCTAGACATTCAATTGCTAAAGAAAATCCAAATGTAGATATATTTCTTGTCCCTAGGTCGTCGTCATTGACCAAATCCTAATTAGAACATTAAGCAAAATAATTCAAATTATGATGATTTGAAACAAAACAAAAATGTAAGTATTTTTTGAATTCAGTCACCATACCTTCTTCTTTCTCAATCTAGGGGCCTGATGCTTCCCCTTGTGTGTGCGTGAAGCCGGTTGATCATCCACAGTGAGAAAGATGGATGGGAAATCTGTACCCTTAAGCCTCTATTGAACTCAATTCTGACCCGTGATTTTGTCTGGTTTCCTCTTGCCAATATTTAGGGTTTGTTTTGCCCTAAATTGTTTTGCATTTTAATGCTAATTATGTATTTTATATGAGATATCGATAGTTATAAAAATTAAGGTGGTGGGCAATGAAGTGGTGTTGTAGAATTATGATGTGAACGAGGTGGTGGTGGTGGCAGCATGAAGGTGATAATAGTTAAAATAGTTGGATAATACTATAAAAAAATTTTTATTCATAAAATATTTTTAAGAAATTTTATAATCTAAAAATATTTTTTTATATAAATGAACAATGTTTAAAATTCTTGTTTTTCTAAAAATTGTGGTTTTAATCTTAGATGACAAGTCGTCTGGTTTTTTTTATTTATCTAGAAAATCATTTTTCATCTTTTTTTTTTTTACCCAAAGCACTTAGAAAAGAAATAAATACATTTACAAAACCCATAACTGACCTAAAAAAAACAAACAAAAAAAAGCCGCCCAAAAACTTCGAAACTAAAAATCTTTCCAGGTTTAGATCAGATTTTATAAGCCATTTCAAGGTTAAAAAAAAAAGGCATAAATGGATCTCTTCTCACCAAATCGAACATTTTAACACCAAGAGAGACCTTTTTTTTGCCCAAATAAGTGGAAACACTGATTTTCTCTTTCTATCACTAGGTTCCAACGACCTCTCTCTCTCCTCTTTCTCAAACCAGGAATCAAAAAATAATAAAAATTAACTTTTGCAAATTTAAAATATTGAGGAACCGAATATATATAGTTTCTAAAGTTCAAGGATTAAAGTAAACATTTTGTGTGAACTTTAAAACTATCATCTATTTATGGTGCTTTTTATATTTCGGTACTCTTTCTTTCAATTTTGTCATTAATCGACAAATTTAATTTAATTGTCCTTAAATTTGGTCTAAAAAAGGATGCAATTATGAAAAAAAAACCTTTAAGGACCAATTTGAAAAACAAAAGGCTAAATTATAAACCATACATTCACAATAAAATGTGAGATGGTGAATAATGCATCTTGCTACAGGGGAAACCCTACATGTTTTAGTATTTTACTTAACAAGGCTATTTTAATGCTAGGTTAAAGGAAAAAAACCTGAAAATACTCTAATTAAATATCTTATAAGGTGTTATTAAGCATCACTAAATTATAATCTAACACTACTAGTAACCAAAATAATCAATTTAAATATATTTATATCTCATCTCTTCTTTCGATACATGAAATAGGCAATAACAAGATACATAATAAGGACTCTCTTCTACAACATATGTATCAAGACAACATAGTGTTTTTTTTTTTAAATAACACATTCCATTTTTTATATATAAAAAAATGAGCACAATTCTTAAATTTTTTTTTTTAAAATAACACATCTTAATGAGTTATGTTGTCAAAAATAGTGCAATCTAATAGATTGCATGATTGGTAACAACACTACTCAACTTAAAAGGAAGATTTTTCAAGTATGAGTTCCTTTGTGATTCTCCTCTACATACTTAAAAAATGTTTTTTCAACTATAGTGCAAGCGCTATACAAAGGCTCTCCAGTATATTAGCAAAGATGAATTTTCACTCCTCTTCTCATATAAAGAAAAATCGATGAACTCGTAATAATAACTGAGTATTTTTTTAAGTCTACGTGTATCAATATAACAAAAACTTAAAAACTAGTGATGAACCGCTCAAAACCCTTAGCAACACTAATAGATTGGGTCAAGGCACTAACGACCATGGGCCATAAATAACATGCTTGGACTCATTTTCTGCCTGACAGGCATAAACAACTTGCTTAAGCCCAACACTTCCTCGATAATTCATGACCTTTATACAAGTTTCTCAATGTTTCATATTGATCCAATATATATTATTTTAAATTGAATACAACTCAAAATATTATATGGAATAAAATGAATTTCAAGCCTTTTTTCTCAAAAAAAAAAAATCAAAATTTATAAGTTATAAATATCTCAATCGATTTACTATTTACTCATAATTTCTTTATTTTCAATATTTTTAGTATTATTGCATGTGCAATCGCCATTGTTGAAAAATGCTATAAAAATCATAAATTAACCTTATTTCAAGAGACACATGTATAAAATACCTTGTTCCAAACAAACAAAAACGGTTTCATGACAGAGACTAATCCAAGTTGCTATTACAGATGACTCGTTCAGGCGTGTCTTACAGAGAAACAATGGGGCTGCTCTCTCTATTGTTGTGAAACACGCGATGCATTATTGTGGGTTGACAAGTGGACCAGGCCCTGGTCAACCACGTGTCTCGTGTCGTCGAATCGACAAGTGTTCAACAAGAAAAAGCCAGCTAATCAATCAGAGACAATTGATTAAGCTAATGATAATCAAATGTTTTGTTTTATTTGAAATTGTTTGTAAAATGTTAACATTCAAAGCAATAAAAAGAATTTTAACGCACGTGGCTGGCCTGGGTTCGATCAGCACACTGGGTTGGCGCACGTGAAGGCCAAAATTTGTGGGTCCGAGAGCTGATGGGCGCTATTAATTTTCCCAAGAGTATTGTCTGTCATTTTTTCCTTTCAAGCCTGCCTCATCTCCAAGCCCGCACGTGGCTGGCCTGGGTCTTGGCTGACAATTTTTTTTCGACACTCTTAAAATTTTACAATATTCATTTACTTAAGTATTATTATAAATAGTTATAACAATTTTAAAACACAGACATAGAAACTAATAATTTCGAAGTTGTTGAATGTAGCTACACAGCCACCAACACCTTCCCTGTCTATGTTCTTGACATTTCGGTCCATAAGTTTGAACTCGAGGGAAGGGTGTCACAGTCAAGAACTTGTCGAAATCTTTGCCAAACTTTTGGTATGAAATAAGCTTAGCTCATGAGCTGTTTGATATCCTAAATTTTGTGGACTTATCAAAACTAGAGTGACTTTCACTTAATTCTATTATAATTCATAGATCTGATGTCTATCCAACACCTTAAAGTTTCACATACAATACTAACTCAATCTTCAAAACCTAGCACCCACTCAAACCTGAATCTCGATAACTTATACAAGGTTTTAAAAAGTATTTTGGGATGCTCCTGATCTAGTCTTGAATTTACTCTAGAACATTCTAAAACTTAATTTTAGAAAGACTACTACTATATATCCAAGACTCAATCTTAGATTGACTACTAAGCGCTTGGATTAGATCCTAACCCAAATCATAAAACCAGTCTCAACATTGTTTCTATTCAAACTCGAGAAGCCATAGACTCAATTCTAAATCAACTCTTGGATAGCTTGGATGAGGTTCTATCCCAAACCTCGAACCTTGAACAAATCACAACCAAAATTCCTGGCAACCTAAATCAAGTTCTCTTATTCAAACCTCAAGCACCTTAAAAGTGATCTTGGCCTAAATTTTAAAGGCTTCGTACTAGTTCTTGCCTTTAATATCAAATGCTTTGAATTAGTTGTCAATCTAAATCTCGTTTAATTTTAGACTTTTGAATCTAAATTGACATAAAAAACATTAGATCATAGTATAAAAAAAATTAGTTTTGAAAACCTTTTTCTTAGAAAAAAAAAAAGGAGTGGTTTGTGGTTCTCAAAAGTTTTCAAAACTTGTTTCTAATTTTATTTTTCTGAAAACCAAAAAACACTTTTCATTTTTTGTTTTCAAAAATTTTGAAAGAAACAACCCCTTCTCTCTTTTTTTTAACATTAATTACTAATTGTATGAAGAGAGCCTTTACCCAAGTAACTATAAAAACGAGCCTTTCAATTAGTTGTTGATACTCTCGTGAATTTTAATGACAGATTAAACTCTTAAGAACTTTCAAGCTGAAATGTTTTTCAACTCAGGTCACGGCAGAGCGACAAGGAAACAAACCACACTTAATAAAAAATCATATCCGTCAATCAGTATAAAAACTTCCGATCATCAATAATTGAAATACGTTGACTGTGATTTCATTCAAATTTCTTATGTGCTTGGTCATAGCCGAAACTGGTACAGTGCCAAAAGCTGTCCGTTGTCTACGAGTAGACCCGTATGCATGAAAATCAAGGCAGGCCCACCAGAGTTTCCCAGGTCCGCATACTTTTGAATAGCATCTAATCATATTATGTATTTTGCTTTTTTGCCTTTGCGTTCTACCATATATGATAAAAGCCTGCACTCAAATTAAACAAAGACCTGCAGCATCTCTAATTATTTGGTATAATAGCTACAGATTCATCTATATATATAGCTAGTTCTGCTGTCTTTCTTCTTCTTCTTTTCTTTTTTGGGTTAGTAGCTAGTATTGCTGAAGGTTTTTACATTGATGGAGCACAACTTTAGTTCATTAAGAACTGACAGAAAATTAATAGAGAGAAATAGAAGAAATCAAATGAAGGAACTCTACTCCCAGCTTAATTCTCTTGTACCCCATCAAAGCTCAAGGGTTTCTCTCTCTCTCCCTCCCTCATTGTTCACACGTTATTGTTGTGTATTATATAACATGAAAGCTCTTTTAGTTATGATCTTTCTAGCTCTGATCTTTTCTTTATTATTTTTGTTCTTTTTTTATGGGGATTGCGGTGCAGGAACCAGTGCTGTCAGTGCCTGATCAGCTAGATGAAGCTGCAAGCTACATAAAAAGGTTGCAGACTAACTTGGAGAAGATGAAGGAAAAGAAAGACAGTTTAATGGGAATTGAAAGGGCAGATTATACTTGCAAGAACAGTGGTGGAGGAACAACAGCCGGTTTAAGATCACCACAAATTGAGGTTATTGAAACGGGTTCCACTTTAGAGGTTGTTTTGATGAATGGCCTGGACAGTCGGTTCATGTTCAATGAGATCATTCGTCTGCTTCATGAAGAAGGAGCAGAGATTATTAATGCCAGTCTTTCTGTTGTAGAAGATACTGTATTCCATACAATACATTCTAAGGTACAGCAGCTACCCAGCCAGGAGATGATTTTTTTATTAATTTTGCTTGACAATTTATTTTCTGTGCTTTTTAATAAAGAGTATTGATTGTTTACAAGTTGTAGAGTTCTTCTATAACTCGAGTACTTTCAAATTAATTGTTCAGGTTGGAGATTCTGCCCACTGTATTAATGGAGCTGCGAGGATATCTCACAGGCTAAAGAAGTTTGTCCAAGATGATAATGAGTTTTAAATTGTAATTTGAGTTTTGCTGGTTAAGTTAAGTATGCATGGAGATCTCATATGCGTGAGTTTCCTACCCAGAAGACTGACTCTATCATGTTGAATATTTGCTTCTTGCCAATATAATTAAAGATTTATATATTGTTCTTTCTCCTGGCTATCGGTTTTAGGCTTTGTTCATGTGGGATAGAACTGATTGATACATAGATTAGATACGATATCTAAGCTATATATATATTATTTCAGAATTTTATATATGTTTTATATAAATCTAGCCACCATTAATATTATTATAACTCAAGGAGACTACTGGAAAATATTCAATTAATTATTAACCAAAATTAAGATCTTCAGTACTTCATAGTAATTATTTCTTGTTGTTTAAATAGATTAATGCATTATTTCCTATCTCCCAGGATACACAGAAACAAAAAACTGTGTTTATTTCTTTTGAATGCATGGTCTAGAAGTTCGATGATGCTTGCAGCATGATAGGATGAGTCCACTATGATCATTAAGTGGTTGATTGGAAATATGGTCTAACCTGTATTTTAAAAAAAAATTATTTTTTATTAAAAAATAATATATTTTTTATATTTTTGGATTAATTTGATGTGCTGATCCCAAAAATAATTTTTTAAAAAATAAAAAATATCATTTTGATGCATTTCTGAATTAAAAATACTTTAAAAAGTAATTATAACCATACTTCCAAATAGACTCATCCAAAAAAACTACTTGTGCATGTTTAGCACTTTGGGCTTTGGGCGGCACATGCATTATATTTCAGTAGTGTAAAATAAAATTTCACCGTATTATTTGGTTCTCTCTTGATGATCCTTCATTTTTCCCCTTTCATTTCTCTCTTTTATCTTAGGAATTCAACTTTGGTTTTTATTGTTATCGGTATTTTAAATTTAGTTTTTTTTTAGTTTTGATTTTTGTCTTTTTTTTGTTAAAGTTTTAATTATTTTCAATTTAATCCTTCAATTCTAATTTATAAGTGTAAGTTTTTCAATTCGGCCCTTCTATTTTTGATTCCTTCTTTTTTTCTTTGCTCTTTTTTCAAAGTTTTATGGTTTCAAATTTATCTCTCATTTCTTGTTTTTGATTTGTTTTCAATAAGAATAATACAAAATTCAATTTGGTCATTTTTCTTTTCTTTTGATTTTTTATTTTTTCCTGTCTTTTTATCAAAGTATTTATGGTTGTTAATTTTATCCTTCAAATTAAGTTTATGTTTTTTGTTATTTCAATAATAATAGTAAATCATTCTAAATTCAAATTTATGATAAGAAATTCTAAATTACATTTTTAAATAAATTATAAATGAATATAAATTTGAATTCCATTAAAATAAAATGGTATAAAAAATCAAATATATAAAAATATTATATAAATTAAATGTATCAAATAAATCTAAATGTATTATATGTAGTCTATTAATTAAATATAAAAGGTAGTGGTCCTAAAAGAATACCTGGTGTAACTATTCACAAATAGAATCTAGATAGTGTGTGTCGGTATCAAGATAAAAAGAAAATGTGAATATAATCAAATAGTAAAAAATAAAATTGTCAAAGAGAAGACACGGTGTTGTTGTTGTTGTTGTTTTTAATAATAATGGTGGTGGTTGTAATAATAATAATAATAATGTAGGTGGCGGTTGTAATAATAATAATAATGTTGGTGGTGGTGGTGGTGATAATAATAATAATAATAATAATAATAGTAGTAGTGATAGTGATAGTTATGATAACGGTGATGATAGTAGTGGTGGTTGTGTGATGGTAGTAATAATGATAATGATGATGATGATAATTGTGGTGGTGATAGTAATAATAATGATACTAATAGTAACAGTAATAACAATGATAATAATAATAAAAATCATAAATAAAAAATAAAAAAATAACTAAAAAGAAAAGGGATTTTGTTGTAGCCATATGGACAATTCAATATTCATTATAATAGTTAAATGATGTTCATAACCTTCCTAAAAATAAAAACCCTTGCCTTGAAGCCAGTATTTTTGTATTTTCACAAAGTTTATTAGTCATTGTAGATTTGGTTGGGGTGTTTTCTTCTATTCAATAGTTTTAATCACAACAAAATAATGAAAATTCTCCTAAGAATAAAAGAATCAACACAGTAGGGGCAATGATATCTTAATATATATATATATATATATATATATATATATATATATATATATTTTACAAATAATCAAGTTATATGTGAGCCCTTAAATTTAAAAAATATAAACAATTAGAGTTAGGGTTTCAGGGTCTTTTATTTAATTTTTAAATTTTTATTAATTATAGGTTTGATTAAGGGTGATAACTTAATGTATTATTGATGTAGTATACTCTACATGTTGCCCCTAATAATGCATTGAAAAATAATATAGAATCAATTTAAGATAAATGTGGTTTGAATTTACCAATAGCTCGTAGATTCTTGAGGTTTGTGATTACTGGTTGGAAAATTGATTCACCAAAGTTTCTAATAATTTATTGTTTTTTGGATTGTATAAATTTTGCAACTGAATGTGGCTATAAAAATCCTAAACTAACCTAAAAAATAAACAGAAAATCCACATGTTTAATCAATTTTTCTTTTTTAAAAAATTCAATCAAACTGAACTGAGACTAATTTGTTTGTGGATCGTGTGTGTGTGTGTTAAAATTCTTTTTTAATAAAAAATCAATTCAAATAAAAAATGTTAACTCTGGTATCAAGTTCGAGGAATCTATATGTAAGTGGGGAAGGTAGCTAGCAAGCTAGGATTCTTTTTTATAATATTTTATGAGTCCCTATGTCTAGTTTGTGTTGGTTGATGAGTTATTGAGGACTTGAGGCATGAAAAAAGGCTTGCTATATAACCAATTGAGTCAATGGTTTACGTCATCACGATGACGATCGAGGTCTCTCTCTCTCTCTCTCTCTCTATATATATATATATATATATATATATATATATATATATATATATATATATTTCATTTTAGTAGATTTTTGAACGAGCCAGTTGGGGTGAAATTAATTTTTAAATTTTTTTTAAAACATGGTTAAGAATGAAGATTTTTTTTGCAATATCATCAAATCAAATCAAGAAATATAATTTTAAAACTTACAAACTTGACCTATTATCTACTTGAGTTTTAAATTAAACGCGTGAGAGATAATCTAAAATGAATTATTAAATCATGTTTGGGCATGATAATCATGTCAGATCCAAGTATTATGGGTATGACATGGTTATCAGATCTAAGTACCTTGAGTTTGATGTAATTGTCATCCTAAGAGTCTTGAGTGTTAGTAACCATGCCAACCCTGAGCGACCTAGGCTTGGTGACCATGCCAAACCCGGGCAACTTAGACCTGACAATTATGCCAAACCCACAGCTCCTAGGTCTGGTGACCATGCAAGACATAAGACGAGTAGGCCTGATGAACTATGTCAGACCCAAGCAAACAAATAAGACAATTATGCAATTTAGTTGCCAAGAGAGAGAAAGAAAAAACACAAACAATCAATTACTGGTAGCAATCTAACCATTATATGTTTACACGTGCCACATTATGTTGAAAATGGCACGACTTCAATCAAGTTAGACAGCAGATGACACGAATTGACTACTGGAAAGTGTCATACGTGCCTCCTTAATGTTGTGGGTGCCGCCCACTCACTAAAGCGTGTGGAACTCGAACCAGCAGCCTTCTGATTAAAAAATAAAAAATATAACATGAAAATACTGAAAACGCTCCTCATAATCCTCTTAATTATAATAAATACCCTCAAAGAAAAAGCTTTTTTTTTTTTTTTTGTCTTTTCTCAAACTACAAATGTTATTTTTCTGTACATGAATATTGAAAAAACATAAAATACCCTTGTCCAATAGCCCATTATTAAAAAAAATTAATTCTCCACCTCATAATATACTTTAATAAACCAAAATAAATTTTTTAAAAAATCTAATTACAGTTTTTAGCTCGAATCTCCTTTCACCAATTATTTTTGGACCTCCAACCATAATCAATAAACTATCGTCGTTAAGTAGAATCCATTGAAACTACTATCCACTGTTTTCATATCTTAATTTTAATAGAATATTTCATTCATCATTAATAAAGATACACTTGACCCAAAAAAAAACCTTGAGTAGAAAAAATTATAAAAACTTGCATCACCTAGAATGCATCAAGAATAATATCTTAATTTTTTAAAAAAATTAAGATAAAAAAAGGTTGGATAAAAATAGGAATGAGATATATTTAAACAACAAACACGCACAAAAAAATAAAAACAAAATAATGGATCGGGTGATTGCAAGCTCAAGTGATGAAGAGCTTGGGCTCAGCGAGGTTGGCCTGTATGCTAGAGCTTGGGTCAGGGAAGTGTTTCTAAAAGAAAGCAGATGATGTGCAACGTCACTCGTTTCTAAGCGATGCATCGTCCATTTGTCATCTCACCGCGATATGCGATCATAAAAAAATCAAGGGCCTTCGATTTTTGCCATTTTTGCCACCTTGTTGAGATTATTAAAGAAATTGATCATAATTACATCAAATTATGTAATTATGAAAATTGTGTCATCATATATGTGCAGATTCACGAAGCTTTGTTGGAAGAATTTTGAGTCAATACAAAGGTGCATGGATACACTAGTGATATGTTTGATCATGAAACTTCAATCACAGCTATTGTTTACAACCAATTCTCAATTTCTATAGAGCATGTTGCAGGTAAAAGAAATATCAAAATTAGTTCATTATTTATCCACAAGCAAAATTTTTAATTTGATCTATTAAAAAAATAGTAGTTGGAGAAATAAAGTTAAATGCAATAACCAATGGAAACAAGAAGAACTATATCCAATCTTGAGGGGTGTTACTCAACTAATTAGACTCTAGATTTGCTTTTTAGAGATCATCTATTCAAGTTTCACAAACCTTAAGACCATTGGAGGCTTACATGGTCGTTAACTTCAGAGCTTGTGGGATTAATCAAGATACACGCATGTTAGTCCGGATATCCATATTAATAATAATTAAAAAAGTATTATATCCAATAAGAAGATGAATTATTAAGAAAAACAAGTTATATTTAATAACCTTTATTTTACGCACGAATAAAGATTACGAAAAGTGTTTGCTAATGTTGGTCGCTTGCCAACAATACTACAAAGTTTATTATCCAAAAATAAACCAAATAAAAAAAAAGTTGATAATGATCAACTAAGAAAATAAACACTTCCTAATATTACAGAAAAATATTCTTTTAATATTCTAAAAAGTTCTCCTTAATTTATTTTGATAACAAACCAAAAATTAAATAAGAACGTGATAAGCCCGTAGAAATTAAAAAAATAAATTATAAAGCTCAATTTCTAACAAATAAAATGTTGAAAAAAAATTTAATAAATTCAAAAGAAACTAAAAAATAACTTGACTCTACTCAAGTTAGTCTGCCAAAACCACGACCTAGTTGTGAGATCGAGATAAACTTGGGTTGATATTCAAAACCCGTGACCCAAATCATGATTTTGAGAATAACCCTATAGAAGGTAAATTTAAAAAAAATTACAAAGCTAAATTCCTAATAAATCAAATATTAGGGAGTGAAACTAAAAATAATAATTAAAAAAGGATCCAAAACGGAACAAAAAACAATCAAAATAATAAAAACTAAATTTAATAATAAAAATATTACATAACGCTTTGTAATTTTAGCAAGACAATGTGAATTTCAAGAAAATAAGAGAGAAATGTTTTTACATTATTGATATAAACATGATTAATAAAAATAAAAAATATATTATTTTGATGTATTTTCAAGTAAAAAACACTTTGAAAAATTATCATAACCACAATCTTAAACACCTAACTCCTACCATAAAATTAAATTTCAGCCATGTATCCAAAATAAATAAATAAATAAATAAAGGTTATAAATTGAGAAATTTCAGCAAAACGGTCATTTCTAGATATTTGTTATCCACAAAAAAGTTCAAAGCACCATTCCAATCTACTGGGACAAAAAATATATATAGAAATCAAAATTTTCACGAGCCAAGAAATTCATGGTCCAAATCACAGTTCTCTGGAAATTGACACAAACTAAATGGATATTTACTTGTGTGGCAAGAACCATAGATCATGACCACAGCTAGCTTCAAGGGTCCGGTGCAGTGTTGGATTTTGCCAAATTGGAAAGTCCATCAAACGAAAGTGGTTGGTATTTTTGTCAGAGGATCAGATGCCATCCATAAGGAAAACTTTACCAGCCCAAATAGATGGACTACTGCGAAACCGTTTGGCAATGTGGTGGCGTCCATGTTTTCTATGATTTAAAGCTACAAGCTGTTTGGTAATACATGAACGCGCGATACTGTTCACTAGGTCCCACGTGTTACTGCGTTTGAAACGCGAGAAAATGAGAAGTAGCTCCTGCCTGCTTTCTACGCGGTGAAATGCTGCTATTGTAGTGAACAGTGGAGCATCCACTGTTCGGTGAATAGGTTTTTTTTTTTTTGAACCCAATACACTTAATTAATTTCACTTGCACTGTTCACGTGAACGTGAACAATAATTTTTTTTTTTATTAAAATTAGTTTAAGGTGAATTAAATTTACTCGTACTGTAATCTTAATTTTATTTTTGATAATATTTTACCTAATTTTGTAGTTCTTGTCGGATGAATTTTATACGTAATGAAATTGTAGATAGTTTTTTGTTAAAGTAATTTTTTTTATATAAAGTGTGATTTATTTCATGATGTAATAGCAATAGTTAAATCCATAATATTTAAATTAAAAACCATCAATATTAATATATATTTTTTAAAATTATTTTATAACCTCAATTTCAAAAACATTTTTAACCAAATACATTAAAACTACTTTTTCTTCAACCTCAATTTCAACCACAGTTTTAACCAAACATCTATTTTTTCAAACCAATCTCAACTAAAAGTACTTTTTATAAAACAATTTTTTTTAAACCACAACCACAACCGCTACCTACCGCAATACCAAACACACTCTACATGCATAACAAGCACCATGCAGCAACTGGGACAACATCTTGCAGCACAACACCAAACCAGTACACCGTGCTAGGCTTGGGACAGCAAAGGCCAACCCTTTTTCTATTGGTCTGGGAAGGAACACACGGTATATCATTTGTTTTTGTGTTTGAATATGTTTTAAATATTTTATGAAATAAATTTTTAGGGTGTATCCTGAGTTTGTTCTTTAAAGATTATTAATTCAAGTTCTATAAATCTTAGGATTATTGGAGACCTATATAGTCATTAACTTTAAAATTTATAAAATTAGTTGATGTGTATGTAAACTGGCCTAACATTCTTATTAATAAAAAATATCTTATTAAATATGATCGAATGCTTTAAAATAAAGCAAAAGCAACCAAATTGGATCCAAATTCACAGTACTCATGCAGCAGTGGTTAATGCCTATTTATGCTCCTATATCTCCTAATATAGGAGATTTTGATCATAAATATATAAGAAGTTATTTAATGTTAATTTTTGTAAATTTTTTTAGTTAAATTTTATTTTTTAAAAAAATTATGTTCCTATTTATGTTTTTTTTTTCTTGTTTTGATTTTATTCCTTTTACTTTTTGGGTTTTTTTTAGAGTAATTACGGTTATTTTTTAAAATATTTTTCACTTAGAAATATATCAAAATAATATTATTTTTTTAAAAAAAATTATTTTTAAAATTATCACATTAAAATAATTTAAAAATATAAAAAAATAATTAGTTTAAAAAAAATTAATTTTTTTCAAAACTATTTTTCAAATTCAAAAACAAACAATATCTTTATATGTCCGAAGCTCACAGTGTCATTGTCTATGGGCTTATAAAACTTCCCAGCCCATTCTCAGAATCCACATTCGCAATTAACTATCATCACAAGGTCAAAACCGTAACTCCATAAACAATATAAACACCCTTAATAACAGCTAGGGTTTTCTTCAACCTTCATATAAAATAAATCCCATCTTCTAGTGCTTCAGTTTTCACTCGGTTCAGCCTCAAAATCTCAATTCCAATGGTAGGCGGCTTTGAAGTAGGTGCCGTCCCTTTCAATCCCGACGGTTGGGGTCCACCGGACGCCACCGTCACCCCCACCACCACCTCCACACTCCCTCTCAACGTCCCCTTCGCTCCCTTCTCTCGCTCTGAAAAGCTCGGCCGAATCGCTGATTTCACTCGCAATCTTAACCAAGGCCAAGGCGGAGCTGGTGGCCGCAAAAACGCTGCATCCGACTCCGTCTTCGACTTCACTGCCGACGATTCCTTCCCCTCCGCCGCTGATAACGACTCCTCTTTCCGTCTCGTTGACGGGAAGCCTCCTCCGCGGCCGAAGTTTGGACCTAAGTGGCGGTTCAACCAGCACAACCGCCCTCAGCTACCGCAACGTCGCGATGAGGAAGTGGAGGCGAAGAAGCGCGAGGCGGAGAAAGAGAGGGCTCGTAGGGACCGGCATTATAATCAAAACCGGTCCAATCAGAATCAGCCACGTAGGGAAGCGGCGGTGTTTAAGAGTTCTGTGGAGATCCAACCTGAATGGAATATGCTTGATCAGATTCCGTTTAGTACATTTACGAAACTGTCGTTCTCGGTCCCGGAACCAGAGGATTTGATTTTATGTGGTGGGCTAGAGTTTTATGATAAGAGTTTTGATAGAATCACACCGAAAGCAGAGCGGAGATTGGAAAGGTTTAAGAATAGGAATTTCTTTAAGGTAACTACCACTGATGATCCTGTTATTAGAAGATTAGCTAATGAAGACAAAGCTACCGTTTTTGCTACTGATAATATTTTAGCTACGTTGATGTGCGCAACCCGCTCTGTTTATTCTTGGGATATTGTGGTTCAAAGGGTGGGGAATAAGTTGTTTTTTGATAAAAGAGATGGATCCCAGCTTGATTTGTTGTCAGTTCACGAGACATCACAGGAGCCTTTACCAGAGGCTAAGGATGATATAAACTCGGCATATTCATTGAGTGTTGAGGCTGCGTATATTAATCAGAACTTTTCGCAGCAAGTTTTGTTTAGGGATGGGAATAAGGTTGCATTTGATGAGCCCAATCCGTTTGCCAATGAAGGTGAGGAGGTTGCATCCGTGGCTTATAAGTATAGGAGGTGGAAATTGGATGATAATATGCATCTTGTTGCTAGGTGTGAAGTGCAGAGTGTTGTTGAGGTTAATAAGCAAAGGTCGTTCTTGACATTGAATGCGCTTAATGAGTTTGATCCCAAGTATTCTGGTGTTGATTGGAGACAGAAGTTGGAGACTCAAAGGGGTGCTGTTTTGGCTACTGAATTGAAGAACAATGCGAATAAATTGGCTAAATGGACTGCTCAAGCTTTGTTGGCTAGTGCTGATATGATGAAGTTAGGGTATGTTTCCAGGGTCCATCCAAGGGATCATTTCAATCATGTGATTTTGGCTGTTGTTGGATATAAGCCTAAGGACTTTGCTTCACAGATTAATTTGAATACCTCCAACATGTGGGGTATTGTCAAGAGTATTGTTGACTTGTGTATGAAATTGAATGAGGGTAAGTATGTGCTGGTGAAAGACCCGTCTAAGCCACAAGTGAGGATTTATGAGGTTCCTGCTGATGCGTTTGAGAATGATTATGTGGAGGAGCCTTTGCCCGAGGAGGAACAAGCCCAGCCTCCTGAGGAGAATGCTGAGAATGCCGAGGCAAATGGGGTTACCAATGATGTGGAAGATAAAGAGATTGATGCTCAAGCTTGAAGGTAATGGTTTACTTTGCTTAGTTGACTGAAAGGATCTCTTTTTATGGTAGTTCATTATATACCTGCACTAGACATTTCACATATGAATATGATGATGACCTGTGGTAAGGATACATAAACTTCTAGGTGATACATCTGTTACCATGATGTTTGTTTGTAATGTGTTGTGTCAGATGATCAATTGGTCTCTGAAGTGCCTTTGCGTGAGAGAGGCTAAATTAGCTTCCCGCACTATGGCAGATAAAGTTATGGCTGTAGTCAAGGTCTGATGTTCTCATAGGCATGCACCAAGCAATTAAAGTTCTATTAGTTGATTTAATCAGTATTTCCTGAAATGTTTGTTTTGAGAGCTAACAGCTGTCATAATTTTTATTCTGTCAAGAAATTTTGCCCCTAACATTTTTGTTTTCCTTTCCATATGAATTTTTATTTTTTATTTTTTTTGCTCAAGGTATGTTTTTAGTTTTCTAGAGCATCTTCAGACTCTCGGTCAACATTATCACACAAGCCTCTATCCAATTTTTCTTATAACGAGTGTGCCATTGGTTATCCCTTGTAGATCCAGTAATTGAAAGGGCAACAACTATGCCATAATTGTAGCATCATCAAGTTTATGTGGTCTGGGGCTGAACCAAAAGTGATTTTTGAAGTTCAATGTCACTATGATTTTTAATCCATGTATTTGCAACATTGTTGCGTCCACTTGGTTTCATGATATCAATGCAAAATATATTTCATAATTTACCTTTGGTGTAAAAGTTGATCTGCTTCCTGTTAATTCTGTGTGTGTAAAACGATGAGAGAGAACTCAAAACCTGTTGGTTTACTATAACCATGTTTCATAGTTTTGGGTCTGTTTTTCATATTAGCTCAACCTTTCTTCTCAAAATGCTCAATTGAACTGCCTATAGAAAGTAACATTTCTTAATATGCTGGATTGAGCTAAACTTTTCTTCCATTCTCACCCTGCTTGTAATTTGTAGGTGTTTGTTTGTATGATCTCATGAATAACATTTTGTCCTATCTTTTTAATTAAATTTTCTATCTTGGTATATCATCCTCCAATTATAACGCTTATATAATTGCATCCTTTTCTTTTCCATAATTGTTTGCCTTCTAGTTGAGAAGCTAGTAAATGCGAGGAAATAAATTGATGACAAGTTAACTTCCTCTTAACTTGTTGTCAGTTCTCACAAGTCATGGTCACATTCTAGTGTTCATATGTTGTTTATTTTCATTATCTTGTGTTCCTGGTTTCTGTTGAATGAAAAACAGAAATATACGAGTGGGTTTTATTTGTTTGAGATTTTTCCAACATATTTCTCCTCTCCACATCTTTAATGGTAGGGAATATGTTCAACTTTCTAGGTTAAATTTATATTTCAAGTCACCATATATACCACTTTTCCCTTTCATGTTTTGTAAGATTGTCTACATGTTTGGTGACTGTACTGGTGTTGCTAAGGAAAAGAAAGTTATCTTCTATACTGTTTTATTTTCAATTAACTATTACCCTGGCGTAGTAGTTACACTTCAAAGAATTTGATTAATATCATAAGTTTTTCAGTTCGGTTTCCTTTTAAACTGATTAAGTTGATTGGTGCCTCCTGTATGTTGGGCCATTAAACTGTTGTAATTGCCATACCTATCATTTCTCAACTACTGGCCTGCTTTGCTGATTTATCCTTCATTGATTGGATCTTGCAGATCGATCTTTTGGTTTTGCTGTGAACAGAAGTCCCAGGTCACAAATGGCATTTGCAATTTGAGCATCCCTCCAGGATTGTGGTCCAGGGAGCACTCTGTTTTATTTTTATTTATTTTTGGTTCTTGTCAGTTTGCGCTCTGCTGTTGCAACTTGATCACAAAATTTGAAGCATCAGGTGCTTGCCTTTTTTAGATTTTGCTGTACCGAATTTGTAGCAGTGCTGGAGTTTTCTACTTTTCTTCGCCTGGAAACAAAATTATATATTATTTGGGAACTTGTATGATCAGCATGCTGGAAAATGAAGGCATAAAACTTTCGTCTTGTTTGAGTTTCTTTGTTCCCCGTTTGTGACCTCAAACAGTAAGGAAACCCTGTTGGAAATTCATAAATGAGTTCTGGCTAGGAATTCGATGAGATTAAGTGCTTAATCAAGCCTCTCTCTGTATTTTGTTCCATTAGTGTTAAAAAACCAAACACAGCTGCAAACAGAGTTCAATCTGTGCACAGATTTTTAGCCTGAATTCGGATGGATCTTGTCTGATTTCGAACCCGAGAAACAAAAGCATATGGCTTTTGGTTTCTGGCTGCTATAGTTTTCATATTTGATCTTAAAATAATCTGATCAATATAATTTCTAGATCCTGACTTTTAACATAATTCTTAATTTATCTAAAATAATATATCAATTTAAAGATTTGGCCCGCCACTTAAATCGTACAAAATGAAAAATGTGTTTTTTATAATAAAAAATTACTTTCAAATCAATCAAGACTTTAATAAAGAAGTATATATATCATGAATATAAATACTGAACAGAACCAAAAATTTAAACCTCACTCACTATTATTGATTAGATCCCTCGGAGGCACCAATGGTTTGCTGTGATAGTTTTCGAGAGGAGGGAAAAGCGAGATCTGAAAGGCATTATCGTATAAATAAAACTTTAATTTTGTCTTATCATCATCAATCAAGAATACTAGGGGAAAACTTTTGCCAACATGTCATTGGGCAAATCTCATAAAGCACACCACAACGTGTTCTTGCAAATCTTCTTTTCCCCAGCAAATCCTAAGACTTACTATTTTGAGCTTCATTCCCGCTGAATTCTGTATTATTTTTTTTAGAAATATATTAAAATAATATTTTTTATTTTTAAACAAATATTTTTAATATCAAAACATCAAAATAATAAAAAAAATATCAAAAAATATTAATTAAAAAAAATAAAATAAAATAAAAATATTTTTAAAATATAACAACAAACAAGTCACACAAATAGTATTCACATAGGGATTACTATAATCGAACCTAGTTGCTCTTCAAAAATTTTAACATCGAGCCTCGCATTAGAGTCTTCTTTGTTGTTTGTAGTTTCATTCTAAATGGTGTTTCATAAAAACAAAATTTAAAAATTGCTTAATTATTTTTTTTAATCTCTTTAATATGCTTATGCTATGATAAAAATAATTTTTAAAAATAAAAATATTATTTTAATATATTTTTAAATAAAAAAAATATCTAACAATATTATTTCGAACACTTCTTTAAAAATAAGGGTTGTTTAGAGTGTAAGATGAAAATAAGGAGTGGATTTTAAAGAAAAGACAGAAGAAATAAATAATCTAAAATTCGTATAATATTATGAATCCTCAAGTTCCATCTATTTGTATAAAATTCTTCATTTTTTTCGTTTCATTTCGCTTTGTCTTTGTTTTAGATATTGCCCCTTCCTTAGCTACCCTGGAGGCTATGTAACAACTGGATCCTATTCTGTAACTTCAAGGCCCTTTCTTTCTTAAAACCGAAAAAAAAATAATTTTCTCCAAGACAGCTGTTAACCACGGAAATGAAGGCCCTCTGATCAATTAAAAGTCCGTATTTTATTTGCAGTTGTTATTATTTTCGGTTTAATTTGATTTTTATTTAAAAAATAATTAAAATTGGTTGTTTTAGAAAAGAAAAAATCAAAACCGAATCGAAACCAGTTCAAACCAATTAATTTCAATTTGGTTTGGTTATTTCGGGGGAAAACTTGTTTAAATTGGTTTGGCTCGTTTTTTCCCGAATTTTATAGACTTGGCTTGGTTTTTTCTTGATTTTTTTCGGTTTGGGTTCGGTTTTAGATTTATAAAACCGAACAGATTGGTTTTTTTTAAAATTCTAATTGGTTTAATCAATTTTTTTATATAATTTGATTTTTTGAGTTATTATTTTTTTATTTAATTAATTTTTTAATTTTTTTACCCAGGATAGCATTTTAAGTTTATCGACAAGTCAAATCTCAAAAGGAAAAAAAAGGGGTGAGGAGTACTGGAATGTGCGGCCCGACTTTTTATCACTTGATTTAGGGTGTGTTTGGTATTGTGGTTGCTGTTGTGGTTGTGGTTTTAAAAAAGTACTTTTATAAAAAGTACTTTTAGTTGAGGTTGATTTGAAAAAATATATGTTTGGTTAAAACTGTGGTTGAAATTGAGGTTGGACAAAAGTAGTTTAATGTGTTTGGTTAAAAAAATGCTTTTCAAATTGAGGTTATAAAATACTTTTAATTTAAATATTGTAGATTTAACTACTATTATTACATCATGAAATAAATAATATTAATATCAAATATTTTTTATTATTCTATTAAACTATATGCAATGTCATCACATATGAAATCTATCCAACAATAACTATATTTTTCATGGTTTCTTAAACACGCAACAACAAAAACTAAATTTTTTGTTACGTCATCAAGTGATCTCCTTCTAATTTTTTTGAATAAAACACAATTAAAATACAAATAAAAATTGATTTTTTTTAATTGGGTCGGACATGGCAAGAACATAATTGGAATTGTGATCAAATTTCACGAATGCTACGTCATCATGCTATATCCTTCTAATTTATGTAGTGTTTATTAAATAAATATTAAATTACTAGCTTTTCAACTCACTTTTTGGAAAACTCATTTTTTTAAAAAAAAAATATAATTTTATTATGTACAAAATTCATTCGACAAAAAACTACAGTTTTCATTGACTTTTTAAAAAAAAAAACAAAAAAAAATTTATTAATATCACGTTCACATAAAAACAATTAAGGATTGTAGTTGAAAAACCTAGTAAAAATGAAGCTGGAAGGGGAGAGAGAGAGAGAGAGAGAGAGAGATGCAAACTGAGATTGTAACGATGTGTTTGTTTTAGCTTTTGTGGTTGAGGTTGTGGATGGGTACAATTTTTTTTTTATATAGCTTTTTTAGTGGGTTCTACACCCAAACTCAACCTCAACCTCTAAAACAAACACACACGTAACATTGGAGTTCTAATAATAACATTCTCAAAGATTTTAATAAAATAAATTGATATAAATCTTGAAAGATTGTCATCCATGACTAGAATGAATCACACGTGTCATTCACAAATAAGGAGTAACCCACCCGCTGGCAAGAACATCACATGCTCCTGCCATAAAAAATTTGAAGCAGCCCATTTGGGTTGTCCCAAACGAACCGCCTCTTTTTTTTTTTTTTCTTCTTATTTTGACCCGAGGAATTATTTAGGTCTCGATCCAAATACCAAGAAAATGTCTCGATTCAATTTAAAGTTTTTGATTAATCATAATACCTAGTTGTGCGTGCTAACTACATATATATAGATATTAAAATGATGGCCTCCTGAATCTTGGAGTGTGTTATAGTGTGCACGTATCGCTCGCGTTTAAGGTAGTGTTTGGGGCTGTGTTTCTACCTGTATTTTGTAAAATTTTAAATTTTTTTTTTTGCTAAAATTAAATGCGGTTTGTACCTTTTGGATCGTTTTAATGTGTTGATATCAAAAATAATTTTTAAAAAATGAAAAAATATCATTGACATGTATTTCGGTACGAAAAGTTATTTGAAAAGCAACCGCTATCACACTACCAAACACACATATAACATGCTTGGATAGTTTACATCACTAGTAAAACTAAAACCTGCTCTTAAACGAGCTTTCAATGGTTTATGAGCAATGCTATTTCGCAAGGAAAAATCAACACCGTAAGGATCGTGAGTCACCAAATCATGTCCCTATTCTAACTTTTATGTATTTATTTATTTATTAAAAAATTAATTATTTCAAATTTCATCATTATTGAGGGCATGTGAAAAGAAGAAAAAGCTATATCCTTTTGTTTTATGAAAAATGATTTTTTCAAAATATTATGTAATTAGTGGTTCACTCATTTGAGCACACACAACATCAGTCCATTATATACCTTGCTAAACTAAAATTGGGATTGCGCTTTGAAAATTCCAACTTGCTTGTTTCTCCCCAAAAAAAAAAAGATAATAATTTGATTACCTAGCTCGATCCCTTTATGATACTTACTTTTCAATAATAAAGTTATTTTTAAAACAAGTTTGCACGACAAACGAGACAAAAATTGTTTCTTGTTTTTCAAAGCAACTTATGCGCCAATGGAGATGAAGTCTTTTCCTTGATGATTCTAAGGGCATACCCCTCCACATTGTCAAATAATTTAATAAATTCTTTTGGATATATTGATCTTAAGGCTGGAAATCAAGGAAACAAATCCTGTGCATCGTCATATCAACCCCTTACAGTCATATCTAATAATAATATTATTAGAAATAATAATTATTTTTTAAAAGTATTTTTTATTTAAAATTATTAAAATAATATTTTTAGATTTTTTTTATTTCTTACACTAATACATTAAAACTATAAAAAAAAAACCTAAAAAAATTTATTTTAATATCTTTTCAGATAAAAAAAAATTAAAAATTATTTTGAAAAGTAAAAGCTAGTATCTTTTCTTTAACCCAGTTAGTCCAATAAAAACTCAATCCATATCAAATATTGAGAGTCCTGCAAAATTATCATTTCAAGATATTATAGGTCATGGTCATGTTTGGTATTGCAGTTCCAATAATATTTTTGAAAAAAAAATAGTTTGCAATTATTTTTATATATTTTTAAATTATTTTGATTTGTTGATGTAAAAATAAATTTTACAAAGTAAAAAAATATTTATTATCTTAATGTATTTTAAAACATATAAAAAAAAAAAACTTTGAAAATCAAATCTTCCCTACTCCTAAAGAGGCCATAATACTACTAATCTCGAGAATATAATCAAACTAGCTGGTGGATTTACACAGATAATGTTTGGTATTGTGTTTGTACCTGCGTTTCATCAAATTTTGAATTTTTTTTTTTGCTAAAATTGAGTGCGGTTTGTATTTTTTGGATCGTTTTGATGTACTGATGTCAAAAATTAATTTTTAAAAAATGAAAAAAATCATTGACATGTATTTCGGCACGAAAAGTTATTTGAAAAGCAACCGCTACCACATTGTCAAACACGCTCTAATTGTGTTAAAAGTTGCTTATGTAAATTGTATTTGGAAGTGGGTGTTAGATGTTATTTTTTAAAGTATTTTTTATTTAAAAATATATCAAGATAATATTTTTTTTTTTTTAAAATTTATTTTTTACATCACCACATCAAAACCATAAAAAAACTAAAAAATAATTAATTTAAGATAAAAATAAATAAACTTTAATAAAAATCAAATGGAACCTCGATTCCAGAAAGTTTAATAATAGTAATCAGTTAAGTAGCCCGGGCATCAAATCCATAAGCACGAGAGAAATTATTGGGATCTACATGGTGTAATCAATATCATTGAGTGGTTTACAGGCAAACGTAGATATTGTTTATAATGCTGCCTGTGCATGTCTTGACTTTCATCCCATTGGCACATGCATGATTTGGCTCCTTTAATTAAGATGCATCCTGAGGAGTTAGGCCCTGCTAGAATCATCCTCTTCTAGGGCAAACGACAGTACCATATGAACCTTCTGGCAAAATTATTTAATTCCATTGAAATGGAGGTTGCAGGGGCGCCGTATGAACCCTAAACCCTGGAAAAAAAGGGTTATTATGCCCATGACTTTTCAAAATCGAACACTATTAGCTTCAACTGTCGATTTCTTTAATCCAGTTTGTCAATCTCAATATATTGCTGTTCCCAAGAAAATTCAATGCCATTAGTACTACCCAAGGGAACCGTGTCTGCTTTTTTTTTTTTTTTTTTTTTTCTTTTCCAATTCTTTCATTTTCATTTTTTAATGATTAAAGTGTCCATGTATTTTTTACTGGTTTATTAGTATCTCTAACTAATCAAGATTTCATTACTTTATTAAAACAAAAAAGAGAGAGAGATACAATCTCAACCCTGAAATTTTAAATTATAAAAGATAAACAACAATCTATTTACTATTCTTGAAAAGAATTATCCGATAGAAAAAGTTGGAAAGAAAGAAAAAGAAACGCAATCTCATTATTTATCTTTTGTGTTAAAGTGAGCCAAAAATTTCTGCCATGAGGAGATCAGCAAGCATTAATTAGTATCAAGTTTTTTGTTTTTTTAATGTATTCTTGCTTTTTATTGGGCAGTATTGCAATGATTGATTATAATAATCATTTTCAGTTTGTTTCAGTTTTTATTTAAAATAATAACAAAACCATGACTTTTTTTTAATTGAAAACCAAAACCCGTTCTAATTATCAATTCAAGTTTTTTCAGATTTTTCAGGTTATTTTTTCACTCTTATATGGTTGACAATAATGATAATCAAAGAAAGTGACAATAAAAGTGTGTTGCCATGTTTAGATTATAAACGAATTTAAACATATATATATATATATAGATTAAAGTATAGTTTATGAAACTATGAGGACTAATCAAATAGTTTTGCTGAACTATAGGGACTAAGCTACGATTAACCCCCGCCAACTCATTGATCAATCCGAAAGCAGCTATCTCCGTTAATGGCGTGCCGTTGTCTGTTAAACTACCTTATAATCAGCATTAGTGCCTCCTTATTTTTCCATCGGTCCTTCGACACAAAAATCAATAAAAAAAAGAAAAAAAGAAAAAAAGAGGTTCCTTTATAAATAATTTAAATTTCGAAGAGAAAAGTTTTGGACGGGCATGTCCTTGTTACAGGGAGCGCAGACTGTGGCTGGCAAAACTCAGAGACTTGTCAGCTTGTCCATGTCTTTTTTCGACCAAGAGCAACGCCACGTTGTCCATCGTACAATTAGCTTTCCCAGTGTAAGTTCAAAACTATGAAATTAAAGCATGTTTAAAAGATAACGGCTACCAATGGGTTAGGATTGTGTTTGTTTTTATCTTTAAAAAGTGTTTTTTAAAATTAGTTTTTTTTTTTATATAATTTTATATTGTTTTAATATTCTATATCAAAAATAAAAATAAAAAATACTAAAAATATTTTTAAATAAAAAAAAATTGTCATTACAATTTCAAACATTACCTTGTATTAATATCTCGTAATTCTTATCTTTTTATTTTTTTGCCCTTTTATTTTGAGAATTTGAGGACTTGAACAGTTTTAATTAAATTGTTATTGAAGTACAATGAGTGTTTTTGAGTTTAAATATTTTTGAAATGATTTTTGAAAAATATATTAATTGATATTTAAAAAAAATTAATAATTTTATTATATGAATGACAAAAAAAAAACAAATAATTTTTTTAAATACAGTAAACCAAGTTACAAAACACTTAGTAATAGGATGCATCGGACCATGTTATATAAAAAATAACTATTAAAATCAAGGAAGAGGAGGTACATAAATGGAAGAGTAAATTTGTTTTTACATTCAAAAATGTTTTTCAAAATTTTTATTTTTTTTTTAAAATAAGTTTTTTATAATTTTAAATTATTTTGATTTATTTATTTTAAAAAATAAAAAATATTATTTTAATATATTTATAAATAAAAAATATTTTTTAAAAAATTATGTTCACTCGGAGACAAATTTTTTTTTTGTTATATTAAATAAATCTAATAGGAAATATACTAACAAAAAAATTTTGAACGGGAATATTTTTAAATAAAATAAAAATAAATATTCAATTAAAAAACTATCAAATATATATATGAATTTGATTGAATTGATCAGATTACCCATCACCTAACCTATAATATCTAATTAAATTTTTTTTTTAATCCACTATTATAGATGATATCTACCTTATAAGTTAAGTGCAAATATTACACACCACTTTTTCTAACAAATGAGCCAAGATACATCCCTCCCTGGATACAACAGTCTAGAACTACTTCTCGAGCAGATTTACCCCACTGGTGTAGAGAGAGAGAGATTTATCAGCAAAATCGCAGCGAATCACGGCTTGCTAGGAGGTGTTTGTAATTGTGTTACAGCTGTATTTAAAAAAAGTTAAAATGTTTTTTAACTTTAAATTATTTTAATGTAATAATATAAAAAAAAAAAATAATTTTTTTTTTTTTTACTTTAATATATTTTTCTACGTCCGAACAGTCACTTGGTCTATAAAATCCGTCCCTTGGAAGCTTATCTCCACATCTCTGTCTCTATCTCTCGGTTTCTCAGAGGGGTCCAAAAATAGAAAGAGATGGGTTTTGTTATAGCTAAAGCACTTGTGCCATTCATCCTTTCATTGCTATGCTTTACTGTTTTTAGTGAAAATGCAGAGTCACTGCCAGCTGAGGCACCCCATCACCGGGGCTCCTACCATCACTACCCAACAGCAGCACCAGTGAGTGCGCCACCGAGTCATGCGCCTAGCAAAGCACCAACCCCACATCACCACCGCCGCCAACATCATGGTCACGCACCAGCTCCTGCACCAGTTCACACTCCAGCACATGCACCAGTGTACCCCCCAAAGCCTCACATTCCCCCACCAGCACCGGCGCACCCTCCCAAGCAGTCTCACATGCCCCCACCAGCACCGGCGCACCCTCCCAAGCAGTCTCACCCAAACCCACCCGGTTTTCACTTCCCAAGAAAGCTCGTAGCAGTTCAAGGTGTTGTTTACTGCAAAGCTTGCAACTATTCTGGGGTTGATACCCTCTGGGGAGCAAAACCAGTTCTTGGTAACTTGTTCAAACTCCCTAATCCCTCTGGCTTAAGTTTATATCTTTTCTAAAAACAACAGTAATGAGTTAATCTAACAATATTCTTAAGAAACAACATTCAAGTAACTATACCGTTTTGCATGTTCAAGCGTAACTATAGCTTCCTCCTACAGGCCAAAAGGATAACATGAGCTAGCTAGATCGTTTATTTTGTGGAAATGATGCTTCTTTTTTGTGTTTATCTTGAAAGTTTATTTCTTGGGCGTGGACATGCATCAGAGAGTATATAAACTCTCTGTCCTTTGTTCGACAATTTTACTTGTACAAAAATAAGAGACAAGTTATTTTGTAGGCTCGCGTACGTATATTATTGCCGTACATGTTCATACGCATTGTGTCAGCTTTCCAGGTCTCTCTGCGACATGGACATATCCGTTATGTATTTTATTCAAGTTTTGAATTTATGGACAGATAGAGAGACGAGGTCTCTACTCTTTTTATGAGTGCATGTAACATCAATTAGATAATAAAGTTATGGGCTGAAGCAGCTTTATTTATTCCAAGGACTAGCTCTTTACTCTAGGTACAAAAGTAAACGTCAAATGCCTAGTGTCTAGCATTGTGTATGGGTATCCTCCGGCTAGAGACCTAAAAGGGAGGAGGGGAGAGGGAAGAAAAGTAATTGTTATTATTTTTTGTCCACTGAAGTGAGTAAGCATTGATTGTCATGTGCAGGTGCTACTGTAAAGCTACAGTGCAATAATACCAGGAAGCCACAAGACGTGAAGGCCACAACCGACAAGAATGGTTACTTCCTCATCAAAGCGCCCAAGACCATCACCAGCTACGGAGTTCACAAGTGCAAGGTGTGGCTAGTCTCATCACCAAATACTGCTTGCAGCAAGATAACTAATCTCCACGGTGGCCTGACCGGCGCCATCTTGAGGCCTGAGAAGAAGCCTTATGTTGATGAAAAGAAGCATGAATGTGCCCTCTTCAGTGTTGGCCCTTTTGCTTTCGAGCCCAAATGCCCTCGTTAATCCCCCATAGTTTGTATTGGTTTGCTGCCCTATGGTTTCTAGCATTGCGTGTCGCCACTTTACTTAGAGTTTCTTTTGAGTTATGTAATGGCAGTTTCTTAATTACTTCAGCGTGCCGTCTGAGAGAATAATTTGTAGCATCCATATATTATAAATAAGCATTTGCCTTTTATTTTAGGTGTCAGACTCTTGGACCATAATTATTACTTAGGCAAGAAATGCCACAGCTCGACCAAAAAGCAAGATAATCTAATCCATTCGAGTTATTCAAAAAATATCTTTATGATATGGTAGACAAGTTTCAAGAAGTGGGCGTTTGCCCCCCCTCTCTTGTGTAAGCCCGGCCGCCCTTGGCGGCGAGGCTGCTACTGAGTTTATCAAGGTAGTTCTCTTCAAGGAAAACGAGCACTTCACGCCAAATATTTCAAATGATTTTTCTAGTGATTCGACCCTTTTTTTTCCTTTTCATGTTGGAGAATTCACTCTTATTCTGGCCTGTAATTTGCAGCAGCATGTCATCGATCAGAAGGGTAGCTGCCTAGTCGCAGAAAACTTATTCTGAAGAAAAAGAACAAGAACAAGAAAGTTTTACATAAAAACAACTGTTTCTTTTGAAAAAAATGTGTGTTTTTACCCAAATTACCAAGTAACAAGGTCACCGCAGTATAGTTACTTCAAATCGCCGAAAAATTCCCGGTAAGGGTGAGTACAATAATTTCTTTTTAGGCACAACCTCCAAAGAATGCCGATCAACATGGGATTTGGCTGCCCTTCCATCGGATTCCATTTGTTTTGTTTTTAGCTTTCATTTTTTTTTTTTTTCAACATGACCAATGGGTCCAATAATCAAAGTGAGTGAGCCTCCCTCGATAAACAATGGTTTAGATAAAATCAGCATGGGTTTTTGCACCAAAATTCAATTACGGATAAGGAAGAAGTAGATCCATATTTATTTTTAACAAAAAAGAAGGTTATTTTATCATTTTCACAAATTTTGTTAAGAGTTATAGAAAATAACTCAGGTGAGAAAATATTTAAAAAATAATATAATTTAAATAAAAACACATTTCTAAATATTAATTTTGTTTGAAGTAAATTTAAAATTTAAAATCTGGATAACCTAAACAAAATCATTAACCAATTATAATATTATATAATAATATTACATGGCGTGATTATACTTGTTTTATTAAAATCTTTCAAACAATACCAAGTTTTTTTTTTCCTGATGCCACACGATCTCTTATTATTAAACATTGGATTTTAAATCTTGTATATTGACCGGACATGCATTTTTGCCTAGTTAAAAAAACGCAGACGATGATTCTAGGATACCCCTTTTTTTTTGTCTCCGCCCCAACACTCGGGTTACAAACCGAAGGGCACCAAAGCTCGAAGGTCATGGTTTCCATATTTGCTCAACGAGAGGCCTTTCTCCTCGATCCATAAGCAACAAGAACGCATGATCAGACCACTTGAGCACATTCGATAAGAAAAAAGAGGTCGTTTTGAAAGGACATATAGCTTACTTTCAAACTATCGAACCTTGTTCAAACACAAACAGTCCATCAAGACAACAGGTTAAAAGAGAAGCAATTATTGCCATCACATTTCGATCTTCGTAATTTATTCAACAAATTGATGCTGGAGAATGTCAAATCACTCGAATGGTGACATCAGCAAATATGAACTCCTTTGGTGCCCGCGGCTGCCCGAGAAGCGAAGAGCCTCTTGAAACAACATATTTACATGCCCTTTTGTCAAATCAGTACTCAATTGTCGAAATCTAAACCTGTTTCCAAATTCCAGGTAATATCAGAGCATGTACTCTTTTGTTGCACGCGGTGCCCGAGAAGCTATGAGCGCATACGGCAATTATTGGTGTCCTCACCTTTTGAAACATCTTTACATACCTTTTCTTTTCTCATTTTTAACAAAACTTTTTACTGAAGCTTTGTTACTAAGGCTGGGTTAATGCTTGCTTAGATATCTTTGAAAACTTCCAGATATTTAATGCCTGAAGTTGGCTTTGTATCGAAGAACGAAAAGGAGAATAAGGGATGAGCATGGTAAGCTCATCCTTTTATTCCCCTCGCAAGGAAAAACCTAAAAAGCCTCCATGTTTCACTACAGACCAAGAGAGATTTGCATAATACTTCATCTTTTTTTCCCTTTACTTTTTCTTTAATTTAATCATTTTATAATAAATTGATTTAAGATTGAATTTGATGATTAACTTGATATGAAATTTTCATCATGTTAAAAACATTATAATGTTGAATTAATACTTGATTTTGAAAAAAAAAAAAATCCTACTCTAGTTGAAATTTTGGGGACAAAACTTCACCATGAAACAAATCCAATTGTACTTGAAATTTTGGGGAAAAAACTTGACAATGAAACAAAACGTTGGCAACTTTTTTTTATTTTATTTACTGTGCATGAGGTGTGTTTTTAAGTTTTTTGGCATGCTAAGTTTTTTTGTTATCTATTTTTGTCCATGGTTTCCAAGGATTTTACACTTTGACCCAAAGCTTTATTTTATTTATATTTTAATTTTTAAATTTGAGTGAAGAGAGAGAGTTCGATCACATTTTAAATAAAAAAAATCATTATTATTGCCAATGGGTTACATTTAACAAGAAGAGTTCTCTTAACATGTTTTTTACCTTTCATTTTGTCATAAAAAGTAAATCAAGGTTATTACCTTTTTTAGTTTAACTTTGTATTATTGAACCGAATTGATTTATTAAAATATAAATGGTATTTTAAAGTAAAAATAGAATGAAAAATGATATTTTGATTCAAAAATACTCAAGCTCGATTTTCTAGCAATCTCTCCAATGGACGAGCACAATCGCACATGATATGTCTTCAGCTATATTCTTTTCAAGAAAGGAAAGAAAGCAAGTCCACGCGTGTTAGGTCTTTTTTTTATTGTGCTTGATCCCATCTTATATATTTTTATTTTTTAATTTTCATTTAAAAGCACTATAAAAAAGGGTTAACATGATATTTCAATTATAATTCAAGTTTGGTTCATATTTATTATCATGGCTTTTTACAGGAATTGTTTTCAACTATTATGTGCGGAATATGAAAAAAAAAAAACAAATAGCACATGAATGCTCAATTAAAATAAAATTTTTA